>NC_090922.1:550669343-550972373 GCF_040938575.1 Ambystoma mexicanum
CATGTTTGAAGAGGTAGGCATACGCTGTCCACTTGATAAAAGACAGCCAATTACAATCCAAGCTCCTATATGATGATATATATCCATGTGTCCCTTAACCAATACTGACCCTTGACAGGTTTTTACTATTGCCACATAGGATCACGTCATCATTATGCAAGAAAAGAGAATATAATTGTGATTTTGCAGAAATCGCTGAGAGAATAAGCGTACGTCCATTGATGTTCGTTGTAACCTCCCTGTTTTAGATAATTGCTAATAAAACAGCAACTTGCCATTTCATCGAGTTTGTCTGTATTTTTTTGGACTCGGAATTATTCTGGTGTAATCCCATCCAGTAACAGAGGCAAATTCCAGGGGCAAAAGCTCAGATTTCCTGGCACTTGCCTGTAATTGTTGGGATCTCAATCTCCCCAAGGTATTGACATTGAGCTTATTTGTCAAATTTGTGAGTGGTGTATAGAGTGGAGTAAAAGTTTGCAAATGTGGCTATTTTCTCTCAGTTGCCACCACTGTCTCATCTTGTGTCTTAGTCTCTGAGAGAATTATTGTTATTTTTCATCTGCAACTATCCAGCCAGCAGAAGCCGAAACATAACTCTCTTTTAAATAAAATGCTGCTTAGACTGCAATAAAATACTTTTCATATTGTTGGTGACAAAGGCATTAAGTGGGACCTTTGTAGCTTTCAGTCTTCTCATAATTGCCAGGGATTGTTTGGCTTTATGATGGGCATTCCAACAGGACAACTGATTTTGGTGATTAGACTCAACCAACAGCTGAGATCTTTTCGTCTCCACTGATAACTGCATAAATATATCCCTCAGAGCTGCCATTATAGTATCCAGGTTGGTAGAGAACGAGGTATCTTCACGGATGTTGTCTTTGAGAAAGTTCCCTACAGTTTATTCCACTGTTTTGTAATTGCAGGTTTTCTCAGTTAATAGTTTTCAAGCTGCCACTCCCCACTCACTTCCCTCCTTTTACACAGCGCTAATTCAGTCATAACATAGCTGTGGCCAGACCAAGTTATAGGTCCAATCGAAGCCTCGCTAATACAGTAGGTCAGTCTCGAAGATAAAATCAGTGCATGAGTAAGAGTGCTGTATGTAGGAGTAGGAAGAGAAGTCCAACGGATTTGGAAGTGCACACCCCCATCAATCTATCAGTCCAATTGATTTAAGTTTACACTTCAATTTCACTCTCATGAGCTTGGAAGGGGTGCACCCCTTGTTCTTAGCTCTGTCACACTCTGTCAATCTCAGGGTGCATAACCATATGCATATTCCCTGCTAAAATAATGTTGTCCTGTGAATACACTTCAATAACTTTCAAATTCCATGAGAAACTCTTCCTGTTCATTTTCAGGGGCATACCCAGACAGTATAGTCAGTGGATTCCCCCTCATAAATAAGTAGCAACCTTCTTATGTTTGATTTCCTTGAGTATATCAAATGTGATATCCCTTCTTACAAGTGGTGCCACTCTTGTGTTCTATGATTTGACACAGGCCAAACCATTCTGAGAATACTCCATTGAAGCCAATCTGTGTGTGTGTGTGTCCGTGCAAGAGGAACATTTGTTGTAAATGAACAACTTCAAGGGTAATAAGTCTCAGTTCTAGAAACAGTAGGACACCATTGAGTGGGTTGTTTACCCCCTCATATTCAAAGTATATATTTTAACCATTTGGTTACAGGAGTATCAGCAGAATCAGTCAGTGAGCTCTGAGAGAAATCATCTGAAAGCCACAAAGTGCTGTTTCTTTCATCACTATAAGCATTCTCCATGAATATGCTGGGAATAAACCATGCAAACAACACGTCAGCAAACTCCTTCTGACACTCAATGGTCCAATTAAACAAAACACCTTCTTCGACAGTTCTGTGATGTTTTTACACTTGTCTGCAAAGTGTCTAACAAACTTCGAGTAGTATTTGTCTCAAATCCCTTCGCACTCAACCGATGATGTCCCAGATAGTCTATAGAGATTACACAGAAACAACATTTTTCCTTTGAAAGAGTAAGTCCAACACCGGGCAGGTGAGCCTTAAATAATGCTCCTCTGTATAGTGACAACAGGAAGTTCCCACCATCCCAAACTTCCCTACCACCTATTGCTAAGCACAAACAAACTTATTTCAGCTATCATGTCTCCTAATTCCCACTATATGCCATTCCTCACGTATCCAAAATAAATGACTTATCCACCTTGTGCGCTCTGAGGCCTTTGTGCGAGTTGGCACGTTATACAAAGTAAAAATAAATAAATAAGAAGCATGACTGATGTTGCCCGCCAGCAATCCAATGTCAATTGATCAGCCCTGTATTGAAGAAACTACATCTTCGCTCTGGCTGTATATTCAAACAAATTGCAATGAAGTCAGTGAATAGACTTATTTTATTTCTCGAAGGAGGCTGAGCACTGTCATCCCCTTCTCACTGATTGTGA
Organism: Ambystoma mexicanum; assembly: GCF_040938575.1. Taxonomy (NCBI): domain Eukaryota; kingdom Metazoa; phylum Chordata; class Amphibia; order Caudata; family Ambystomatidae; genus Ambystoma; species Ambystoma mexicanum. The sequence continues at coordinate 550,671,795 of NC_090922.1, forward strand.
GGGGATCTCGAAGTAGTCCAACTTATGGCTAGACACCATTCCTGATGCAGGGCTGCTGGATGCGTTCCCCTTCTCATATTGGCCTCTTGCATCTTGTGTTTCCCGTTTCAGAAGGTCTGTCCCCTCCTCCACAGAGAAAACAGTAAACATGAGTTATAAAGTCGCTATCCCTCAGTGCCTTGTCTGCACCGTACCATCTTCCCTTCATATCACATTGCATTAAATAAGCTTGGTTGTCTATACTTGGGTTAGAAAATTGATTCACCAATGTTTCCTCTTGCCCATCCGTGCCCTTGGGATTCATTTCCCATTGTCAGCGAGGCAGGAAAGCTTTGTTCATTATTTATGTTCCGCACTGGCTTTGCTGTTTCTAATAGGATTGCCTATTCTTAGGTATACTTCTGTTTTTTAGGTATATATATTGATATATTACAGGGCCTGCAGTAGTGGCCCTGTAGTTATGGCTAAGTTGCTCAGCTGATAGAAAGAGCACTTTTTGTTTGGGCGGCTTATAACGTTGTCCCCCCTGGAAGAATCCTCACCAAACTGTGCAAATGAAGTCCCCCCTCAGAATGGGTTTCTGAAGTTTGGTACGGTTTCTTCCGGATGGGGGGGGAAGTTATAAGGGGGTCCCAAAATGTGTGGACATCCTCCTAGACCATTTGCTTGCACCTACAGCCCAAACCGCTGGATGGATTTTCACCAAATTTGAACAAGGAGCACCGGCTTGGTCCCGAAAACGTGCTTTTGTAAATTTGGTGTAATTCGTTGAGTATTTCTTTTAAAAATGGCCAAATAGTAGGTACAAAACAATAAGTGATATCTGGGTCCTTATCTGGGGGTCCGCGGACCTCTGACTGGTCAGCTAAAAACATGAGGTGCGTCAAAACCTTTGAAACAGAGCTATGTTGGATTCCCAAACAGCGCCCGTAGTCTGCAGATATTGCAGTAAAAACATATCAAAAAGACAACATTGCACTTGTCAAACAAATGAAACTATTTCTGGGGAGGTGAGAAATGATGAGGATGGAATGGGATACGCCATAAAAAGCCAAAAATCTGGTGTTTTTTTCTTATCAGATGTTCAGGGACATCCATGCATATTTCTGCATTGCAGGGTCGGTGAAACGTAGTTTTTGGATGGCTCATAACATTTTTGTCGCCACTCAATGACACTGGGTGAAATTTTGCAATAGCATTTTAGACCTGACCCTGAATGGTTATGCAATGTTTGGTGCTGTTTCGCCAAGATGGGGCAGAATAAGAGGGGGGGGTAAAATATTTGAAAGGCTTATAAATGTGGTGCCGTTTGACAAATCTGCATAAAAGTTTGCAAAAAGATTTTAGACCCAGATTTGAATGATATGATATGACATGGCATTTATGATGCAACTCTACACAAGTGTTTCTAGGTGTGACAAAACAAGGAGGGGGAAACAGAGGGAGGACAAAACAACGATCTTACTAGGCCTTGTGACATTCAGATCGCGCAAGTGCAGGGAAGAGGAAGGGAAGAAGGGCCGAGCGCAAGGGGGAGAAGTGCAGGTCCTTAATAAGTGCAGCCAGCAAGTGGCTCATAGGTGCAGAGAGAAGGGACTGTAGGGTTGCAGATACAGACCATAAGTGCTGGGGGAACCTGGAGGAAGTGCAAGGGCAACTGGACATGTAGGAGCCTGAGCGCAAGTTCAGAAGGTAGCCAGGTGACCAGTGCGTGGAGTAGTCGGGACATCAGCAGGGGAGAGGAAGAGAGAAAGTGGAAGCAAAAAGGAAGGTCTTGCATTGCTTCTGCAACCGGAGGTGGTTCTGCTCAAGTTTGAGAGAGGCAGGGAGGCTGTTCCAGAGGGAGGCCCCAGTCGAAGAGAGAGATCTGCCCCAACTCTCTGCTTGGAAAAGCGTATGACCCTCAGAGAGTTGGAAGTGATTGAGCGGTGAGCTCAAGAAGGGAGATGTTTATGAAGTGATAGTTGGAGCTAGTGCAGTCCCAGGCCCCAGAAAACCTTATGGACGATACTAAGGGTCTTGAACTTGATCCCTGCTGCCACAGAGAGCCAGTGAAGAGATTTCAGAGCTTGAGAGTTACAATCCCTGGGCTTGAGGCCAAGAACAAGTCTCGCAGTCCTGTTCTGGATAAGTTGTAGAGGTCGGAGAGTAGAGGCAGGCATATTTAGAAAGAAGCTGTTGCAGTAGTCCAGCCTCGAGAGGTCCAGAGATTTGGAGACAGTGAGCTTCTGGGGAAAGGTGAGGAAAGGAAGAATAACTCTTAATCCTAAATGGATTTGCAAAGTGTGGTGGAATTTCGCCAAGAGGTGGCAACATTAGAGGGGGGTCTCAACATTTTTAGATGCCTTTTGACGAGTCTGCGCAGATGTTTGCAGAAAGATTATAGACCCAACTTTTAATGTTTGTGCAAAAACTTAATGGATTTTGTCTTTGGGGCTAAGTTGTAGGACTAGTTTTTGTACGTACATTTTGACACTTATCAAAAATAAAACATGGATGGATTTGCAGCAAACACGTGCAAGGAGTATTGGCAGGGACCCAAAATCATGGTTCTCAAATGTGTCCGTGTTTTATTTTTTGAAAAGTGTCCTAATGTAGGTACAAAAAATAGTTATATTCCTTTGGTGACTGAGGTAAAGCTTGTGGCCATGGGCAGTGGCCAGATTATCCGGGTGATGGCCAAAGGCCATGGCCCGGACAAGCTGGCTACTGGCCATGACCACAAGGGACCGGCAATGGGGTTAAAGTGGGCATGGCCACCAGAGACCGGCTATGTGGTAAAGCGTTTTGAAATCTAGATAGGTTTAAATGGGAAAAATAATTCTGCTCCTGGCTACAGCCCAACGTGCTGGACAGAATTGCAGCAAACATTTGTGAGGAGGATCAGCAAGGAGCTCAAAGCATAATTTGCAAATCTGTCCTGTGTTTTATTTGGACTAAAGTGTCAAAATGTAAGTACTAAAACTAGCGATACGACTTTGGTGCATGGACAGTGGGCCTGGCCCTCGACAAGGACAAATGTGTACTCTGATTTGCTTATTGGGGCATGCGCCATGGCCGAAGCCCTAGGTTTGAATGAGAAAAAATATTATGCTTGCGGCTACAGCCTGGAGTGGGGCACTGGATTACAACAAACCTGTGCGAGGAGCATCAGCAAGGACCAGAATGCATGCTTTTGCAAATCTCTCTTGTGTTTTATTTTTTCAAAGTGTCAAAACGTAAGTACAAAATCTAGTGATATAAATTTGGTGCATGGACAGTGGGCCTGGCCGTCGGCAAGGACGAATGCCTACTCTGATTTGTCTATTGGGGAATGTTGCATGGCCGAAGCCCATGCCCCATGGATTGTGGAGACTGGCTCTTGCTGCAAGCCATGAGCACTGGCCATTGGTCACATTATGAGGGTATAGTGGACACTGAACTAGGATGCAGGGTAGGTGCAGTGGATAACAGGGGTGGTTTGGTGGGGCTGGGGTCATGGTCGAGCATCATGTCCTATTCAATTGAACCATGAATTGCATCCCCTGCATGCGCTGCTGATAAATACACATCAGTATGAGTTGCAAAATAATGTTTCTTAAAGGAGGTTTACAGTTCTTTGATACATGTTAAAAGAGTAATTATCAATAACTTATATACATTGGTGTAACATCGTGAAACATTTTCATTTTTTTTTAAAACTATGACAATCGCAGAAAAAAAAATGGTTAAAGGGACGTTATGTTTAAGTTTCACTAATAACAACCTTTGAAATTCACTGAATATTTTTTTTTTTGCTAAGGGGACACTATGGTTAATTTCCACTAATAAAAACCTATGCAATTCAGTGGAAACACTTTGTTACAGGGATGTTATGGTTACAAGTAAACCCGAAAACCCCCAGAAATGTGCCAGTTATGGTTAGCTAAGCGACCATAACTCGTGTCACCACCGTGCACTGCTAAGACTAACACCCAGGACAGTCAGTTTGTTCCCTGTTTGGTTATTGCCAATCTATGACAAAAGGGTTTACGTAGATACTGAATGAAGTCACAATCTCTTGATGAAATCATATACACATTGTTGTGCTTTCTCCAATTGCATTAACACTGGGAAATCCTGTTTTCTTTGGTTTCACGTGAAAACGATTTTGTTATCTGACTGTTTCGTGTCTGTTTTATTCTTTTTCTGTTTATGTTTGTGAAATGTTTCTATTACACACTGCATTCATAAACTATTTCAAAATAATGAAAAAAATGCACTTTAAATAAAAGGTGTAATATTTACTATTAACTACTAGTATGAGATATTAGTTATCCATTAGTCCATTACTGAATTATGATTGACTGTCTGATGTTTCACATATGCTGTGACCAGCAAATAACTTACAAACTTCTGTAAAAATAAAATGTTTCCAATGGGGACAACCCTGTGTATGGCACTCTCTGGTCAGGCCGCAGCCTTCTGACTCGGTATATGCTCTCTATGTCAGATTTGCTCTCTGTGTCAGATTGAAATCTGGCAGGACACCCAAGATGATATAAAACAAATGGTACAGGCATTTCATTAATATCTGATCCTCCTGAGACCTCCTTCAATGACCTGATTCCACTATTGTTTCATCTCGGTTTATGAGATCCTCACACGTCTTGCAGGTCCTTCACCCATGTTCTGAGGTCTTCCACTCCTTCTTCCAATGGCTCGCATGTTGTGCATAGAGGAGAAATATCCACCTCACTGTCTGAAATGTTCAAACGGAGAGATTCAATCTCCTTCAAATTTTCTTGAATTGCCTTTGTGAAATCTCCTTTCAGGTTCATCATTGCACTTTTCTTTAATTCTTTATGGCAATTTTTAAGGTCTGGGAGTGAGACATCCAGCTGTTCTAGGGAGTCCTAGATGTGCAGTGCTGGAAATAGCCTCTGCAATAGAGGAAATACAAAGCCTAGCAACTAGATGACATGTGCGTTTTTCCACTGGTTCAAAGTGCTTATCCTGACCCCTCTTTCACCTCTGCTTTCTTGATGACATATGCGCCAAGTCTTCTGTGACATTTCCCAACGGCCAGAAAATCCTTTTTAAGTAGAGCCCACTCTGCACTCATGTGATCAAGCCCTCGCTGGCATATGTAAGACATTTTTACCTTGCAAAGTTAGCGCTTCCAAAAATATATCTAGATGACTTGCATGGTCTCCACATTGTTACATTGCTGCACTCTGAGGATTGAGCAACCATTTCTTAAATGAAAACAGGGCTTACATACAAGACCATCTAGGGGACCGGAGGCGTCGATTGCGCACCCGGGAATGAAAGCAGCCCAGAGGGACAGGCGGATGGGATTCACATCGCACTGTGGTGGCACATTCTCATGCTCATTATGCTCTCCACCTCTGTCCTTGACTAGCAGAGGCCGCACTGAAGCGCTGCCTGCCCAGCACACCTTGCCAGAGTCTCTCTGACCATGTGACGGCAGACCATGTGACTGCAGGCCCTGCAAGCCCCACTTCTAGCTCACAGGATGGACTCCGCTCCCCAGAGGCAGATCAGAGCCCTGCTGGTCAGACAGAAGCTCCTTTGATGGTTCTCTGAAGTTTCCCCTGGCACCATCTTGAAGTTCCTCATGGAAGGCCACAGGCTCACTATTATTGTAGCGCAGGCCTTCCATTCTTTGCTGATCTTCACATCTGCTCACATTGTGGATTTTCAGATGCATGTATCAGGTAGGTCTCAAGAGCTCAGCAATCCCTGTCCTACTCTGCACCATCCTGGCAATGCCCTGAACATGTTTTTTTTTCCATGAACATAGTATTCATCAGTCCTGTGACCAAGCATCAATCACAGAATATTTGTTTGGAATCGGTTAAGGATGCTTTGCTTTCACATGTAGAAGCTAATTCCAAAACCATCCTGGCAGAGAAGTAGCAAGTCGTAGGTTCCATCATGCAGGTCAAAGTTACGAATGCAGAACTACAAGGCATGTAATCCTTTTTTCAAATGGTGTATAGGTGGGAAAAGAGTGTTGGATAGGTTGTAGGTTAAAAATATACATTTGGACTAGAAGGCTGCTGCTTTGTCAAAAACATATGTGTATAAGTGCCTTACAGAAAGGCCAGCATCACATGGTACATTAACTATCGAGAACTTAAAACACACATGCAAACTTCCACTTCAGATTGCTGTTGGCCTAATAACATACTCCAATACTTAAAAGCAAATTCTTGGTGCAGTGTATGCATAACTTGGTTTCTTGATCGACTATAAAGCTTTAGCTAATGAGGTTGTATGCTACATGAAAGATAATGGAGGACTATAGACAACCACTGACACCCTTGCGGCCTCACCTGATTGAAAGGATATCCTTCATGCAACTGTGATGACTTGTTATCAAGAATGTCAAAACAAAGATAAACTACAGTCTGTACCATTGTATGATACAGGCATGCTGAATCTTTCACTACAGAAGCTACACTACTACAAGACAGAATTAATCAACTGCTATGGCCCAAAGCTCCCAATGCCAAATAGGGAATGTTTCAAAGAACCTGCTGTTAATAGAAGAACTATAGATTTTGAATACTTTCAAGAAGAAGACTTGATATGCTTTCTATGCAAAACTGGATCCATAGTAAAATAGGATGGGCAAACTTGCTCAAAAAAAGATTTGAGTATACCTAAATAATTGGAGTACGAATCGGCTCAAAAAGGTATTGCTCAAAAAAAGATTTGAGTATATCTAAATAATTGGAGTACGAATCGGCTCAAAAAGATATGAACCATTTGGAGCGGGATGCTAGAAATGTCTCGCACCTTCGAACTGGGATTCAAGCCTTTTGTGCTTTCTACTGCTGCTGTTCCATTTAAAAGATAAAGCATGATAGTGTTGGCAAACACCATGTCATGCGCTGCACATGCCCTTGCGCTTACTCCAAGTAGGCACAGGTACATGTGATTCACAGATTCAGATGTCCTTTGAGAAGAGGGCACAAGTAATGAGATGCGCAAGCGCACTCCATCACTTGTGCCAAAAGATGTTTAGTTCATGGAATACTCCCATGCATCATTCACTTAGGATTCTGTGCATGATATTTTCATGACTCGCCTTTTCCCTACACATAGAATCATCCAAGCAGGGAACAACACATGCTTAGAAAGATGAGCAGTGAGTAAATAGAATGGGCAGTATGTGAGTACTGCGAGATGAGATGATGGAATTGTTAAATAATAGAGCAGTAAAGGCAGGGACGGTGGAAACAGTGAAAAACGCAGACAGGAACTGGAACATATGGATAAGGGAGTAGAGGAAAATAAGGAAGGAGTGAAGAAGGCAGAACCCTTAAAACAGAATAGATTGGGGAGAATAGAATGGGGTGATGGAGGGAAGATGAAATGCAAATCCGTGTGATTGCACCTGCCTTTCATATTTCCTGGTTTACATCAGGATTCATGATATTGAGTCTCTTGCACTAGCACTCTGTCGTGACCTCCCTAATCACGCACCCACATGACAGACCTCTCGGGTTGATTACCGGAGCCTAGCCAGTCCACCTATCACCTAATATTGGCCAAATGCCCACACACACCGTAAGTATTTTCTGAGAATGTTCCCATAACTGAGGGCCTCCTACCAACAAGTGCTTTGAGGCCATACACATGGAAAAAGGTGCTATATAAAGACAAATACAATACAATACCTGTTACAAAAAATAGTGTGCATTTGTGCTGAACAAAATCAGACTAAATTGCTGAGCTTACATTGGGTAAAACAACCAAAATGGCAAATCTTTGTATCCATCTTGACATCTAGGAATTCCATGGGTTGGCTTTACATTACATAATTTTTTAGCGCATTGGTCCTACTACATGTGGGGGGGGGGGAAACATGAAAATCACTATTGGTTTAAATACATAAGTGTCAGTGAAGCACAAATTGCTAATGAAATCCCTCGTGCACAGGACTATTAGCAAACCTAGAAATGTTATAGCCTTTCTGGGCAGAAGCATAGAACTGGATTTTAGGACCCTAATCACAGCCATGTTGGGATCCGTGTGTGCATAGCCTTTCCACTTAGTGCGATTTAGTGGAACAACCCATCCTAGATGTGGAAGAAAAATGTGATTCCAACATAACCTCTGAAAATGTTAACAACACATTGGTGATGGATGGACTACCTTGAATTTCTCGTAAATACTGACCATTGTTAAGAGCAGATTTCAATTAAATAGATTGACCCATCTGAATCATTGGAGAATGGCACAAAATATATGCAAATATGCCTCAGTCCACACACACCAAGAAGCAGTCCTTAATTCAGCAATATTGTTTTACTATGTTATGAGCTTGATATAATTGGGGTACATCGTCCTGCAATCTCATCAAATCTACCTAGATAGCAGCATTGGCAGTTATAAAGATTGGTTAAATAACTAATAACTTAAGTAAGCTGTACAAGTGTTCACTCTCTCCAGCGCAGCATTGTACAGACTGAGGGAGGGGACATTATTGTGGAATAATATTCCAACCCAGGTATTTTGCTTCAGGCCATGAGTGGGGTCAGGGTCATTATCCCAAGCGATGATAACCCCTACTGAAGTCCATTAGGTTATGAGCGCATAGGAGTAATTTCAGCAAAGTGCCAAGTTGTGGTGATGAAGTCAAAAACACTAGCTATATAGTGAATAATGAACATGGTTGAAAGGTGTTAGTAAATAGAATGTGGTTTTGTTTAGTACTATTTAAACTTGAGTGGGTAAGCATGTTCATTGTGGAATTTGTTGAACTGGAACAGTTTTAGCATGAGCTTGCATTGAGTTTGAAGTTGAAGTGAATAGCTTTCCTTTACAACGTGAAAGAGTTTGTCTATGTTTTAACTTTCACTTTGGTGCATTCAGTTGGATGTTGTTCTCACATTGAAAGTGCATTAAAACAAAGATCCTTGAAAAGTGGAAGAGTCTTATAGAAAGAAAATCTTGTGGGAAAGCTTGCCACTATTTGTTGGGATACAGAAACATGATTGACGCTGTCTCCCTGTCTTCTTCTGAAATCACTATGTTCACAATATGGACAGTAATGTTATTGTGTGCATTCAGAGCATGCTGACTGGAATAAAGGAGGTCTATAATACATTCTATGGGCTAATTTCGATGGAGTACCCTGCAGGAGAGGACAGAAGAAGAAAGCCTGAGTGCAAGAGGATTTACTATATAATAACATGAGTAGAGTTCAGAGGTACACAGACACATTTCTGATAGTGCTGATACATACTTGGATTGACCGATTGAGGATATTTATAAAATGCAAAAATCACAAAGAATCTTGATGAATGAACTTTAACTAAGTGCAGCGTGATGTGGATGCTATCAGAATATTGACGGATAGAATGTTATTTACAAAGATTCAATTATTTCTAGCAACCTCTGAAAAGCCCCGCCACTGTATGGAAAAAGAAACACGCCTTGGAATGTGTGTTTGTATTGGATAAAAACACAACTGAAACACATTTAATTCCTTTTCCTGCACCAACACCAGCAAATACTGATGAATGTGTATGGCTCACATTGAGAGAAGCACCAGTTTTTGCCACCCATGAAGCAGAACCTTTTGTTAGACAGACCAGATATTTCTAGCCCTCCTGGTACTCTGTGGGCATGATTCAAAACATTTTTGTGGAATACGTTTAATTTGGTTATGGAAAAATTAGTAGTCTACAAATAGGTAATATGAATTCACAAATTGTCTTAGAGCAAGTTTAGCTTTTACTTTCACAAGACGTACTGCTGAATAGTTAGTGTTCAAGATGCTCCCAATCATTAATTGGGACCCACTGTTTATCGATCCCTAGGTTCAAACTACAAAAATCTGGGGGCTCAAGCTTCCCCGTCCTCGCTTCCAAGCTTTGTAATGCCCTCCCTATCACCATTAGATCTGAAGATTCCTTTAGCGCATTCAAGTCCAAAACGAAAACTTGGATCTTCAATCAGCCTTGAAACATACTCTGCACACCACTGTCCTACCAGCTTTGACCCAATCACCGGCTTACACCTTTGGCTCCATGTCCCTGTAAAATTTCCGCTCTAAACCCTACTCTGTAAATTATGTAGATTGATATATGCTCTGACTATTATGTATGTACACTTGTCGTGTGCCTAAATTATGTATCTATATATGCTCTTTATGTAACTATGCTCAAGTTGCGCTCTGATGCCTCCGGGCCTGATGGTGCGCGTTACAAATAAAACAAATACAAAATACAAATTAAATTTTCTTTTACAGGAATTGGCCACCAGGGGGTGCAGAGATGCACTAGCTCTTCTGTGCAGCTCCTATACAGCCATGAGTTTAGGGGTCCCGAGCCCCGCCAAGATCACCGACGTGATGGATGAAGCAAAGCCCTTACAGTTCTGGAGACCCTGAGGCATGCCTCAGAAAAAACAGGGGCAGGTCCTCTCGGCACAGGGGGCAGGGTTGATACAGACCTGACCTGGGCTCTGCGACAGGAGGGAGAGTGGAAGAGCAAAGACAGCACTCCGCAAAGCCCCCAAGCCCCGACACAGGGATGGGAGCAGATTGGAGGACATGGAGTGAGACAGGGTGCAGCGATGCAGAAGAAAATTCCAACCCGTTGCAAAGAAAGCACGAGCAAAGATCCCGAACGGGAAGCTGTGCATAGGCCCAGCCCTGCTGCATGGTCAGCATGGACAGAAGTGTGGGCATAGGCTGCAAGGAGAACAGGGCACCTGGCACAGAGAACACGCTTCAGATTTGACGAGAGAGCCCTTGCAGTGCACTGGACCTAGGCTGCAAGGGGGACTCTGCGGCAAGGAGAACCTGTGAGTGGGCCTGTGAGAGACACGGGGCATATCCCTGGTGCCTGGCCCTCATCCAGTTCAGGGCAGGGGCATAAATACACATTTGCCAGGGATATATGTCCTCTCGCACAAGGCAATTACCTTTCCTGGAGTGTTCCCTACACTGGGCCTTACATTACTGGGGGAGCATCTTGATTGGTGGAGCCTCCATCGAAGCGATGTAGAGACAACGAGTGGAGCAGCCCCAGTGGTCGAAGTGAGCAGGAGCGGTCGGGAGCGGTGCTCCTCTACTTTTTAAAATTACGTTTTACAGCTCCTATACTTTTATTTTAATAAGAAACCGTTCCAGAATGGTTTCGTTTTAAAATAAAAGTGTAGGAAGATGTTGCAGCTTGCACTTTCAGTGCACTGCACTGAATGTTCCCTTAAACAACAGGTGCAAGTGTTTGGGGGCTTGTATTGTGTGTGGGAGGCGGCATGGTGATGGGGTTTGTGGGGAGTGGGTGCAGGCCCGCAGGGAACATAGTTCCACTACTTCTTTTCGTACTCTTCGACCACTGAGCAGCCCTCCCACATGGAACAGCTCATAGCTCAGGGGGACACTGTGCCCAGAAGGTGGGCTGCTTAATCTACGCTTGTCATGCCTCGACACTGACCCCACTCTGCTGAAGTGGATCCAGCCAAGCCCGGGGGCTTCACCGGCCTCGGCCAAACTGATGCTCAGCCCAGCCCACGCAGGGGTGGTATGGAGCTCAAGGTCAGCTCTGAGTGGGGCAAATTCTAGAAGGATGTGTTCGACGGGGGGTAGATCGACACCTGCAGGCCCACAGCCAACCAAGGGGGAACATGGTCAGGAAGGGGGCCCTGAGGGGTGTTCAACTGGCGTGTATGAGTTGGAAGACCTAGCTTCAAAAATATAGGCGTCCCACCTCCTCAGTGTGAAGAGCCCTCCATGACGGCCTCAGACATGGCAGAAGTGTAGGACGGGATGTCCACAATGAAGGACATTGCAGCTTCAATGGGGGAAATTAGGGGAATTTGCACCGACATTGGCCGGTGGCCAGATGGCCTCAACAAGAAGGTGGAAGTGATTGACAGCACACTGGAAGCGTTGGAGGCCAATCATTCCTTGGTGAACATTCTGGAGACACAAATGGACATGCATATTTCCGAAGAGGAGAGAAGAGGAGATTTGAAAATGGATTATTTTTGGAAATCAAGAGAGACGTAGTAACTTGAGTTATTTTTGCTTTCCAGAGAGAGACGTGGAAACAGAAGGAGACATTATTAGGGCAATCAACAAGGTGATCAATAAAATCTTCAACAATGACATTACCACAGTGCTCACCATTGATCAAGCCCACTGAGCAAGAGGTGGAGACTGTAGCCCTCGCTCAATACTGGCCGGATTCCATTACTACGCAGAAAATTGTAAGGCGAGGAAAGTGTAACCGATGGAGCGGGGCACACCCAGTATTTCCATTTTCCAAGAACTATCTTCGTTCTACCTGGTTAGGAGATGGCAATGTGGCCCCCTAAGAAAATGGCTAAATTCTAAAGGAGTGAGATATAGGTGGGGGTTGCCCTTTTCATTGGCATTCAAACTGGTAGGGGCCAAGTATAAGTTGATCACGGAGGATGATATCCGTAGGGTCTTAGGGGAGTTGATGTCTGAGGAGGAGCTTAGACCACTGGCATGTCCCCAGGGGGGCATTGGGACAAGGGAGGGAGAGGGGACAAAGAAGAGGAGCACGCGGGATAGAAAGCGTGTTCTGGGTGCACAAAACCTTAATAAACTGAATACCACGCCACCAGCAGGATCTTGAGGGATTTTATGGGACCACACCCTGCTTCATAACAGACTACTATCCATAGCTAACTGCTCCACTAATGCAGCAAAATGAATTTTGTCCTTCCTGGGTCAAAGAATTTCCAGAGTGGCAGTGAAGAATTTGCAGGACACACCCATATTAAACACGTGCAGCGTCCCAAAGGGTTCTTGCCTTTCCCTGTTGCTTTTCAACATTTATATTCAACCTTTTCTTGACCTTCTGGAGGATCTGGGTGTCCAATTTACAAACTATGCGGATGACATTCAGATCCTCTTTGAACTCTCGGGCAACTACCAGAAGGATGTAGATTCCGAGAGCTGCATATATGCAAGAATTCAAGCATGGATGGCAACTAACTCATTGGCTCTGAATGACTCTAAAACTGAGTTACTCATTCTGGCCTCGAGCTCAAGACTAAAGAGTCTTGCAGACCAATATGAATCCTTTATTATCGCTGGGAAATCTATTCCTGTGAGCAAATCTGTGAAAACCATGGAAGTGACACTTGATGCTAACATCTCCATGAAAAATCATGTCTCGCAAATCCTCTTTTCGTGCGGTTATGTAACTAAACTTTGACACGAGATTAGACCTTATCTTCGCATCTCAAATAGATCCCTCCTTGCCACTTCACTGATAAATACATGCCTTGATTACTGTAATAGCCTGTTAACAGGGATCTCACAGGGGAACTTGAAACAGCTGCAGATCGTTCAGAATGGGGCCGTTAGGGCCGTCTTTGGCCTACCCAAACGGGATCACATCACAGTAGCCAGAAGGAAATTGCACTGGCTGACGGTAAAGCAGAGAATTAAATACAATACTCTATCTCTTCCCTTTAAATGCCAGACTGGCAAGGCACCACAATATCTAGCTAACAGATTATTGAGAACATCATTCAGTAGAACTCTGCGATCCTTCGATACACATTTGCTCAAACAGCCGAAACCCCTTCTGAAAAATGTCGGCGATTGTAGCTTCGAGTTTAACACACCACGCAAATGGAATGCCTTGCCTGGAAGCATTCAAACTTCTCATTCACTATGTGCCTTTAAAAAATGCAGGAAAACCTTCCTTTTTAATAAATCGGAACAGAACTCCCTTCATCATCGACCTCTCCCTCTATATCTTTCACCTTTCATGCTGCGCTCTGAGGCCTACGGGCATGTAGCACCCTACAAAAACTGAAATAAATAAATATAAATAAGTAAACATAGAAGGTTCCCATTTATCAGTGGGGCTGGTCATGTCCTTGTGGCCTGCATGGGGATGGGGGGGTTGGCAGGTTGCTGATCATTGGGGTGATTCATTTGTAATGGGGGCTCAGGAAGTTAACTTGAGTGTTAATTCATATACACAGTGGAGGGAGACTGGCGGTGTGGCTGTAAGGCGCCATGTTCACTGGTGAAAGACCGGACATTGACATTGGAAGGCAAGGGGGTCAAGTGTGTTTTTTGGGTTACACAACAATACGTCATGGTAGTTTTTCGCTGCATAAGATCACGGGGCGCAGGTTTCGATGGTGCACTTGGTAAAGGCAGGAACCTGAATGACGGTCTGGTCTATGAAGAGGAAACATTGGAAGTTTTGGAAGCACCCAAATGATTTAGACATCAATTTTGCTAGGGGTGGGATACCTTAATGTGCATGGGTTAAACTCACATTCAAATGGTCCCTTACAGTACGGGAGTTCAATTGCCTTAAGTTACATTTGATTTTTATTCAGGAAACCCATTGGATTAAAGGGAGGGAGCAGGCATTGAAAAGAAGATTCATAGACAAGGTTTACAGTGCATCAAACACATCTAAAAAGCGGGTGGTAGCGATCATTGTCACATGTAAACTGGGGATGAAGGTGAAAAGGGAAGTCCAGGACCCCAAGGGTGTATCCTCTTTTTGAAGTGGACAGTGAGGGGTCAGGGTTTTATGGTGGGATCTATTTACTGCCTGAATGAGGGCCAAACCCAGTTCTGGGACTGAGTTAAAGAGAAGCTTGGGCTCTTTGTGGAGGGATAACTGGTACTGGGGAGACTTCAACCTGGCCTTGGATCCTGTAATGGACCACATGGATGTGCCTGGTTCTACCCCCACCCAAAAGCGGGTAGCGCAAGCCCATAGCTTTAGACAGCTAAATGAAGAGCTGAGGGTGGTAGACTCCTACGTAGTGGTAAAGGGGGAGGTCCCACCGTACACATACTACTCTCTTGTCCATGATTCTACTCGAGGATCGACTATAGTTGTATGGACAATGGGCTTAAGTGACAGGTCACTGAATCTAGGTCTGTGCCCATTCAGTAGTCGGACCACGACCTGGTCGGAATAGTGATAGGGGACTGGCAGGGATGGGAGAATGGGGGTAGGTGGAGGTATAAATAGCTCCTCCTAAAAGACAAGGAGGAGGCACAGAGAAACTTGCATAGTATACAGAAATATGTCCTACTTAATGACATTGGGGAGGTGGGGCTAGTGAGTGTTTGGGACGGCTTCAAAGCCACCATTAGAAGAGGACTCATGAGAATGTTAACCGTTTGCTCTCTTCCATGTTTCATTTGACCAGGGGCATGAGGCAGGGTTTCCCTCTTTCGACCCTCCTCTATGTGCTGTCTATGGAACCAATGGTGATAGCTATCAGGGAAAACCCAGAGATTAGGGGGATCTGATGTGGGGAGGTGACTTTTAAACTGTCCCTGTATGCGGATGATATCCTTGCATACCTGGTAGATGTCCACCAGTACCTCCTAGCCCTACTGAAACACAAAGAGGTGTTTGGCTCCTTCTGGGGGCTGAAGGTAAACATGGCTACATCTAGTGCTATGCTCCTGAACACTGATCAGGTCGGGAGAGGGGAGAGGAGGATGATTAGGGACATGAGAGCGGAGTCGAAAGCGATTACGCATTTGGGTGTCCGCGTGTCTAGGGACCTCCAATCACTGGTGCAAATAAACCTTACCCCACTGTTAGCAGCAATCAAGGCGGACCTTGTCCAATGAGCTCCCCTAACTCTTTCCTGGTATGGTAGAATGACCTCTGTGAAAATTAATGCACTGCCGCGGTTATTGTATCTGTTCACAGCAGTGCCAACAAAGCTGTCGGATGGCTTCTTTAAGGATTTAAATGTTATGGTCTCCGAGTTTATTTGGCAGGGGAAGAAGCCACAAGGTAGGAGGGTCACCTTGACCTTACCAAGAGATAACAGGGGATTTGGTTTCTCAGATTTCCACCTTTACTACAAGGCAGCCCAATTGTGAGTGCTACTGGAACACACGAGAGACGATTCGGGTCCTTACTTGTCATACATAGAGGATGTGTCCACGCACCCGATGAAAGTCACTGCCTAATAAGGACCCGGAAGTAGTGAAGACACACCCATCATTGGGAGTGCTGTGGTCCTTATGGAAGAAGGGGGGCGCGAATGATAGGCTCTCCTTGTGGCCCTCCCTAATGGGTTTCCTGTGGGGTTTGCTTCTAGACCTGGGTAAGAGGAACTTTAGACATTCACAAAAGAGTTCGGACATTGAGCTTGAGAGGGCAATGCAGAATATTTAGAGCTATTAGAGAATGGGATGGTCAGGGACTTTGAGGGGGTGCAGGCCAGGCTAGGCAGTAAGGTCAACTCTATAGTTGAATACCTCAATTTGAAGGGGAGGCTGATGGACTCTCGCTGGGATGGGCAATTGGTGCACCCATTGACGCCATTTGAAAAAGTGTTCAACGGAGCAACCAGGTGAAGGGGATAATTTCCAAAAAGGTGGCGGTGACAACCAACATGGAGGGGAGAGAGAAATTTAAGGAACTGTGTTCAACCCTGACAGGGAAAGAAATCTCAGAGGGCACTTGGGAAAAAGTATATAACATTATGTTTCATAGTAACCTTTTCAATTCTACGATAGAGCACAATTTCAAAATGCTCCATGGGTGGCATCTGGATCCCCTCAGATTGTCGAAAATATACAGAGATGTGTACCCACTATGTCCCAGGGGATGTGGGGAGGAGGGGGCCCTACATCACATGTGATGGTCTTGCCCAAAGATTCAGATATACTGGAAGGATCTCCTTAGCTGGATTGAAGAGGTGGTGGGGTTCCACTAACACTCGATCCACTTCTTCTACTAATAGATATCCCAGAAGAGCATGAGAATATCAGGAGACTTCCCACAATACGGGAGGCAATGATATGGGTACGAAAGTTGGCGGTGGCCCAGAAGTGGAATAGTGGGGTTCCTCCCTCAAAACCTGAATGGATGCTAAGTTGTGGAACACATTCCTGATGGAGAAGCTGACGGCGATGGTTCATGATACAGTGGGGTACTTCCACCAGGACTGGGGCATGTTTATCTTGAAATATGGTTATGAGATGCCGGTCTGCCAGTCTCGGTTAACAACTTAAGTGAAAGGGGGAACCCGAGATGGTGGGGGAACATGCAGAGTTGGCACTACAGAATAAGGTTTACTACCCAGTTATTGAAAATAACCGGCGGGTTCATAAAAGCACACAGAGTAGGGAAAATGAACAATTGGGACCAATCCCATGGGGGCTGAGACTCGTCAAGGATACCTGCACGTGGACTTGGGGAGTATCATATGACCTGTTGATTTGTTGTTGGGGGAAGGGCAGAGGGAGTGGAGGGGGTGATGAGCAACAAGGGGTTGTTGTAACAAGAGGGGAATGGAGATGCTTCTAAGTGCTGTAACCCTCATAAAAAGGTTAATAAAAACAAGAGATTAAAAAAGTTCTTATTCATATATCTTATAGTCTTTCTTCTTAGATACAAAGACATTGAGAAACACAATTTCAAGGAAATGGCCATTCATCCTTCAATTATTTAGAAGAAACTAAGAAAATGCAGGTCAGATATAGTTTCATTAGATAACTTATCCATTTAGTGTTGCATTATGCAGTTGACCCAATGGTTACTTAATTTCCGTAAAACTCGAATGCTGCTTTGACTACTCTAGGTATACACAAACATTCTCGTAATCAGCTAAATAAGTATTGAAATACATGTTGATGATTTCCAGCTGAGTATTTTAATAAGAATCTAAGTTGAGGAAACCAATATGTAAGTGTCCTCATCAAGCCCTCATCAGGATTGCTTCGAGGTTACGGCACCCTTCATTGTCATCTTTGTTAACGCCTCATTCCCCGATGGAGTAGTTTCCACTAGCCTAAAGGAAGCCTACTCTCACTTTTAAAAAAAATCTTCCTGGACCCTACGATCCCTACCAATTACCGCTCTATCACTATTGTTCCTTTCCTTCTAGACATTTTGGATAGAGCCTACATGCAAATCCAGCATTACCTGAAACAAACCATATTCTTGGTGTGCGCCAGTCAGGGTTTCATCCTGTCTACGGTAAAGAATCAGCTCTGATTGACTTGAAGAATATGTTGGATGAGGTTAGGGATGAGGGCAAGCTCCTGCTTGCTCTGTCAGCTGCATTTGATCTGATCGACCACAAAATCCTTTGTCAGAACCTAACTTCAGCAGCAAACATTTCACCAGCGGCGGCGACCTGGACCCCCTCCTTCCTGGAAAACAGATCCATCAGCATTTTTGCAGAGAACACCAATGTCCACCTAGCACCCATCTCTTGTGGCGTGCTGAAAGGATCCTGCGTATTCCTAACACTGTATAACATCTTTACAAAAACGTTTTTTGAACTACTTGACACCATCGGCATATCCTACACAAACTATGCCAGGGATACCCAACTTCTACTCCCCCTCACCGGCATCGACCAGGAAGACTCCGCCAGACTAATCTCTGTCTACATGACCGCCTGTGTCTTACTGATGATAAAACCAATATCCTCATAGTAGGCCCTGCTGCTATGATCAAGAAGCTGGACACCCCTTACACTTCATTAAAAATGGATGACATCCCGATCTCGGTCGACCCGTCAGTGAAGACATTGGGAGTTTACCTGGATAATACTGTTTCGCTTACCTGGCAGGTGAACGCTATTTCCTCTTTGGCTGCCCATACTACCAAATTGATAAATGCTTCAAGACCCTTCCTTTCCCCAGACAGCTGCCTTACAATCGCCTGTGCCATCATTGGTTCCAGGCTCGACTACTGTAACGCATTTTTAGCAGTTAACTCGGAGCACAACATACAGAAGCTGCGGTGCTCCAAAACAGCACGCTTATAGCTGCCCTTAACATTCCAAAACTAGAACATATCACCTCAGCTGGAGGAAAGACCCATTTGCAACCTATTTGTGAACGGGTTCTATTTAAAACACTGTCAATCATGCACAGATGCCTCTCCAAGGCGGTGCCCCATACCTCTCTCCGAAAATCCTGAAAGCAAACTCATCCAGACCTACTAGAGCTGCATATGCTCACCACCTCGTCCAACCTAAATTCAAACACACTAAGGCAGGTGGATAGAGCTTTTCGATTATTGCGGTTGAACAATGGAACTTACTCCCACCGGCCCTGCGAGCCGAGCAATCACACTGGACCTTCCGGAAATCACTAAACACCTGTCTGCTCGCATAAACTCATGCCCCTAATGGATGTATATCATTGTCTCTGTAACTTGTGTGTGAACGAGTAACTAGTCATGTAACAGGGAATTGATGCCTGGGGTTTAGTGCACTTTATATAAGCAAAAATCAATACATAAATACAGGAACACCCAAAAAAAAGGTATTTTCAGCACACTCATTTGAGGGAGTGTTAACAGTTTTGCAGGAGATGCTGCTAATGCTGTATCCAGAGTCGACCTGAATTTCTCCTACTGTGAAAGTCTGTCTACAGTTTCTGTGCAAAGTTGGAGGAGTGACTTCATTAAAAAATAAATCTTTGTGGAGCACACAAAGTGCTCAGAGTTCGGCAGTTAAATTTGGCAGTGTGTCTTGGGACAGCCGGGTGAGTTATACATTTTTCTGTACTTGCATTTCATTCTTAATGCTGGCTACGAGCAAGACATATCAACTAAGTAGTGCAAATGGTATGGTGAGGACTTGGACGGCAGACACAAACCGCAATTTTAAAAAGTGAGTCTGCAGTAATCTACATGCTAATGCGACCGTACTCGGAATTGTAGCTGCAGTAGAAGAAAGTAGAGCGGAACCATTCTTAGAACTGAACAAAGTAAAATCACTACTTTCGTGAAACGAATAGCGCTCTAAAGAAACAGAAATACATTCAGCAATAGTAGTTGACAAATCTAACCCCCTCACTATAATGGAAGTAACAGTGTCTGACCCAATAGACAATCATTCATTGTTAAATTTAGTTTTCAGCCTGCAACTTGACTCTATTGGTGGTCCATCTGAGAGAAATAAATCAGATAAAATCAGCAAGGTGCGGAATTACAGTAACATAATTGGCATGACCGCCAGCAATACTTCAAATGTATCCAAGTCACCAGACTTAGTCCGGATTAGGGAAAGCTTATATGCCTCTTCTCCAAATAATGATGTATCATATAGCTCTTCCGATTCATCTGAAGAAGACGCTCCACTCGACTCTGAACCTCTAACAATTTTAAAACCTCTTTTTGCCCTTTGCAATACAATGTATAAGGAGCAGCAATTTCTAAAAACTGGCTTGCTGAAACTTGTCGACGTGGTTTTGTCAACTGATCCTAATCAGTATAATCTGCTGAGTAACACAGATGATTTTTCTGTTGTACATGGAGGGTGAATGCATACAGGATCTTCCTATTTCGCCGATAGACACATACATAGGATTTGGAGTGCAGGATCAGTACGTAAGTGAGGAAGGTGCAAAAACAAATGATGGTATCCAGGAATTAACCATTATTTTGCAATGGAAAAACAATTTCACTTCTATCGAGGAAAGTCTAAATCATAAAGCTAAGTTGACAAAGGGACAGAGCAAGACAAATAGATGAAAAAAACAAAGAGCTGAAGCTCGACGAAATAAAGCCTGTCAAATTGCTAAGCATCTAAATTACAAGTGGAAACAACGTTGTGATGACAGAAACCACATCAGAAGTGATTAATAATAATGTGGATCAAGTCTCACTGTCAAATCGATTTGTTCCCATACCAGAAGAAAATTCTCATAAAGTGTTCCCAACTAGCAATCCAACGGGTTCACTACATTACTGGATTAAATCAAAGGAGTCATCAAAACAAGATCCTAGTAGTCGAAACGTTAATGTTGAGGAAAACTATCGAATTGTGGTGAATAAATCAGAACACAACAACCAAGTTGTAGGGATACACGACTTTGCTTCAATAAATCAGCACCTATAAACTACATGTGCTGAGTCACAATCATACAGCATAAACAAAAAGATTCAAGTTATTGAACAATGTGATACAGCCGATAGTATATTTTTAAATTGCCAACGAAGTTTGGATATTTTTCACATCATACCACACTTGTACCTTATATCCACTAAGGATTTGGCTCTGGTTGAAATCCCGGGCTCACCTCATGAGACAAATTGGGCGAGAGTTCAATTTATATCACCTGTCATTTCTGAATTAAACGTCTACATTAAATTGTGGTTAAGCCTAAAGAAAAAAAAACAATACAGCAAAATGTTTCCCCTGAAGAATTAGAAAGCATTATTGCTAAATTAGTGGTATTCTTGGGAGAGATCACTGCACTAGCCCAGAAAACCAGGGTTAATCAAACAAATAAAATCAGACAGATGGTTTGACCAAGCAAGAGTACATCAGTGCAATTATCCTTATTGTCATGGAACACTAGACGTTATAGTTCATTGACAAAAAATCTGTATGGTCAGTCTTTATTGTCTGATTCTGACATATTAATTGCTGCTGAGTTTAGCGTCAATGTGTTTAACACCATCCAGAGAAAGGCACGGGTTAATACGATTGGTCGCCCTTTGGTAGGCCTCAGCATAGAAGTAAAGAATACTCACTGAATTAAAGAGTTCATATTATTCATCAGAATGCTCTGGTAGGTGCAATAACCACAGACACAAGATCAAGATCCCACATTGTGGTAATTGATGCAGTAGAAACTTTACAAATTATCTCTTAAATTAGATTCATTGTTAATGAATAGCTAATAGCCAAACCACACTGCCCTTATATCATAGGAGGGGATTTTAATGATCAGATATATTCTGACAAACCCAAAAATAAGGGCAAGGACAACAATTACATGTTTAAAAGAAATTGTCAAGAAATTGTATCTTTGGACTGAAGATAATGTGTGAAGATATTTGCATAATCCATGGGACATTTTCATTGATGATATAGCTCTTAAACAACTGTATCCGGACAATGTAGTAGGTGCACATACCCCATACACTTTGTCTAATAGGGTCCACAGACCATGGATCGACTACATTTTTGTCCATTTTGGATAAATTGTCCATTTTTGTCCATTTATGACATCATAGTTTTCCAATTCATAAATAACGCTCCAAGTGACCATGTCATATTAAAGATATGTTTTTTATTGCTCTGCAAAGAAAACAAAGTATTTAAAGACTGGAACATGTGTGGTTAACTAAGCTACAAATAGGTTAATATGGTCTGAATGTAATATAAACAAGATAAATAGTGATGTACTGGAGATTTATTCTGATATTATTGAAGTGCAAAACCTTGATTTCCAAATATACTATAAAGAATGGGAAATGTAATTGAATCATTGAGGTCGCTAGTAAAGAGGAGTTCTGTCACAGATATGATTAATGATATGGCAATTGCACATAGAAAAAAGTACTACGAATGAATATTCATATACTAAATAAATCTGAATTCTCAGATACAAAAAAGAGAGAATCATTGAAAAGCTTTGCACAAGACTCTAAAATTGGATTAGATCTCACAAATATTCAATGGACAATGTCCAGTGGAAATTTATGAAAAAATAAATTATTAATTATTTTGGTATATTTTTAAGCAACACACAATTTCCACAACTGAAAAAAAAACTAAATTAACCCTATTTCTGCTAAGTGTTGGGTAAATTCTGTGCTGGAACGATATATAAAATACTCTGTGACAGAAGACAGACAGTTATTGATACTATTCTTGATTTTAAGTACAATAGTGATTGCTTTATCATTAGCATTGAAGATATAAAGGAGGTTATTAATAAGTTAAAGGCATCAAGAGCACTGGGTCCCGATCAAGTGGTGCATATTGTTTTTAAGCATAACCCACATGCATAGGCAATCATTATCAAAACAAGTTTTAGACAATTCATTTTGACTGGTGTAGTCCCGAATAGTTGGAAGAGATCCAACACACAAAAAGGGCCCTACATCAAAATCTGTGAACTATAGATGGTTGGCTATGATTGATTCCTTGGCCAAGATCTTCTGTCATTTTTTAAATCTTCTGTCATTGTTTACTAATGTGTGTAAATAAACCAGCACTCTTGCTAATTTATGGAACATGCTTTATTTAATGTATTCAGTATATTTTAAAACATAATCCTTATATTTATGTTTTGTGGACTACACCAAGGCTTTTAATAAGGTGAATTGATCTAGTTGTGGAAAAAACTACATTCATGGTGACAAGATAAAAAAATAACATTTCACTTTTTCAGGGCTCTGTAGTCTCAAACTGCCACATAAGTAATAATTCATATGGCTGGCCAATTGAGCGAGCCAATAAATATGAATTATGGGCTAAAACAGGGTTGCACTTTGGCCCCTGTATTATTTAATATTTATATAGCGGATCTCGGGGTAGCCTTTGTTAAGTAAAATAATTATCCCCGTAAGATAGGTCAACACAATATAGGTTGGCTATCATACACTGACAATACTGTCATTATTGATCGAACTCCAATTAGACTTGAAGAGAGCTTAAGCACCTTAAATTAAATAAAGTGAATGAGATATTGCTTAATTTAGAAAAATGAAAATCATGAATATTAATGGGAAAAAAGAGTAAATAATAGAACTGTAAATGGAAACTGTAAGTAACCCAAATTGACACAGTTAAAAGTTATACCTATTTGGGTAACCCATTATTTGATTTATTTGATCACAAACTATTGGCTGAGACAGTAAAAACAGAGGTCAAAAAGAAGTTTAAAGGCTTAAACGTACACTCATTTATTACTAATGTTGGTGTATACTCCCCTGAAGGCCTTATCAGGATATATTGTGCTGGCATAGTAGTGAATGACTTGTATGGCCTCGAGACACTTCTTGATAAAGAATCTTTTTGGATAAAGATTATAGAAGGTAAACTTTGACGTAACACACTGTGAATTTCACCTATGACTCCTCTGGAGGCAATTAGTACTAAATTAGGGATAATTACAATGCAAACCAGCTTTAAATTATGTCATAGCATGCATTACATGCAAATGCTTGAGCAGAGCGATAAGGAAGAATCACTGTACTTTTATTGTGACCTAATCTTATGAAATAAACATCCTATGGTGATCAGGGAAGGGCTAGAAGATATACAAAAATGTCATCAGACATAGGTTTCACTACAAATGTTCCTTATAATATCAGTCTGGGCATTATAGAAATCAAAGGTAAGGCTGCAGAATGGGACAGGAGAAGAAATATTGAATACCTCTCAAACAAGTCCATCTTCTAAGACATATGTAACACAGGGATTCAGCATTAGAACTCGTTTTAACTATATATGTATGGTTTGGAACGCATTCACTTCTAGAAAAACTTGTGTACAGGCGCATTATAAATGCCACATCATATCATATCATATCAAAGTATGATGGCCTATCATGAGACTACGCTTTGATCAACTTCCAACTTATGAGCTTAGAGGAGCATGGCTAAATATGTCGTAGCAACACGTGTGTATGAGCGCGATACAATAAAATATATCATAAATTGAACAATGCTACATGCTATATATGGCAGCTAAATCTAAACACTTATCTAAAAATGGAAAACTGATTTTACTATATAGGCTTGTTTTAGAGGTATTGTTATTGAATTAATAGCTGGACAATGAATTGTTTAATGCATACTTAATTATATTTAAATTTTACATGTTTATAGGTTTTACTGGATGCTTTGTAAAGGTTTACGTGTAAAATGAAAGGTAATTAATTTGTCATCAACTCCTGGTGAATATAATAATTTGCTGTGTGCTATATGTATGCATTCTGATAAAATGTTATAGGTTGATGGTCTTTTTTCAATAAACCTAAATAAATAAAATAAATAAAAAATGAAACACGTGTTAATGATTTCCAGTTGAGGATTTTAATAAGAATCTAAGTCGAGGATACTATTTGTAAGTGGATTTATACAAAAACACTCAATAAAAGGTCTTTTCAGCATACTCATCTGAGGATATTTAATAGTGGATATTGAAATTAAAGAAGATATGCATTTGAGGTCATTAAGAAGACTCTATAGTGAGAATGTCGATCTGTGAGTTAAGTTGAGGATATGAATGTTCATGTGTATTCATACAATGACACTCAAGTAAGGTGAATTTAGCACATGTATCTGAGGATTTTCAGTTGGGATATGGCTCCAACACACAACGAGGATATGTAAAAGTTGATCATGAAACAGAGATCTGGTATTTCTTTTGTCTAGTAACACACATACTGGTGGATATAACATATTCCATGTCAAAGCAAATATCATACTTTACGATTAATATTTTCTGCACTGTTTGTTTAATTTTTTTTTTTTAATAATTAATCCAATACAAAATACATATTTCAAAAAATAATCTTTGTCATTCTGTCAATAAGGCACATTCAGCATCCAAATGTCATGTCTTTCACCAATTTAGAGCAGATAACTTTGAGTGGGATACGTGCAGTTCAAAACTCTGACCTCCATTGATTTCCTCAGGACAGCGCTCAAGAGGAACTTAAATCTGTTCAATACTAATTTTATTTCTAGCTTACTCATTTGTATATTATTTTGTTCATTGTCTCTAAGTCTTACAGTCAGTTTGCAAAATAATGCATAATTTGAGAATGTGCATAGGTTTTTGGACATACTATAATTTGTGATTACAAAGATGTGTAATTTATGCACTGCCCACTTACTACTGAAACAGCAAAAGTGGTTGTTCCAAGCGGTATGTCTGGAATGGGAGGCATTGCACAGTACAAATGCTGGTTAAAACTCAACAATTTGTAACTTACATTGTAATTCAAAAACATTTACACACATCGTTTCCAAACTTACAGGCATATCTAAATTATACCTGTGTGTGTGATCTGGGTGTGAGTGTGCAATTAGTGTGTAAAGATAAAACTATTGCTGGCGGCATGTTTCGGATGTAAAAAAAATGACGTGTAGCCAGGAGGAAAAGCAAATATTTCAGAAGTAAAAGTTTCAAATACACTCTTTTACATTTTAGCAATAGTGCATAGCTTATGCCTCTTCCAATGAGACCTAATCCAACTTTTTTCGGGTGCTATTGTATTTTCTTTGTGAAAATGACCAATTGTGTATGTAAGTTCCAAAAGGAGTAAGTAACTCATGTTTTGTACCTGTTTCTATGTAAATACGATACCCAGTATTAAGTAACAGGAACACTTAAAAGTAACCTACCATACGAATACGTTGTACAGTGTTTTTCTTTTTTGATGAAAGACATAACACAAAGCAAATACACGAGTGTACCTGTTTAATTGCTTGTACATTGTTTGGTCTCCATATTCCAGCTCCTAGAAATAAAATAATACATTATTAGAAACACAAAAGGTGTAAGCCAAATGTTTTAGAAGTGCCATGGAGGAGATCCTTAGCTTTACCTCTGAACATATATGGCATAGGCTCTGCAAGCACGCTGCCACTAATCTTCCTGACATGGGTTGCTAATGTTTTTTGATTCTTTATCTTTGCATTGATTTCCATCACTCTGTTTTTTATAATGTGCTCTGATATTTCTTGCAGCACTTAATGTGTTTCTGAATCTGGTTTGTTTTCTGCCACAAACATCGAATGAAAGGGGCAGAGAATACAAACCCACCCTATTCATTCAAAAGCTTCCGGTCTTGGTGGGCTCATGGAACACATATTTCACATAATCAGTAATACAGCACCCCTCGCAGTCTCTTGAGAAGGGTCTTAACCCCGAGTCGATGCACACACAGCAGGTTAGCATAAAAAAGCAATCACTGAGGAATAATCACGTGAATGCTTCAATATCTCTAATTAGGTCAATCGGCCAATCGGAACGATGTTCAGAAATTACATACATGTGCTATGCTGGGTCATCATTGTAATGCTGTTGATGTGGTTTGCACAGGATGCGTATTTTACCCACATGGTGAGGAGTAATTATGATTGTAATTTAAATTAACAAGCTAATAACGTGTGTAATCACATGGAAAGCCAGACTCAACACTGACAGAATCCCCTGAAATGCTCCCTGGCTGAAAATTTTAACATTCGTCTCTTGTAGAATATCACTCATTTGCTCCCAAGTAATACAGGCTTATCATTCCCCAATTTTATATGATGCATGATAGATAAATGATGCACCAACTTGTAATGCATTTTCAGTCCCTATTACAGTGCAAAGTCAATAGTCTCTGAGCCTAATACATAGAGATCTGCACTGGAGCAAAGCAGGAAACGGTTGTGAACATCTCAGATGCCTCTGGTACCTTATGCAGGATTTACAAAGCATGAAAGCAATGAAGAACAGCTGATATGACATTGAGCAAATCTTTGCTACTCACATTAGTCCATGAACATCTCAAAGATGCTCAAGGCGTCTCCGATTGCCACCTGTTTTAGGCCTTGTGAATCAAGTATAAACAAGCAGGTGCAAATCTACCATGTTTGCAGACACTTCCTGATGCACTCCAGTGAAAATCACTGTGGATCAAGCATTTTAGGCTCTTTTATAAAAAAAAAATGGATATTTCATTTACATATAGTGGGTTTTATACACATTTTCAAACTATTTACAGTTCCTCAAACCATTGTTACATTTGGGAAATCAGTGACTGAGATATAAATCAGTTTGCTGAGGACCAAACAAAGATTGAAATGCTAACGTACAATCGTAGCTTTAATAAAAACTAAACAAAGGCAAACCAAACATTGGCCTATGAGAACACTTGTAGGCTTATCAGGAGGCAGGCTTTGTAGAAGGTTGATCTGGTAAACGTGCAGCTGCCAATCCGATAATCTCCTGTAAAAAGTGTGTTTTCATCTACAGAAACATTGGGCCTCAATACGACTTTGGAGGTAGCCATGCTATTAGCACCATGGCTGCCTCCAAAATCGTGTCCGGGTCCGGGTTCCCTGAATGGGGAAATACCGGGATTTCTGAGTTTGGAGGGCCCGGTATTTCCTCCTTCAGGGAACCCGGGCCCGGTCCTTCCCCATTCCCATTCGAGCCCCCATAGGGCTCAATGGGAATGGGGAGGGAGCTAACAACGGGCCCGTCAATAACTGGCCCGTTGTTAGCTCCCTGGTCCCCTCGCGGAACCCGCTATGGACATCTGGGAAAAACAGACATTCAGAGCGGGTCCCACGAGGGAACCTCGTAATAGGGAGGAATGGTTTTACCGGCACCATTACCGATGTCGGTAAACCCATTCCTCCAACCTCGTAATGAGGCCCATTGTCTTATTGCATCAGACCATCCCATCATGAAGAAACAGAAGCAAAGCATCTAATAAGACTCAGCCAGGAACGAAACAGAGGCTGCGATTCAGCAACAGCAAGAATCCACATTAGCAGGTATAATTATAGCAACAAAGGTCCTACACTTTCTCTCTAGAGCATAGTCAATCTTTCGTTGAATAATATTTTGTTTTTTTCCTCTGAAGATACATTATCTTAGGGCTTGCCATGGACAAAAACAGTGGCTGTGCATCTGAGGAAACCTGTGCCCCTCAAAGACAGAGTACTTCATGTACTCTTCTATTCCTTATCCAAGTTCCATTGCATAGCTTGCTGTGGCTGACGGCAGTTTACATGTAATTCTAGGGGTACAGATCTGCTTTACCATGCCAGGTATCTTCCAGCTACCTCCACGGAAATTCCATTGGAAAGTCCTACATCCTTTCATTGCTCCTATGCTTTTGTGATTGTGATTGAACATGAGGTGTGAGGGCAACCAACTGTTTTTCAATCCACTAGCCTAATTTCAGGATCCCCGTAGAGGCAGTGGTGCAACTTGATAGGGCTACATGCATTTTCACTTTGCTGGCCTCCTTTGTGCCCCCTACCTCTACCTTTGTTTCTCCTTCTCTGCGTGGGGATTGGTCCTACTGGTGGGTCAGGTGATCTAGAAGGAGGGAACAGACACATCACTGCAACACAATAATTCAAGCCTTACTTGATGGACTGCTTTTTGGCAAAGTATAACTCTGGTGAGTGTTTCCTTTGAATGTTGCTCATTTTGTTTGTCGAATCCATTTTTCTTTGCACTTTGCAGGCCTCCCTCCTTTGTGCCCCCTGTTCCTAGCCTTTGTGCTTCAATCCCTCAGTATGAATTAGTCCTCATTGTTGTTCAGAAGACCCAAAACCATTTTAAAATCCAAGGTCCCCAGGGTAGGCTTGCTTGGGCAGCCGGCAAGGGCAAAGCCAAATGGTGTCCCCGGTTTGCTTGCTTGTCTGGCACCCAAGCACTGCTGCTTATCCCCTATCACCTAGCAGACAGATTATGAACAAGGTAAGGCAAAATCTCAACATTGTAATCATGTTTGGCTATGTTCCAGTTTTGCTACCAGATACTTCAGTGCATAGCTAGATTAATTTGCTTCAATGCCAGACAATCCATTACAGTTAATTTTTTTTTCATTCAGCTCCCAGAGATATCATTGTGCAGCCATAATAATTTCCAGATGCTACAAGAGCATCCATTGCCAATATCAATTGATTTTTTATTTCACTGCCAGAGAGTCCATTGTGTGGCCTCTCTGGCAAGCTGCACTGCAATTCTTTTCTTGATGTCCCAGAGTACAAAGCACATAGTGCTGATCCTATTGTACACTGCATAGCTGTGTGACTACATTATAATCACTCTAAATTGCACCTATCGGTCCGCTTTCCTTATTACTGCATAACCTGGTCTTTCTAGCTAAGAACAGAGAATCAGCTTGCTCACTCAGTCTATACCTAGAAATACCCCCACCATATGGAATACCTATTAAACAATAACCTTTCAACTCGCTGCACAACTGTCTTGATTGGTTGTGCTCAAGGAGTCAGCCTCTTCGATATAGTTTTGCTGCACGCTAGCAAATTAAATTCAAACCTACCACATACAGAAATCCACCTGGATCTCTCCAGTACACATGAGCAGTAAAACTGTTACCTCGCAAACAGGACATACAAGGAAAGACAGGACATCACAAGGGAATGAACCAACACCAACAAGCCCGCTCATACTAAAGATAACTTCCAACTATCCACCAAGAGCTCGCCCTCACACCACTCAGCAACTGTGACTCAAATGCCTCTGAGGGAGAAAGTCTAAAAGCCACACACAAAGCACATTATGTCTCACACTGCCTTTCAAATTATGTGCATGCCACACGCACTTCACAAATATTACCAGGAGAAACCAGACAGCAAATGGAGCGACAGCATGAGGACACAGACAGAACCCAGCAAACCCTACACAGCCAACTCTGAATGTGAATGACACACATAACTGGACTTGGAACTTCAGTTGTGTAGATGTAGCCCACATATCAAAGTACGGAAGTTCAGGATGTCATGGGCATAAGAAGAAGACACATCCTAAACATGCCTTTAATCACCAAAAAACCACTAGTCACTAAAATCTATGCGGAAACAGATGAAATGAATGACCCAATTAGCAAAATACTGGAGCTGTTTATCAAGGAAGGAACAGCATTGGTTCAGATGCCCATCGCCACAACCAACGAAGCACACACACATTGAATGAGGATGTTTGCAGTCTGAACAGCAACAATACAAGGCAGCCAATGAAATTAACAAGAGACTCAGCAGCTCCATCTCTAAGCACAGGACAGAGATTCATAAAATAAGGCAATAAAGTAATGGACATATTTATCGAACAAATACAAGCTAATAGCCCATGAACCGAACCCCATCAACTTTAAACTCATCTAAGCCAAATGGACTGGCCAAGGATTAGAGGGCTGTTGGGTATTTTGTGGATATTTGGGGCTTTGCGGTATTTTCTTACAGCCAAAATACCTTTAGCAATAATCACTCTCTGTATTCATATTGGGTCACACATGACAATAATACATTGCATTATTTCAGAATTCAGACCTATTTAGATGGTATGCGCGGTAGTTTGCGTGGTTGGTTGGTATAGTGGTTGGTTTATTTGTGGCCCCAATATACAACATCCCTTGTTTTTTATCTAGATTGTTCTTGATCACTAGAGAGACCTCAGGCCTACATTTTAGGGATACCACATTTTCAGTGTTAGTGTTGTGTGCCACCATGGGCTATTGTGGTATTTTTGTGGTAATTTCCACTACCTTATATACGGTAGGGAACTATGTCCAGAGAGTCTCTCTTCCCGTTGACTCATGTACCTCCAACAGGCTATGCTACAAACAGTCACTCACAACTGTCCATTCTGAATAGAATCATGCACACATCTGCTTTAAAATGACAATTACACTGTTTAAAAATCTCCCCACGTTTAAACCTTTCCCCATGCAAAATGAAAGAGAGAAATAATACACCTTAGCTATCTGTTTTCAAATGTTTTTGTATTATAGAAATTTCTTTTAAACACAGTTTAACTTTTTTTACAGAAATAAATGAAATGGTACAACATTATTTGTGATAAAATGAACAGAGAGCTGCGAGAATATATTCAATTGGTAACATTAAATATGCTGATAAGAGACTGAGACTCCCTTTAATACACTGACTGAACAGTTTCGCACACTTTCGCATAGCTCCCACCCGCTTCTATAATTACCTTATCTGTTCAGCATGAGTTTTCTTCGGCTATTCTCTTTCTGAATTTGGCTCCCTTGAAAATCAACCCCAGTGAGAACAAACATCTGCCGTTCTCAAACCGGGGTTATTGCCTGGAACTCTCAGCTTTTGCAGCAGGAATGCCCCAGCCAGGAAACAGGTCCTTCTCCCAGCTCTGCAAGATCTCGATTGTTCTCCCCCTCCCCTCAAGCTTCTCCAGCAAAGTTCTAATCACAGCCTTTAGCATGATACTTGCTATGACGCTGCTCCAATCAGAATCAATCATGTCATCTCCTCCCTCACTACACAATGGCTCACTTCTACAGTGGCAATTGTAACAAACTGATTTCCTGTTCCTTCGAGCTCTTTGCTTCCTGTAGTTATGTGGACAGAGCAGCAGAGAAAAAAAAATGAATGTGTGTTTAAAAGTTCACTTTCAGAGTAGGCCTAATTCTGCAGTGGAGACACATTTTTATTAGTGGGTTATGTTAAATGAAGTTTTATTAGTCAGGTTAGTTATTAATAAGGTTAGTTATTAATTTTCAAATGTGTCTCTTGCAACATAGGCATTTCAGGTGAAAAATAGTGTGCATTTTGAATGTGCACATGTGTGCTTTTAACTGTAAAAATAGATTTGCATCTTATATGTAAAAATCGTTTTTGACTGAATAGCCTGTCTTTACTTATATGTCCAGGTTACTCTGGCAACACATATAGCAATGCACCACACCCATGTGGTGGTGCTGCATCAAAAAAAAAATGCTACCTGTGCAGTAGTGCTGTACTCTGTGCTGTAACACGCCAAATATCCTTACAGGCACACCAGGAACAACTCAAAATCTAGACTTCACAGGACACTGATTTACTAGACTGTGAAGGATTCCTGATCCACTGCACACTCAATCATCAAAACTATGTCTTGTTCCTACATATTTACCTAGCCTTTTCAGAAAACTTTGAAGATGTAATTGCTAACATTGCGATAGAACAAATGCCTAACCATCCTCTGAGATTTCAACTTTTGGTTCGAGGAACCACCAGCTTCAGCACCTCAAGTCTGGACACTTGGGCAGCTTCTACCTTGATAACCACCTCCCCATCATTCAGGTATTATGGAACGACCAACCAATGAAGCCTGTTACTATCAACACACCAATGGGTAAACTCTTCACACCCAAAGGCCTTAATAACACCACTAGGATGAGCTGGAAAACACTAAACCTTGAAGAATCTGGAAATCCTATGGAAGAGATTAAGCTAAATTCCCCATGAATCACATCTGTTATAGGAAGATTCCTTAGCGACACTACAGAATTTAATAACTGAGGCACAAAACATCCTAACTCCACTAAAGCACATAACCATCTCACATAAAATACAGCAGTAAGATGGTTCACACCCCACACCATGTGAAAATTTTGGAGTCAAAGCTGGCCCGCAAAGAGAAATCTAGCAAGCAGTCCTTCTTCTACCATGCTTGACCATCTGAAACTCAATCCCGGCAGAGACTCGAAATGCTCCGACCATCCACCAGTCCCCATAGCTCCCGAATGAATTAAAATCCCTGTCTCCATTCAGCAAAAGTACTGTGCTACTGTATAAAATGCCAAGCCCAATGCTGGCACCCTCCTGTACTAAAGTGCTCCGCTGCCCTTGAACTAGGTTTGCGCTATAAGCAATGAAATAAAATAAATAATTCCTCTAATAACCCTACAAAAAGACATAAAATATTGGAAGAACATAGAGGGAACATTATACTCATGAAGACAGGCAGTTTACCAAAGACACATTAGCTGCTACTAAGTGGAAATCCTTGAAGCAAAGACACATTCCTACTCTGAACATGTCAGCAAGACCACTCTCCCAGAGAAAGAACTCTACCAAACTATTAATGAGATGAGAACCCCAACACATTGCAGCAAAGCACTGACACCAATTAAAACATTGACTACTGTCATGCATGCAGAGCTCAGTATATTTCTGATCTGCACCATCAATACATAAAGCAAAGCAATCTTGCGATTTCTCCCTACTCCCAACTAGCCAAATCAAGCAACCCTCCTCCAGACCAGGCGTAGCACTAGGAGACAACCCAAGTTGGTAGCAGTGCATGGTACAAATTCAGATAACATAACATAACACTTTCTGTACCTTTCGTACCTTCTTGGCATCACTGCAGACTACCTACATCTCGCTGACATCAGAGGTACACCTTGGTTCAGATAGAAACAATCACAAACATCAGCTTATCACTCAAACCCCTTCCTCAGCATGCCCAGAGGATCTTTCATCTGTACTGGCCTACTGTAGTTGGCCAACTGTATGAGAACTCCCAGGTACCTGATGAAATCTTACCTGCTGCACCTGACCATAACCGGATGGAGCAATTGACTGCTCCAGTTGAGAACTAAGTTCACAGACAGTGAGGGACAATGGACATTGTTGTTCCCGGCTTTGCTGCTTTAGCTCAAATCCTACATTGGATAGACGATCCTGAAAGGGAGTTTATGAGAAACCCGACTTCAGGGGCTTCATCATCCATTAACCACTCAGAAAAATAATAACCAAGCTCATTGGGCCTCATTATAAGAGTGGCGGAACGGGTTAACGGGTGCCGCTAAAGGATGCGGACCTGTTAAACCCGTTCCGCCACATTACGAGGTCCCCTCGTGGTACCCGGTAAGTAACGCCTGGTCAAACCAGGCGTCCTTACTGGGTCCCGCGAGGGGAAGACGGAGCAAACAACGGGCTGCTCGTAATCGGCCCGTTGTTTGCTCCCTCTCCCATTCCCATTCAGCCCTATGGGGGCTGAAATGAGAATGGGGAAGGTCCGGGCCCGGGTTCCTGGAGGGAGGAATTACTGGGCCCTCCGAACTCGGAATGGCCCGGTAATTCCCCATTCTGGGAACCCGGACCCAATAGCGGCATGGCTACCGCCAAAATCGTAATGAGGCCCATTGACTGCTTATACCGTCCATTGAAAAACGTTTACCAACATAGCCTTTTCTAACCTGTTCAATCAGCCATCTCTTAGCTTTAGACTTGATTCCTGTTTTAGCCGTTCCTCACTGTCAATCTTATACATGTGCCATATAACCCAGGACATTCTTGTTGTGGACAGTGACTATAACATGTGTTTAGGATGACAAACTGCCCTTGAACCTGCAAATAATGAGAACCCTTCTGTTAGGACTCAGCAGTTAAAGAATGTTCCCACTAAGAGGCTTGGGTTTTCTTTTACTGTAATGATTTGCTAATGTGCATATATGTAACCCACTTCCACAAACAAATTGGAGTTATAATGTATTAAGTGCATGTGTATATATGATAAAGTGATACAGCACAAACTTCCCTGGGCTGCACCTCTCTGAACTGTCCCTCGCAGTGTGTTCATTGAGAGTGACAGTCCAAATACAAAAAGATTGGTGTTGTTTACTTACACCCGGGATGTGGCGCCATTGATACATTTCAGTGGAACACTCTGCACGGGAGGATACTGCTGCAGTGCTGCATCTAGGAAGGCATCTGCCCCTTCTCTATAGGCATTAAAGAGTCACTGGTTGATCCTGACTTGGCTTAAGAAGCACCCCATGAGCTTGTTGGGTGCTGCTCACTTCACCGTCTAAGCCCACAGTTGTCACTCTGCATTGCAACACGCCAGAGTTGGAAGGGTGCCGCGCACAGCACTGCCACAACCTAGGCTTCAGAGTGGTGGTCTCTGTGAAGCAGATGCACCACAGAACTTCACTGCTGTGGGCCTGCTTCTTTCTCACGACCAGCCCCACCCAGCAGCAACTTCACATGGGCTGCTCCAGAAACAAATCCCAGGATTTACACAACCCCCAGACCTGCTTGGCTCAATCCTTTGTCTGGGCCACACCTGGCAGACTGGCCGGGGCAGGAAATCTGCCAGGGTGCCCTCCCTACACAGCCAGGACTTTTGCTTTTAGGGGGAGACACTGCTGCTCTACACCACTCGGGTATGTGTTAACTGTGTGAATATGAATGAGATATGTTGGTAGGCTGTAGCCTTACACAAGTGTCTCAACTTATCTACAAGATGAAGAGAAGTTGATGTTCCAAATTATGGCTTTTCAGGCCCTCTCCTATATCACCAGGAGACAGATCTTCTACAAAAATGATGGATCGCCCATTTGCCCTTCTCGCCACACCACTTGGATCCATTTATTTACAGTGGTCTAAGGAATGAAGCATATGTAGGGCAGGGTTGCATTTAGAGGTGTTTGAAGCTCTGACCTTTACCAGGTACTTACCGTGTAAGTGGAATCTGCTCCCGGTGTTTCATTCTATGGGGAGAGAAAAGGAACATTTAGTAAATGTGATGGGTTCAGAAGAGTATGAAGAGATACACAACAGCACATAATATCCTTAGGGACTTTAAGGCTTCAGGATTGCTCTGGATTAAGCAGATATTTGCCCCTGGAGCCTGATTTAGCCTGGAACTAGAGTCCCAAAGATCACAGTCATTCTGTCTCAATGTTGGTGACTAGTGACTATCGTTGGTTGTATCCCATTGCATCCATGCTAATGGAAATAACATTTAAATCACTGATAGCACTGTCCATTCATGTTTATGTTTATGTTTATTGAATTTATATAGCGCTTCACGCCAAAGTGCTTAATGTAATGGCAACTTATTCAGAAAGGTCAAAGAATGATTAGACTGAGATTGGACAAGTCTCTCACCCACATAAAAATTGTTTAGAGCATGGTCTGAACTAGAGTAATTTCAGGAATATCAAAGGGGTATCTGACGTGAACACTACATTTGAACCTGATGAAATCATAGAAAACGTGTCATAGACAAAATGTCTGATCAGCACTTCCTTGTTGTTTCCTGCAAGGTGAGTAATGGTAACAACTGTTACTGTAGGACTTGAATATCTTATACTTTAGATCGTGCAAAGCAGGTGAGAGCAGGCCCCTCGGAGACCCTCTGGGCCTTTTGCTTTATTTCTCCCTCAGTGTGCCCCCCCAGCCTGTGTACTCCACTCCCCCTTCCCCACGCTAGCTTCCTCATCCCCGCCTCCCTAGCTCTCCCCCTCCGGTGATTGGCTCCTCCCCTGTCTCAAACAAACCCCCCAGGGAAGGTCACTGCCCGTGTGGCCCATCAGCTAAGGGCCCCAAGCTCTTTGGCTCCAACTGAGGCGGCTCCTGGAAGTGTCAGCCAACGTCCGCCAGGGAAGCCAGTGATCAGCTGTCTACCATCAACTACAAGGACCATTAAGGTAGGAGTGGCCTGGTTTAGGGGAGAGCCACAACTCTACCCCAGAATCCTAGCCACTTAGCAAACGACTGTTGCACAGGGAGATTAGGCCTTTCTCCCTCTATACAGGTCTCTCGAGGTGTCAGTGTCCATACTGCACTGTGTGATATTTTGATTGCATTGATAGACC
The DNA here is from genome assembly GCF_040938575.1 of Ambystoma mexicanum. NCBI lineage: Eukaryota > Metazoa > Chordata > Amphibia > Caudata > Ambystomatidae > Ambystoma > Ambystoma mexicanum. The sequence continues at coordinate 550,708,663 of NC_090922.1, forward strand.
TCTCTCCCACCATACAGATCTCTCTAATTTTTAGAGGGGTTCTGGGCCATATTGCATTTTGTGATATTTAGATTGCATTGATAGGCCTCTCTCCCACTATACAGGTCTCTCAAATTGTATAGGGCTTCTGGATCCATACTGCATTATGTGATATTTAGATTGCATTGATAGGCCTCTCCCCCACTATACAGGTCTCACAAATTCTATAGGGGTTCTGTCTCCATATTGCATTGTGTGACAGTTAAACTGCATTTATAGACCCCTCTCCCACTATACAGGTCTCTCTAATTTTCATAAGGGGTTCTGGATCCGTTCTGCATGTTGTGATATTTAGATTGCATTGATAGGCCTCTCTCCCACTATACAGGTCTCTCAAATTTTTATAGGAGTTCTGGGTCCATATTGCATTGTGATACTTAAATTGCATTGATAGGCCTCTCTCCCACTGTACAGTTCTCACAAATTCTATAGGGGTTCTGTCTCCATATTGCATTGTGTGACAGTTAGACTGCATTTATAGACCCCTCTCCCACTATACAGGTCTCTCTAATTTCCATAAGGGGTTCTGGATCCGTTCTGCATGTTGTGATATTTAGATTGCATTGATAGGCCTCTCTCCCACTATACAGGTCTCTCAAATTTTTATAGGAGTTCTGGGTCCATATTGCATTGTGATATACAGATTGCATTGATAGGCCTCTCTCCCACTGTACAGGTCTCTCAAATTTAATAGGGGTTCTGTCTCCATATTGCATTGTGATACTTAAATTGCATTGATAGGCCTCTCTCCCACTGTACAGGTCTCTCAAATTTAATAGGGGTTCTGTCTCCATATTGCATTGTATGATCATTTGGATTGCATTGATAGGCCTCTCTCCCACTATACAGGGCTCTCAAATGTATATAGGGGTTCTGGGTCCATATTGTATTGTGTGATATTTAGATTGCATTGATAGGCCTCTCTTCCACTGCACAGGTATCTCCAATTGTATAGGGGTTCTGGGTCCATATTGTATTGTGTGATATTTAGATTGCATTGATAGGCCTCTCTCCCACTGCACAGGTATCTCCAATTTTATAGGGGTACTGGGTCCATAATGCATTGTGTGAAATCTAGATTGCATTGATAGGCCTCTCTCCCACTATACAGGTCTCTCAAGTTTGATAGGGGTTCTATTTCTGGGCTGCATTGTGTGATGTTCAGATTGCATTGATAGGTACCTCTACCACTATACAGGTCTCTCCAATGTATAGGGTTTCTGGGTCCATGTTGCACTGTATGGTATTTAGATTGCATTGATAGGCCTCTCTCCCACTATACAGGTCTCTCAAATTTTTATAGGAGTTCTGGGTCCATATTGCATTGTGATATACAGATTGCATTGATAGGCCTCTCTCCCACTGTACAGGTCTCACAAATTCTATAGGGGTTTTGTCTCCATATTGCATTGTGTGACAGGTAGACTGCATTCATAGACCCCTCTCCCACTATACAGGTCTCTCTAATTTTCATAAGGGGTTCTGGATCCGTTCTGCATGTTGTGATATTTAGATTGCATTGATAGGCCTCTCTCCCAATATACAGGTCTCTCAAGTTTGTATAGGAGTCCTGGGTCCATATTGCATTCTGATATACAGATTGCATTGATAGGCCTCTCTCCCACTGTACAGGTCTCTCAAATTTAATAGGGGTTCTGTCTCCATATTGCATTGTGATACTTAAATTGCATTGATAGGCCTCTCTCCCACTGTACAGGTCTCTCAAATTTAATAGGGGTTCTGTCTCCATATTGCATTGTGTGATCATTTGGATTGCATTGATAGGCCTCTCTCCCACTATACAGGGCTCTCAAATTTGTATAGGGGTTCTGGGTCCATATTGTATTGTGTGATATTTAGATTGCATCTCTTCCACTGCACAGGTATCTCCAATTTTATAGGGGTTCTGGGTCCATATTGTATTGTGTGATATTTATATTGCATTGATAGGCCTCTTTCCCACTATACAGGTCTCTCTAAATTTCATAGGGGTTCTGGGTCCATTTTGCACTGTGGAATATTTAGATTGCATTGATAGGCCTCTCTCCCACTATATAGGTCTCTCCAATTTTATAGGGGTTCTGGATCCATACTGCATTGTGTGACATTTAGATTGCATCGATAGGCATCTCTCGCACTATACAGGTCTCTCAAATCTGATAGGGATTCTACCACCAGGCTGCATTGTGTGATTTTCAGATTGCATTGATAGAATTCTCTCCCACTGTACAAGTCTCTCAAATTTAAAAGGGGTTCGGCCTCCATATTGCACCGTGATATTTAGATTGCATTGATAGGCCCCTCTCCCACTATAGAGGTCTCTCAAGTTTAGCAGAAGTTCTATTTACGGGCTGCCCAATACGATATTCAGATCTCATAGATGGACCTCTAGACAGGTCTCCCAAATCCTGCTGACCAACTCACTCCTGGAGTGAGACAGAACCCACCAGTGGATTACTGTGGAGTGACACCCTGATTAGGGGCTCACACCTCTTTAGCTTCCCTCAAAATCACCCTAACTAGTAGATATCTTTCATAAAACCCACACTGCTTGTTCACTACAGTGCACCACGCATAGGGTGATGGACACTAAAGAGACCCACCGATAAATCCCAACTATATAACCCCTAACCACCTACCCTAACCCTCTCAAGACAGCGACTGAATGAGCCGGCTACATCAGCCAGAAATACCACCTACAGATAGAGCCCTAACTGTTAGCGGACAGCCCTCCACACCCTTTACTACACCACAAGACAACCAGACCAAAGCAGAACCAAGCGGACAACAGCAAACAAATAAAGACGAAACAACTCTCTATCTTATAATGCTGCGCAAATGACCCATTCCAAGGGAAAGGAAAAGAGAAAAAAGAACAAACTCTCCAGAACAGCAACAAAGCACAACTACAGAACGCACCCCCGCAGTCAAGAACAAGAATCGAACCAACACTGAGAAAAGAGACAAATCCCTCTACCTAACCCCTTACCTCGCGGACAACTGCTCGCCAGAGCAAACCAACCCAATGCTAGAAGCAGCAACATCCAACTACCCAACACAAACGCACAGAAGAAGGATGAACAACACAAGAAACAACAAACACGCGACCGATGCAATAACACCTTACATCACCAAAGCAAGAAGAACCTCCAATAGACAACCACAACTCATGGAAGATGAACCCGATGAAAACAAAAACCCAAGACAGAACCTAGAAGAACTTTCCGAAGACGCTGACACCCCAAAACCTACACCTCAACAAGAGATCGACCAGGAAAGAAACCCCAACACCGATCAGAAGATGACCTCAACAAGAAAGTCCAAACCAAACAACACCTCCAAACTCCACAGCAATCTTATAAACGCAAGATCCATGTCAAAACACTCAACAGAGATCTTCAACCTACTCGATGACAACAGCATCGACATCCTGTTCATCACAGAAACATGGCTGGACAACAGCTACAAAACCACAATCCAGAGCTGCCTTCGAAACGACTTTAAATGCCTCCAAATAAACAGGAAAAACAAAAAAAGAGGAGGAATCGCAATAGCATTCAAATGACACCTGAAAATAAAAACAGACGAACCGCTCAACATCCTCAACTGTGAAACCATGGTAATACACCTAACAACAAGCCCAAAAACCAACGTCAGATTCATCCTGGTGTACAGACCACTGACATATGATGCAACCTTCGTCGACAACTTCATAGAAGCCCTCACCAACATAGCCATCAACCACGAACACCTAATCATCCTGGGGGACTTCAACATCTGGATTGAAGAGAGTCATGCCAACTACCAAAACTCACTGATTGAACAACTCACTACCATGAAACTAAGACAACTAGTCAAAGGGGCAACACACTCGGCAGGACACACCCTCGACAGAATTTTTACCAGGGAAAAACACATCACCACGGCACCGCCGATACAAATACTGTGGAGCGACAATCTCATCATCCCATTTGTGATCACTGTGCCCACTCAAGTCTACATCCAACTGCCTAAATTCACAACCACCACAAAAAGAAACTGGAAACATGTCAAAAAAGCAATCTATTCAAACAACTGGAGTTAACTAAACCCTCAACTACAGAACTAGAGCTAGCTGACCTAGGGAAAGCAGAGCTACTACACAAATGGATTGCAGACACAATCGACAAGATCGCCCCAGAAAAACCTTTCACCCCATCAAAAAAAGAGCAATGGTAAATGGTTCACCCCACTATTAAGCACCATGAAAAAGGAAAACAAAAAGATGGAACTAGAATGGAGGAAAGAATACAACCCAGACAAAAAACACTATTCCATACAAGAAGGAAATTCAAAAGGCAAAGAGAAGGCATTATGATGACAGAATCACCAATGCCATCAAAACACAAAAAGACATGTTTAACATAATTAAAGAGATGAGAAACCCACCAGGCTGTGACAACACCCCAACCCCCTCAGAGAAACTATGCAACGACCTGGCAGACAACTTCAAGAGAAAAATCAATGACATCCAACAAACCATAGAAAACATACCAACCGACCATAACATACTACCGAGCGATCCTATCACAGAACCTCAGCACAAACTCAAAAACTTTCCTGAAATATCAGCAGAGGCATTCGCAATGCTGGTAAAACACAGAAAGAAAGATGGATCACCCATTGATCCCTGTCCCCCGGACATCTACAAATCAACCCTCCAACAAGGAACGCCAGCAAAATAATATAGAAACCTTTTGAATCGATCACTAACAACAGGAACTGTACCGAGGACCTTCAAATCAGCATATATCAAACAACTTCTAAAAAACACAAGTGGCGATGTAGAATACCTCTCCAACTACAGGCCGATCTCAAAAATTCCCTACATGGCAAAACTCCTGGAAACCTACGTAGATAAATGAACCCAAGAACACGTAGAAAAACACCACCTGCTAGACCAAGCTCAAGTCGGTTTCAGACCTGCAAGAGGAACAGAAACAGCACTACTATCCATCTGGGATGACCTTAAAACTAACAAAGATTCAAACACAACCTCAGTTCTTATCCTACTCGACCTCTCTGCAGCCTTCAACACAGTTAGTCATGACACCCTAACCAAAAGACTAGAAGACATAGGCATAACACACACAGCACTACTCTGGACTAAATAATTCCTAACAGACAGAACAGGAACCGTATGCATCAAACCCTTCAGATCCACTCCAAGAGTTAACGACTGTGGAGTGCCATAAGAATCCTCACTATCACCGCTGTACTTTAACATCTACCAGACACCGGTTATCAGAATCTTCAAAAAATACAACATTGCATTCTACAACTACGCAGATGATACGCAAATCATCTACAAAATCAAAGACACCCAAGCGGATGGTGTAACCCTAATCGAGTGCCTAAAAGAAGTCTTCAACTGGATGACTGCAAACAACTTGAAAATCAACCCAGGTAAGACAGAAATCATGATCATATCCAAAGACCAAGAGAAAGAAACTGCCATCCCATGGCCAATGGAAATGGGAATCGCACCATCACCACCTGAGGTAGTAAAAAATCTGGGAGTCCTGATGGACAACACCCTAACCTCGAAGCACAGTCAAGAAATGTTTTGTCCTCCACACGGCAAGAAGAATCCTACCTTTCCTTTCCTCCAGGCACAAAACACTCACTATCGTCGCCCTCATCATGTCAAAAATCGACTATGCAAACAGCCTCTACCTTGGAATACCAGAATACCTCTTGAAGAAACTACAACAGATCCAAAATACAGCAGCCAAACTACTCCTCAAACTAAAAAGAAGAGAACACATCACTCCTGCTCTAAAAACACTACAGTGGCTCCCAGTAAAACATCGCATCACCTTCAAAACAATGTGCATAACGCACAGGGCAATCAGCGGAAAAGGAGCAGAATTCCTACAAAAGAAAATAACAATCTACAAGCCAACAAGACTCCTCAGGTCAAGCAACAAAATCCGCCTGGAACCAAAACCATAGCTCAAGAAAAAACTGGGAGGCACCTCCTTCTACCACTTAGCTGCAAAAACCTGGAACAACATCCCAAAAGAAATAAGAAACACCAAAGATCACCTAAAATGTAGGAAATTACTAAAAACCTGGCTCTTCAACACCACAAACGAAAACTGAAACAGAAAGGAAAAGGGATGACCAAACTAGAATAGACAAGGACAACTCCCAGAACCGACTGGGAAGCTCCCACAGCACCCGGACGAGTGACGTTGGGTAGAGTGCAACACAGGCGACACCCTTGGAGTCTGAATTAAAAAAAAACACCATAATCCCACCCAACACCCCACTCGCCCCTTAGTTGCTACCAGACACCACCGTATTATGGAATTGTCGGGATATTGGCAATCACCACAATAGTTGAGCTGTGGACATTGGCAGATGCACGGGCCGTATGAGTTGGAAGGGAAGATAGATAGGGCTGCGAGGCAGGCTGGGGGAGGAGGTGGCCAGATGTGAAAGGGACCTTGAAGGCCGGGCGGACCCAGATCAGGACAGAGGCGTAGGGGTGCTACCGAAACCCATCTGGGGAGATTACAGAAGCCCTCTGCCTCAAGCCAGGATAGACATGCCAACTAACCAATTGCACTATCAAATTTCCCCATCTGCATACATCTATCAAACACCAAACCAAACACAACGACAAACCTACAGCACAACAAACCGCACAAACTTCACTACATGCCAACAACAAAACAAAAAAAACACATAGACTCGCACAACAGTACACAACGACTACTGGCCGCAAACACCCCAGGCCCAGCCAACCGACCCACCGGGCTGAGGCTGCCAACAGCACATCACTGCTCTCTTGCACTTTTCAAGCTCCCTCCCACTAACCCCCCTCCCTTCCTCTTTCAGAGCCGCCAGAGCGCCAGGGTACCACTCCGGTGGTGATAGTCCGTGGTACAAATGTCCTTTAAAATTAACATTAACATATCTGTAGGACTTAGATATCTCCTTGTTTTTTCTGTTAAAAAAACCCATAAAGTACCATTATTTTTTGTAAAACTGCCCTGCTCTGCAAAAGGCTGTTCCAACCAACAATAAAGAGTTAAAAAAGAGGGATATTCGGGCATATAGAAACACACACTTTCGAACTAGCAATTCACATCCATTGGACTTTTTGGATGTAAGCTTAAGACAAAGAAGTAAAATTACCCTGGCACCTGGACATGCCAGTTATAGACATGAAAATCAGGACTGCTGCACCATGAAAAAATGCACACGTGAAAATGCGTGTGTGTCTGTAACTAGCGGTTCTTAAAAATAATGAAGTAACATCTTCTATCACCCTTCTACTGCAAGCATTTACCAAGCAGTGGGAGGGGAATGTGTTTTCTGTGGCGGCCACTCATGCGCCTGAGCAGGTATCCCTCCATGTGCCAAACTTTCTCCTTTTTACTCCAACCCAGGCTTCCTCTATTGAACAGGCCTTTTCTGACTAAAATCTAGTTGTGTTCCTCATTTGACCACCACTTTCGTTTGCGTAATTTTACCAGGTCTACCCCTCCAGGCAGCACAGGAAACATTGCTCAGATCCCTTTCATTAAAATAGAAATGCAACACCACCTCCTCACCTGGTGTATAGTCTGAAACCCCCTCTTCTCCTCACCTATAAAAATGCTCTTCTTTTCTTGACCACTGCACTTGTTTCAACCAAACCAGCTTACTTCACCAATCGAATTAGTACTCTATATTCTAAATCTTGCACGCACTTCTCATGCCAGCAAACCATGTTAATTCCCCCTCACCATCACATTATTTGTTCTTCTGTTTTCAGTAATGAATTTACACCCCCATTGTCCTCTGAAATGAAAAAAATTGACAGCCTCGCAAACCTCCTATCGCGCCGCGTCTTCTCTCCTTCCCCATCACTTACCTCTATCGCCCCTCGAAATGCTCATTCACGCAACCTCTCCCTTTGAACCAGCTTCCATCTTTCAGACTGCCAACTATCCCTGCACCCTTGTCAACCCGTTTACTCCACAGACATTCAAAGTGCCTGCACCTCTCAATTGCTCCTTCCCTTGTTCCCTATTAAACCTCTCTCTTTTTCTTTGGAAACTTTTAAGCTGCTTGTGGGCAACAGACGAGGTAGATAGAGATAGTGTCTGTGTGCAAGATGGGCAGTTTGCCTCGATGCAGGCCCAAGTTTCCTATCAGGCTGGTGTTAAGCAGTTTAATGTGCAGTGACTCTTTATCTATCAGTGCTACTCCTCTGCCTCTGGCGTCAGGTCTGTCACTCCAGAGTATCGAGTAGCCGGCTGATATGGCTAACGATAGTGCCGAGCCCCAGGCTGCATGAAGCCATGTTTCTTTGATGGCTAAGAGATCTAGATTAAGTACAGTGATGAGATCATTAATATCTAGGGCATGAGCAAGGAGCGAACTGGCGTTGATCAGCGCACATTGAAGTGGTGAGGTAGTGGGCTTGATCTTCCTTGGCATGCGTGGAGCCAGTGGCGTAACACAAGATCTGGGGGCCCCCTGTGAGCCATGCTGAAGGGCCCCCACCAACTCGGCAACAAATCACGGGTCCCGCCACACTCTAGCCAGCTTAGATTACCACGCTAGCTCAATACACACAAACGTGCTGCTGAAGCGGTATGCCACACACTGCACTAGTAGAAAGATATAAATATGTGTTTTAATGCAATATACAGCACACTTTCTGAGAAAAATTTGCTAAAAAGCCAGTGTTTGCTATTGTTTTGTAGGGTAATACCAATCCAATACATGCAAGTCACCAACAGTGCACAGGAACATCAATGCTTTGCTATTAAAAATGCTATGCCACAGTGAAAACATGTCCAACTGGCTGCACAATGTAGACCAGTGTAGACACGTAATAGCATTACAGTAAAGCATACCAGGCCACATTTAGACATGCCTGGACAAATTGCCCCAAAATGCCAGTCGAAGCAATAAGACTCATAAGAAGAGAGCACACATTCAAGCCTGCGCCTCTGCGGTCTCTCACAACACGGCCAAACTTTTTAAAATGTGCAAGGAACTGGCCAATCCTGTTGTGGTCTCTACCTCTCCTGTTCCCTCAACAGGCCCTCTGTATGGCTTTGGCCTCTCGCTTCTCCGCTAAAACTCAGGACATCATGTACACTATCTCCTCTTCCTCTCCCTCTTCCTCTCTCTGCCCCTCTTTGGCTACCTCTCCCACTCCTCCTTCTTTCTCCTCTTTCTCTCTTACACCTGACGAGATTTCTAGAGAATTCCCATCTATGGAAGTGTCGTCGAAACAGGTGCTCGCCCGCTCCTCCAGAATCATCAAGGGCCATATTGACAACCTTGCTCCAGCCTTGGCCGATTTATGTAATAATTATTTTGCCACTGGAACTTTCCCCTCTCCCAAACTCTTGCAAAATCTGGATATCTCCCATATTACTCTCCACACTGAATCTTTTGGTTTTCTCCATAATCATCAGTCTGGCTTAAGAGCTGCCAGAGGCATGGAAACTGCTCTCCTAAACACCTGTGAAGATCTGTTCTCTAACTGGTTCCATGTGTTAAAATTGTCACAAAAATGGCAGTTTACACAAATAATTGCCGCAAAAAGGCCATGGTTTTGCCACTGCATACATATAAAGGATGCGGGGGACACCCCTGCAACCTCAGACCTATTGTACCATTTAAGGGGAGCAGGGGACACCCCCGCAACCCCCGCTCCCCTTAAATGGTATAATGGGGTTCACCTTTACCGGGTCAAACCACAGCATTTTTGCCGCAATTTTTTGTAAAGGGGACATTTTTGCCGCGGTTTTGTTACTGCATATCCTCTAACCTTGATTCCAGCATTCCTTCTGTCCTCGTCCTCCTTGAACTTTCCTCTGCTTTCGACGTGGTCAACACGCCATCCTGATCAATCGACTCCATGAGAACCTGGGCATCATGGATCAGGCCCTGGAGTGGCTGACCTCCTTCTTCTTGGACCGCCCCTCCCAGGTCCAACTTGATCCCATTCTCTCCGCCACCTCTCTCTACCTGTGGTGTTCCCCAGGGCTCTATCCTCTCAACCTGTTTTTTCAACCTCTACTTGCCCCTTTGGCCCACCTGATCTCTGCCTTCTCCTCTAACTTTCATTGTTATGCGGATGACACTCAGCTTTCCTTCAGGCTCCCATCAGCCTCCTCTCCTCTCTCGCTCAAACCTGGTGTCATCTTCAACTCCACTCTCTCTTTCTCTCCTCACATCTCAGACATCGCCAAGAAGTGTCACTACCAGTTGCACCTCCTCAAAGGGACTCTTCCCTTTCTCACTTTCACCCAGACGCTCACTGTCTCCAGAGCCCTGTTTCTCTCTAAACTGGACTACAGCAACAGCCACTTTCTCAATCTGCCTTCCTCTACTCTCCGCCCTCTGTAAATAATACAGAACAGCACTGCAAAACTTATCCTTGGCCTTAAGCACAGGGTCCGTATCTCTCCAGCCATGAAATCTCTCCACTGACTCCCGGTGGCTGCAAGGATCAAGTTCAAGACCCTTTGCATTGTCCACAAGGCTTTCTGGGGCTGGGATCCGCACTACATCCGACGCTCTCTTCCAAAATACCTTCCTTCTCGAGCCCTAAGGGTTAGATGCTTCTCCAGGCAGAGAGTGGGGGGGGTAGATCTCTCTTGATCAGTCACCCTTCCACTGCCTTGGGCCTACCATGCAGTTAAGGACTGTAACTGTAACCCTACAGTCCCTTGTTCTCCTTGCACTACCGAGAGCCGAGCAGCCCTGGCTGCACTTACTCAGAGCATTGCTGCCCTGTTTTCCCCTCCCTTTGAACTTCCCCCCTTCATTTCCCCTTGCACTTCTCTTTCTCGCACTTGCACAATCTGAATGACACAAGGCCTAGTAAGATCATTTGTCTTGTCCTCCCTCTGTTTTCCTTACTTTGTCTTGTCGCGCCTAAAAACACTTGTGTACAAGCGGGTTATATATGACATATCATATCATATCATTTTATCACAGATGCCCAGAAAAATATACAATGCCGCAGTACTAAATGGCTAGACTGGCAGAACCCAAATGACAGTCTAGCCAGGTAATTACACTTAGCAGGACTACTTTATCAGAAATGCCCAGTTAAAAAAAAGTCATACCAAACTAAGGAATGACTAGACTGGCTGCACCAAAATGCCTCTCTAGCCACTAATAACACATATCATGCCTGCTTAGCACGGACATGGACTGCCATTATGATTTATTGCACACTCCTGCCCCCCACACATCCAATCCCCCTCATATCCCTTACCCCAACCTCCAAAATTAGCTCATTGGCCGAGAATTACCCCCATGTCCCTCTTCCTTGTCCTGGTGCTTACGTATGAGGTTCCTTGATTCGTATGTAAGTACTGGGATGAGGAAGAGTGGGACTAGGAGCAATGAAGATTACAGGTAGCTAAATCAGGCATTACCTTCTCATACCTCTACCTCATCCCAGTACTTGTGTATGCGGCATAGTGCCTCATACACAAGTACTGCTCATACACAAGTACTGGGATGAGGAAGTATAGGGCTAGGAGTAATGAAGATTATCAATAAGTAATGAAGGCATTAAATACAAGTAGTGGTGCAACACCATTGAGCTGACTGGGCTTCAGCACTCCCACCCCTGAAATTGTGGGTTATGTTGACTTGACCTGGCTGACCTACAGAGCAGTTGCCAGACAGAAAAGGACACAGATGTTAAACGGCACCTGGGTTTCGCTGTTAACAAGGTCCCGGCCCAGTAATTACTAATGTACAGCATTTCACTGTTAGTACCTGCATTCAAATGCCACATTTTTTAGGCAATTGAAATTGTGATGTGGGTTTAGTACTTGTACGCCAGGGGAGTGATTGGAATGGTTGAGGGGGAAAAGCAGTCCGTAAGTGGGTACTTTCAGACTTAAAGGAGAGAGTTAACTGCTTGTAACATTGAAGCTGCACTAGAATAGTCTCGTTAAAATGTGTAAAGAAGTTCAAAGTCCCCACACAAATAAGTTTGTTCCTCTCCCACTACAAGTGAAGTTAGCGCCTCTCCCAACATTTGAATGGTTAGCCCCGCTGAAAAGTAGGTTTTGTTGCACCCCTGAACACAAGCACAGACACCATTCACCATATATACACTAGTACACCCAGTCATCCATACATTTAAGTCTGCACTCTTTCATCATACAGACACACCCAGGCAGCCACCCATACATTTAAATGTGCAGCCTTTCACAAAACAGGCACACCCAGGCATCCACCCGTACTTTTAAGTGTGCACCCGTTCATCATACAGGCACACACACCCAGGCACTCACCCATACATTTAAGTGTGCACCCTTTCACCATACAGGCACACCCAGGCAGCCACCCATACATTAAAGTGTGCATCCTTTCACCGTACACGCACACCCAGCCACCCATACATTTGTGTACACCCTTTCACCATACAATCACACAGACAATACAGTCAACTATACAGTTAAGTGTGCATCCTTTCATCGTACACGCACACCCACATACCCAGACACCCATACATTTGTGTGCACTCTTTCACCATACACTCACACACACACACGTCATGGGGTTGAGGGGAAACATTATACTTCAAAAATAAATTGTTTCTTTTTGAAGTCACTCTGACTTCATAAAGAAATTATTTCCATTAAGGACGGAACCATAACTGAAATAATTTCTTTATGAAGGCAGACTGACTTCAAAAATAATCTATTTATTTTTGAAGTCATAGGGCTCCCCGCACCCCATGACATGGAGGCCTCCAGCCTAGGGTCTTCATGTCATGGGGTAGGGGAAGCCCCCGGACTTCAAAAAGAAAGTTTATTTTTGTATTTACTCTGCCTTCATATAGAAATTATTTCTGTTACAGAAATTATTTCTTTATAAATGCAGAGTGAATTCAATAAGAAATATTTAAAAAAAGAAATGTGAAAACATTTTTTTTCCACTTTTATATTACTTCAAGTGTGGCCCCCTCCCAGGACATGGGGTCATGGGGCCCCCGCAAAGCTGGGGCCCCTGTTACGCCAGTGCGTGGAGAATTACTTTTGCTAGTCAGCAGAGTGGCTTGTTCTAAGGGAGTACCTTGTGCAGTCCTGCTGGTACTGTGTAAATTAAGAAAATTGTGACAACAATTAAAATAGGTATCTTGATTGACAGTGGGGGTGGTGAGGATGGAATTCAAGTGCAGTGTCTCGTAGTGACAATAGATTGTAGACTGTAGGTTAGTACTAGGGACCCTGTGCGAGTGGGTGCGTTCTCTGAGCCCAGAGTTTATTAGAGAAGGTGTAGGCAGGCTAGAGTGAGTTGGTCTGCAGCTAGTGCAAGAGCGGCATCTCCTATTTCTGTCGCAAATAGGCTTAGGGGGACCAGTTAGGCAATGGAGTGTGGCAGCGACTTTGTCTTGCCAGCATGCATCCGTCACTTCATTGATGATTGGATGGACCGGGGGCGTTGATTTTGGTGCTGCGATAGAAATCGTGCAGTATAGGTGAATTGTAGTGTGTTTCACCAGTGTCAGTGCTATGGTGATGATGTGTGGGTGGAAGGGGCATGCAAGGAATGTATGAACCTCTTCATCAAGGATGTAGGTTGGACAGTGAACTGCTGGGGTGGTGTGCCTTCTGCGGGTGCAGGGTGCATGTTTTGGGTTTGGCAGAGGTTGGAAGCACTCAACTATATGTTTGAGTGTAGGCTTTGGGCTATAAGAAAAGAGGACAGGTTGCAGGAACTTCTGATGGAATATTTGAGAGAAGATGTGTTGTACTGTTGTAGTTTATATTATTTTACACATTCTTATAATTGTACGTTTTACTTTGTGTGACTTCAAAGAGTATATTTTACCGGAATAAAGTTCATTGATTGATTGCAAAATTATGTAGGTATTTGTGACGTTATTTGTACTGCATATTTGATCTATGTCACTACGTATATACACAATGTTTTATTGATTGTATTTGTTAACTTTGTGAATGTGCATGAGATTTGTTGGTGGGCTGGAGCCTCAAACGAGTGTCTCCACTTCTCTACAAGAGCAAGGGCAGTTAATTTGCCTAATTATGGCTTTCAGACACTCTCCTATATCAGCAGGAGACACATCTTCTACAAATATGATGGATCGTCCATTTGCCCTTTTCGCTACACCACTTGGATACATTTATTTACAGTGAACAACGGGATGAAACATATATATGGCAGGGTTGCATTTAGAGGCGTGCGAAGCTCTGCCCAGTACCAGCTACTTACCACATATGTGAAATCTGCTCGTCGTGCTTCATTCTATGGGAAGAGAAAAGGAACATTTAGTGAATGTGATGGCTTTCGAAGAGTATGAAGAGATACACAACAGCACATCATCTCCTTAGGGACGTTAAGGCTTCAGGATTGCTCTGGATTAAGCAGATATTTACCTCTGGAGGCTCATTCAGCCTGAATCAAAAGTACCAAACTTCACAGTCATTCGCCTCAATGTTGGTGACCAGTGATTATCATTGGTTGTACCCTATTGGATCCATGCTAATTTAAATAACATTTAAATCACGGATAGTACTATCCATTCATGTAATGACAACTTACTCAGAAAGGTCAATGAATAATTAGACTGAGATTGGACCATTCTCTCAACCTCACAAAAATTGTTTAGAGCATGGTCTGCACTAGAGTCATTTCAGGAATATCAAAGGGGTATCTGAAGTGAGCACAACATTTGGACCTGATGAAATCATAGAAAATGTGTCATAGACAAAATATCTGATCAACACTTCCTTGTTGTTTCCTGCAAGGTGAGTAATGGTAACAGCTGTCAGTGTAGGACTTGGATATCTGTAGGACTTAGATATCTCCTTGCTTTGTCAGTGAAAAAAATATTAACCTACCATTTTTTTGTCAAACTGCCCTGCTCTCTAAGTGTAAAAGGCTGTTCCAACCAACAATAAAGAGTTAAAAAAAGAGGGACATTCGGGCAAATAGAAACAAGCACTTTCCATCGAGCAAGTCACATGCCTTGGACTGAATGGCTGTATATGTGAGACAAAGAAGCAAAATGCTGATCGCACCTGGACATGCGAGTTGTAGGCCTTAATATTCAGAGAAGAAATACAAAAATGAGAAAGCGTGTCTGTCTGTAATTAGCGGTTCTTAAAAATAATGAAATAACACCTTCTATCACCCTTCTACTGCAAGAATTTACCAAACAGTGGGAGGGGAATATGTTGTCTGTGGAGGCAACTTTCACACCTGAGCAGCTATCCCTCCTTGTGCCACACCCTTCTCACCTGTGCTCCAACCCAGGATTCCTCTATTGAAAAGCTCTTCTGACTTTAATTTAGTTTTACACCTCCTTTGACCACCACTATCTCTTGCGTAACTTCACCCATTCTACCTTCCCATGCAGCATTTAAGTACTGCTCATATCCCTCTACTTAAAACAGAAATGCAACACCTCCTCAATACCTGGTGTATAGTCTGAACTCCCCTATTTTCCTCACCTCTAAAAATGCTCTTCTCTTCCTGACCATTGCACTTGTTTCAGCCAAACCAGCTTACTTCAACATTCAAATTATTACTCTATATCCGTACCCTTGCACGCTGTCCTCCACCCTGAAAGCCATGTTAGCTCCCCCTCACACTCACCCACACATTATGTGTTCTTCTGTTTTCACTAAAGAATTTACATCCCCTTTGTCCATATGACATCCTTGCAACACTCCTAACGCTCCCTGTCCTCGTATCCCGCCCCTTCTCTTATCTCTATAACCCCTTGGTATGCTTGTTCCCTCGACCTCTCTCTTTGAATTGGCTTCCATCTTTCAGACTGCCAATCCTCCCTGTACCCTTGTTGACCCGTTTGTGCCACATACATTCAAAGAACCTGCACCTCTCCTTCCCTCCTACCCTTGTCCCCTTTTAAAATTCTCTCTTTTTCTTTGGAAACTTCAAAGCCTGCGTCAAGGTAGCAGCTGCCCTACCAATCCTGAAGAAGCCCTCAGCTGATCCCACCAATCCTGCCAACTTGTGGCCAGTATCTCTCCTTCACCACTATTCTAAAATACTCAAGTGTCTCATCTTCAAGTGGATATTTTCTGATCTGAACATTAATGACCACTGGGACTCTATCCAATCTCTATTTAACAGCTGTAAATCCACATAATCAGCCTTAACACGTCTCAAACTTTTCTTTTTTTTTTATTAATAATTTTTATTGAAATTTACAGAAAACATACAAACATCAAACTTACCAGCATTGTAATTGGAGAATTCAACGCAAAGAATCCACACACCCCCAAACCATCCCCAACCTTCACAGAATTAAAAATGCAAAACAGACCAACTTAATATCACATGCCTCCCAAAAACCCACCCCACATTTCATCAAACAATTTCATTTTTTTGGTTCTGCAAAGGATCACCTTCTCAATCCTGGCAACCAGCCTCAAGTCCTCCACCGATTCTGAATAGGTCGGCCTCTCTTCACATTTCCATTTTCTCAAAACAATTTTTTTTGCAGAATTTGCAGCCCTAAAAAAACAGCATTTCTGTGGATAAGTGAGTTCGTCCACGTTATCATCCTCACCCAAGATGATAGTGTTGTAATCAAAATCCTCTTGCAGCAATAGAACCTCATTAATCTTCTCAGTGACCTTCCTCCAAAATGTCCTCAGTTCATAACAGTCCCAGATCAAGTGCTCAAAGGAGCCGACATTATGCTTACACCTCCAACAAGCCTCTGAGTCAATCATCCCTCTCACATACAGTCTTTGGGGAGTCCAAAACACTCTATTAAGAATTTTGATTTGGCGGCATTGTTCCCCAAGGTTAATGGAAGTCAGAGTCACGTTTTTACAAAGATACCTCCACCTCTCCACAGTCATTTCAGAACCAAGGATCTTGGACCACTTAGTTAACAATCCCTCTGCTGGCGTGTACTGGTGGCCCAGATTTCTATATACCTTGGACGCCATACCACCTAATGCCTTATATTTAGGTAGCCATAACTGCCAACCAGCGCCATTAACAGTTCCTTGGTTCCGCAGCAAACCTCTCAATTTTCTGTATTCACCCATTGTACAGTCTCCGATATCTTTAATTTGTGCAAGTCTTCTATAGCTGATCCATTTGCCGTCTTCAATCAGATCACTCAGCCATAGTACACCACTCAGAAGCCAGTTCAACCACAATAATGGCTTCCCTTTTAGCAAAATATCTGGATTCAGCCAGATAGGGATGTAATCATTATCACATACCTTGTGTTTACTCTTCTTCCATAGTTCCCTCCAACAAGTTCTCAGGAATTTCGTTGGTGGAAATGAGCGATAACCAGATCCATCCACCTTGGACAGCATGGCCCTAGGCGGCAACAGAGAAGAACTACTTGATTCTGCCAATGTCCAAACATCCTCCGAATTTTCAATAAATGGAACCAGATGCCTGGCTCCAAAGGCCAAATGATAATTCTCAAAATCCGGAACCCCCTAACCCCCACAGTCTTGGGGCAGCTGTAATTTCCACAAACTGAGGCGTGGCTGTTTGTTCCCCCTGAGAAAAGACTGGATTAAACTCTCAATTTTCCTCCAATGGCCTTTTTTAACTTCCAGGGGAAGCAACCTGAGCACATAGTTGATTTGTGGTGTCGAAGTCATTTTGATAGCATTCACTCTTCCCCAGAGACTCAATTTAAGTGCACTCCATCTCTTCAAGTCAAGCTCCAAAGACTGAATCACATGGGTAATATTGACATCCAATATTTTCGAGACATCATTCGTTAGCCAAATCCCAAGGTATCTCATTTTGTCGGACACCACTTAAAGGGAAAGCCCTGCATCTTCAAAACAGTGCAAGTGGTTGATGTCGGCAGCACTTCTGACTTTGTCCAATTGATCTTGTATCCGGAAACCTTGTTGAATTCATCGATCAACTCCATCAGCGCAGGAATGGAGCTCTCCACATTCTGAACCACCACCAACATGTCATCCGCATATAACCAAACTTTCTGGAAGGTGACACCAAAGCATACTCCCTCAATTCTATCCTCTTCTCTTATCCTCGCAGCCAGCAATTCCATGGCAATCAGAAACAAAATCGGCGACAGTGGACATCCTTGCCTCGTGCCTCTCTTAAATTCAAATACGCTTGAATTCATGCCATTAGTCCAAACACAAGCAGTTGGCCGTGAATACAGCAGTCTTATCCATCCGATCATGGTATCTCCAAAACCAAAGCCTTTCAATGTACTTAAAAGATATGTCCTTTCAATACGGTCGAAAGCTTTCTCAGCATCCAAGGATAACATCACCACATCATTATGGTGTTCTTTGCTTTCATATAGTGTCAGCAACAATCGTCTCATATTTTCTGAAACATGTCTGCCTTTTACAAATCCAGATTGACTTACATCTATGATATCCATCAGAGCATTCTCAATCCTCAAAGCTAACGCTTGGCGAAAATCTTGTTGTCCGTGTTCAATAAGCTGATCGGCCTTTAGCTGCCAGTTTTCACCGGTGTTCGTCCCTCCTTCAGAAAAACAGAGATTGAAGCATGCCTTGTTGAACTTGGAAGGCACCCATTCCTCAAAGAGGCGCGTAGCATCTCTAACATCAAAGCAAAGACCTCTTCTGGGAAAATGTTAAAAAGTTTTGCTGCTCAGCATTTCAAAATATCGCCTATCCTCATTCTTTTGGAACTCTAAGCCACCTCTGATATGATGGACAACTCTTCACTTCTTTGGACATTTCCTAACCTTGGCATCCAGGAAAAGCTCTGTGGCCTCTTTTATTTCTCACTGGTACTTCTCCATCTCATGGAACATGGCCAACGGTGATTCAACTTCACTTCCAGATGGCATCCCTCAAGACTACATCCTTGTGTCCCTATTATTCACCCTCTACACCACCTCCCTTGTTCATCAATCTCTTCCTATGGGTTCTTCTACCACCTCTTTGAAGATTACATACACAACTTCTTCTCATGCCCTACTTGTACTCTAGCTTTCGGCTTATAACTTTGCCCATCTATGAATGACACTTCAATGTCTTATACTTATTACCAGAAAACAAAAACAGATTGACTACCCCTCTCTACACAGTCCCTTCTGCACAACAGGTTAAATGATCTGAATCTACTTTGTCATTGGGTAGATTGACCACCTAAATCAACTTTGGCATTTCTATGTATCACACAGCTTTGATTGCAAAACAATATCCTTCATTTATTCTTCATAAAACCATTACAAAAAAACATATAAACAAATTATCTATAATCATCATTTACCACTTGCATACAACATTGATTTTACATTTATGGGGTAACAGAATTTGATTTCTTCAAACATAACCTTTAGTTAGTTATGCACTAGAGATCGGGAAAGACATATTAAATTCCCTTTGCGGTCGACATATGTTTTGGCCCTTACAACATGTACTACACCCTCTCCTGGGTTGTCACTTGATCAAATTATTGGGCGATCTTCAGGACACAAGTAATTTATTCAAGAAGGTGAATTTCATTCCCCAGTGGTAGAATTAGTGATCTGTTGTCCATATAATATTACTTGGGACTTCTGAGCTTTCATACTGGTGAATTAGGTTTGTGGCATCCAGTATCTTTTTCGTGTTTGTTTATTCTTTGGCTTTGGGTTGGGAGGCTGTCTGGCCTGAAGTCAAGAACTGAGAAGTTGAGGTAAGCTATCTACAATGAAGAATCCTCTCACAGCAAGGTGCAAGGAAGAACACAAGGATGCCAAGTCGTAATTCATTTAAAAAATGTAAAGCTTGAAGAGTGAAAACAATGTGGTCTCTTGTCACGTGAGTCAAGGATGGTAATAGGGCTTTAACTTGGAGTTACAGATACGATAGCGAGTGCCCTCACTCCCATTGCATTCCGAGGAAAGAATACTCTGCAAGGCCAACTACAAAGAGAATTTCATGGCAGAAGGCATGGGTGATGAGAAATGTTGGGCTAATTGGGTGGTAGGGCACCCTGATGGGATCTATGTGATCACTGCACTGCCCGTAACTGTGACAGCCGAAAATGCTGATGCCAGTTACGGTACGGCGCAGTGATCATATTGATCCCTGTGCCCGCTTCCTCCAGCCAGCATTACCTCTCCCAACTCCCCCACCCCACTTATATTTAGGGCAGCACACTTCTGTGTGTGCCACCTGCACTCTGTGATCCATGCAGCGTCAGCTCTTCCCACTAACGTGGGTTAGAGCTGACGCTGCAGGGTGCTTTTCTTTTTTTTTCGTACATGTCCCCCGCTTTCCAAAATGGTAAGCGGGGTACACCTCCACAACCCCCGATGCCCGTTACTGTGCCCATGTAGAGCATGGGACACACCCGCAACCCCTGCTCTTCTTGGGTGCAGTAAATGTCTCCCTCATTTTGTGCACCTCCAAAGTCGCAGTGACTCCAGGTGCGCACAAATGAAGGTGACATTTTAGTACAATACCCCCTAATGTCATATCTACTTGCACCCGGGTCTTGGCTTAGGTGCTGCTAATTGAACTGAATGTTCCAGACATGGCACAAGCATGCCAACTAATTGTATTAGTCCATATAACGAAGGACCATATATTTTGAGAAACCATTGAAACACTGTGTAACTTATTTTTCTTAATATGTCACATTTGAAGAGGTAGTCATGAGTTGTCCACCTGATAGAGAGCACCAATTACAAACCTAGCTCCAATATGATTGTATAGCTAGATGTGTCCCTTAACCATTTGAGCGCCAGGGGACCACTCCGGTGGTGATAGTGCACGGTACAAATGTCCTTTAACATTAACATAACATTAACATTAACATGTAGCAACAGACTAATAGAATATATAATTGTATTTCATGTGGAAATCGCTTAGAGAATGAGCGTATGTCCGTTGATGTTCTTTTAAAACTCCCTGTTTTAGATCATTGCTAATAAAACAACATCTTGCTATCCATTTGACATTGTCCAGTTATTTGGACTGAGATTTATTCTGGTATAATCCCATCCAGTAACAGATGCATGTTGCAAGGGCCATAAACTCATGTGGTAGTGGTGTGGGTGGTTTCCGATATAAACTAGTTTGACTTCAGAGTTTCGGACGATCAAGCATCCTCCGCCATTAGCTGGAAGATCGTGGAGTTTACTGTGGAGAGCAGCTGATAGAAATAAACTTGCAAGAGAAATCGAGAAAGTGGGCAGGTCCGCTTTGAAGAAAACCCAGCTCTTTTTCCACGGGCGCTCTGCAGACAGAAGGCAAAGTGGTTTATACGGAAGGCCTTGAGTCGATTAAAGGGATGTAAGTAGGCTAAGGGAAATTGCAATATGAAAATGGTGAGATTGTGATAGTTTATGAAAATAAGTTGGGTAACAGGAATTTTGTTTGGATAAAAGAACACCTAAGTAATCCTATTTCAAAGGAGATAGAAGAAGACCTCTCAAATTCCAGTTGGAATATTAAAAGAGAGAATACACACGGTCAGGACAATGGAAGGTGTCATCTTAAACTATGTACAGAAAATATAATTGGAGGTGAAGAAAGAATATCTCCTTCTATAAATGACTATAGGGAAAAGGGAAGGTGATCACAAGGGTTATTAATGTGTGCTGTGTTATTATTTTGAGTGTTATTTGATGCTTGAAGTTCTGAAAAGTGATAAATTGTGAAACATGGGAGCGACGTTATTTCAAGTTTAGTGTAGTAAACGATTGGCGCCAGTCAGAAGACAGGTAGGGCCAGTTAGAAGACAGAATAGGTTGTTAAGACAAAAGAGGATGTGCTTGCGCTTATTTAGTGTTTTAAGATTCAAAGTGCGGAGCAATAAGCTTTGAGATAGGTAGATATTTATTCAATAAAATGAGGTATGATCGACAGTTAATTGTGACTTGTCATTATGGAGGACACTCCTCTTATGCACCTTTGTAAACCATTACAACAACATGCACCCAAGCTCAAAAAGTACAGTGCAGAATGGGTAAAGGGTACAGCTGATAAAACGATCATGCCATGGCCGCAAAGGGGATCATTGTCAAAGGCAGTACTACAACACATGGCTACATATGTGCATGCTGCATACAGAGAGAAGAAACTAGAGAAAAGACTGGCAGTTTTAGAACTTTGAAAATGTATCAAGAGGAGAAAGAGGACCCATCACCGGAAGAGTGGATGCTTAATCAGCATAAAGGGAGCGCATCGAGCCCTTGGCTCCTCTTACTCTACTTGAAACTAAGAATGTAGATGCAGAGGAGACAGGATTGTATTCTTTAAAAGAATTAAAAGCAGCAGCGGGGTATAGTAACCCAAAATATGCACCCCTGCTTATGGTAGTGCTGAAGGTCTAGAAGAAAGCAGATAGAAGGACGACAAGTGTAGATTCATATGAGACAAAGCGGAATGAGGCAAGAGATTGAATATATCAACAGATATAGACAAGGAAATTAAGAGATGCAAGGAGAGAAGGATAGGGCCAATGAGGTAACACTTGTACAGAACGAATGGATGGGAGGACAGATATTACTCAAGTTAGATGAGAAAAGCATTGAGGTTAGGCAAAAGGAAGACAAAGACGAGCAAGAAAAGAAGGAAAGGGAAGGAGAAAAGCAGTTAAGAGAAGATGAGCAAGGAAAGAAAAGCAGGGAACAAATGGAAAAGATATATAGGGAAGAACAGGAGAAAGACGAAAAGCGGGCAGAAGAACAAAGGAAGTATGACAGTCGGAAGAAAGAAATAGAAGAAAGGGATAGAAGAGAAAGAAAGAGAGAGGAAGAAGGGGCGGAACGAGTGAAGGAAAAAAGATTACAGAGAAGAAAAGAAGTACAAAGACAAGAAGTAAGAAGGGAAGCACGAAAGCAGGAAGAAGAGAGGTGAGAGAGCCAAGGGAAGTAGAAAAAGGAATAGAATAGAAGGCAGTGAGGTCTTTATGCCAGTCTCTTTCTTAAAGAACAAATAAGACAGAACGATGAAATACAGAAACAATGGGACACAATAAGCAAAGTTCTCCCAATGAGAGAAATGACTCAAGAAATACCTACAGTAGCACAAGAAGAGGAAAGATATGAAGCAGAAAGTATTGGAGAGAGGATTGATAAGATATGTCAGCAAATGAGGCAGAACAACGAGTATGAGACTGAAGGCAGTGCCAGATGAACCCCAATATCAATAACACCGGATGAGGTGGAAAACATGTTCAGTGATGAACGCAGAGCATTGTCTTTGAGTAGATTAGGTTTAGATAGAGAAGAGCAGGATGATAGTCACACCAGTTGGGGTTGAGCAATGTCAAAGAAAGGGAGCCACGTCATGTGAGAGAAGGGGAGGGTACATGTGTCCCCTTGGGAAGTCAACATGTTGATAAGGAGGCAAGATGGTCAGATCTGGAGCACCATAAGAAAAAACACCAGATCCTATACCATATCCCACACATTCCAGAAGCCAATTGTGTAGTGTGAGGGAGGAATCAACACCCTATGTGTGTAGGTTAAAGTCATTACCAGCATGAAGACGAATAGGGATGATTACCCCTGCATTGGGTAAATGAATAAAGGGGTCCAGTTAAGGGATGGGATTCTCACAGTTCCCCTTGCTAGAAAAGGGGGGGGGGCAAGACTGCAATAGATTCCATGGCCCCAGATGGATAAGGATAACTTGAAATGCAAGTTACCTGGTTTGACTCAGGGGGCTGGGAAATGGATATATGAATTAGAGAAAATGACGAGGACATTTGTTGGCCATAGAACAGATAAAAGGTCTATTGGCACCTATTCTTGGAGAGAGAGCTGATGCAATTTGGAGACGAGCGGGTTATGCAAGTGTGACAGCACAAAACACAGTGCATGATGTACGCCATTTAAAATAATTGTAGGTCAGATGTTTGGAGCGCTCTCAGGGTACAGTATCCTGACACATCAGAGATATGGGTGCAATAATGACACGTAAAATGAAAGAAGATGAAGACCCTATTGCTTATATTCTGGATATTCAAGTGAGATGGCAGCTTGAGACACGTGAAGCATGGGAAAATACAGTGGCACTATTCTATCCTATTTTGTGCCAGGGATTGCCAGAAAAAGTACAGAGACAAATGAAATAACAAGTAGGAATGGAAGTGAAGCCATAGACTGAGATACAATTGACTAGTGTGCATTATTGCCGATTGTTACAAGAGAAGAAAAAAAGAGATGAGAACAGAAAGGTTGAGGAAGTCAAGTTAGTTCAGAAGAAATGATCAAAATGTGCTATAGAAGGGGCAGTATTAACAAGTGGAGAAGGAGGAGGAATGCAAGAAATAACGTGTGCAATCTATACCCGGTGGATAAAATTGGGTATGGGTTTCTGCCACGAGGTAGAGGTGAAAGATTTAGAGGAGGTGGATTTCATAACACCAAATGTGGATTTCAAAATGCCAAGGGTGGAAGTCAGAACACCCAAGGAGGATATGCAGGTGGATTTGCCAGAGGACCACCACCAGTGTTTTGGAATTTTGGATTAATAGTGCATATTGCGCGTGTATGTAGAAGTCGAGGAAACATGTAACAGAATGGACACAATTCAAGAAGGGGGACAGGCCACCCACCGCCATACAGCACACAAACATGAGAGGAATTTGCCCAAGATCACACATCCTATCTGACACAAGCGCCACAAGCACAGCAGGCCCCAGTGCCTATGCACCCACCTCAATGTCAATCACAACAAGCACTTATGCAGACACAATGGAATGTGAACACAGGGCAAGCACAGACACCTAGGATGGGGGTGTCACTGTGGTAGGAGTGAACACTTTTATGGGCAAAGGGATCAATTTGTACCCTCAATAGGACAGCTCACAGGGTGACTTCATGTGTTCAGTACTATCAGTAACACCAGATCCCCAAGAGGAACCAAGGGTCGATGTGACGATAGGAAGCAAAGCATGTTCTTTTCTTGTAGATACTGGAGCGACTCGCTCTTGTAGAAAGGGGGGAAAATACCCAATGTCAGGTATTGCCATGAATGCTCAAGGAGTCTCTGGAGCTAAGAATGTAATTCATTTTACTGACAAATTACCTGTTTCTATAGGGGAATGCGACATGTATGTCCTCTTGTTATATTTGTGACAAACGGCAGTTAACATTCTGAGTAGAGATTTGATGACGAAACATAACATGTCAATTTCATTCACTGATCAAGAAATAGTGTGCTCCACTCCAGAAATACACTATTTAAATGTAGGAGAGTTTATACTCGCATTTACAGGACAAGTGGCTCTACCAGGAATTCCGGTAGCTCCAGAAACTTTCATGTATGGGTTAAGCATTTTATTAACATGGCTACCTGGATTAATAGGAAAAATTATGGGGATACCTGATGCATTTTAAATTTAGGCCACACGTACCTATGGATGAGGAAGAGGAGCAGATTATTCCCTTTGAATTGGAAGCAGCCATAGTACGAGGGGAGATAGCAATGCTCGAAGGAGTAGATGACAAAAGCAGAGCATGGGGAACAGTAATAGCTCTTGAAGAGGGATACAGATTGACTGACATAACAGATATGTTAAGAGATAAACGTAGAGATGATGAGGTTGTGTTTTTCAAAAGCATTACATATTGGATCAAGATTGAGAAAAGGGAAATCCCACTACGAATGGCACTGATGCGGCAAAGGCCAGCGTTCGTTCAGGAAGAAAAGGTGCCAACTGTCCTTTGGACTACAGGCCCATATGACATTGAGATATTGAAGGGAATAGGGGTGGCTAAAATAAAACTGAAGTCAGGAGCAATTCTACCCCAACAAAACAGTATCCCATGTCTCAATAAGCTGATGAAGGCATATTTGAGACTATCTCAGCATTGATGTAACAGGAATCCTAAAGCCATCAGAGTCCCCATGCAATACTGCAGTGTATTCAATAATAAAAATCTAAAGGAGGGTTGTGGATATTTATCCAGGACTTGTGCCCACTTAATCAGATTGTAGAAGCAGAATTTTCATTAGTCCCGAATCCTGCAACAATATTCTGTAGTATCCCAGTTGAAGCTCGGTATTTCACAGTGATCGATTTGAAGAAAGCCTTTTTCTAGATCCTGTTGCACAAAGACTCACCAGACCTTACTTCCTTTAGGTTCAGACAAAAGAGACTAAAACATACTCATTTGCCTCAAGGGTACTATGAGTCCCCCTCAATTTTTAATAGGGTCCTACAGATGGATTTAGGTAACATTGAAATCAAGAGTGCAGTAATTCAGTACGTAGATAACATATTAATCTGTAGTGAAACAGAGGATGAATGTAGGCAGGACTCTGTTCAGTTAATGGCTATATTGGCAGACAAGGGATACAAAGTAGACAAGGAGAAATTATAGTATTGCCAGGAAGAGGTGTTGTACATAGGCCAGTTAATTTCACATGAAGGAAAGAAAGTGACACCCGAGAGAGCTGAGGTTATCATGAAAACACCAAAGCCAAATACAGTGAGGCAAATGCAGCAGTTTCTGGGCTTAGGCAATTATTGCAGGGCCTGGGTGTTCAGCTACAGTACATACACAAACCACTTTTGCAAGCACTCAAGAAAGCACCAGTTGGTAAGAAAAAGATAGAATGAACCGAAGAAATGGAGGAAGGATTTGAAGAATTAAAAATAGCAAATTGTACAGCTCCAGTTTTAGAAATCCCCAATTATAGTGAAGAATCTTATTTATTTTCACACAGCAGTATTCACACAAAGCTAGAAACGTTTGGCGTAATACAGTGGGACACTAGATCCAGTTATGAGAAGACTTTTTTGATGTGAACAATCTTTGGCAGCTGCTGCATTTGCAATTAAGAAATCTACAAGTATTACGATAGGCTGTGCAATGACGCTATATGTGGAGCATGGTTTATCTGCCATTTTAAAGAAGCCCTAACGTACATTGACAACACAAGAGCATCTGCGTATGAAGTGATGATTTCTAATACAGCAATTAAAATTGTAAGATGTAAAATAGTGAACCCAGCCATGTTTGTAGCTGAACCTGTAAAACAAGGTGATCATGTGCACAATTGCATTAATTATGTTGTAAGATATACCCTGTGTGAAAGAAAATGCTTTAGTGGCATGGGGGATTCTCTTTTTTGATGGTTCATCAAAAATTGATCTGACTAGTGGGGAAAGGCATTCAGGATCTGCAGTTGTCAGACACAGATTAAATGGTGGATTTGAGGTAGTGGTGACTGCAAGACCACAGTCCCATTTTTTAGCACAGGGAGCAGCATTGGTAGTGCTTATTGTTGTGCTCGAGAAACACGAAGGTCAGGAAGTGACGGTGTACAGTGATTCCACCTATGTGAGGTCAACAGTACATGCAGGGCTGTCACGTTGGAAAAGGAGGGTTATCTCCATGCAGACGGCAGTCCAGTGCAGCATGCGTCTTTATTGGACAGACTCATTAAGGCACTATAATGCCCAGTGGTCAGAGCGGTCATAAAATGCACAGCGCATTCTAAACAAACAGACTTTTCTCACACAGAAACAAAGCCGCAGATGTAGAAGTCCAAAGGGTTGCATATTCTTCAGATATTTCGAGTATCTACACTGAAAATGTTAAGTAAGTATTAAATCATAGCATGCTAGTATGAGAATGATTTAATATGCTGTCAATTACACAATTAATAGAGATACAGGGTAGAGCCCCCACAAGAAGTGCAGGAGCTATGGAGACATAGGGGGTGTTCTTTCTCCCCAATGGACACACTAAGGAGACAGGAAAGCACTGGAAAGACAGTTGTGTTATGAAGGTCACAATTCAGCAGCTGCATTTCCCTGCACATATAACCTGAGAAAGTCTTGATGCCACCTTTTCAGGAGACTGGTTTGTTCCAAATCTATTGGAACACATTGCACAGTTCATTGTGAGTTGCATTGTGTCAGAATTTCACAGCTGGGCATACACTAAGAACAATCAGAGGAGTAATGCCCTGTCCAAATGGCCCTTTTCAGCATTTGCATATGCTGTAAACATTTAACAGATACAGGTACCTATTAGTGGTGGTGTATCCCTTTTCTCGATGGATCAAAGTCAGTCCTTGTATACACCCTGATGACACTTGTGCAGTGAATTTCCTAGTGTGTGAAGTATTCCCGAGATGGTGTGTGCGAAGTATTAAGGTCCGAAAATGGGCAATACTTTGTCAATGAGCTGTTTGAGAAAATAGAACTTTTATTGAGCATAAAGCATACGTTTTCTTCTGCTTATCACCCACATGCAAACAGAACCTGTGAGAGGCTCAACGGCCTCCTAAAGGAAAGAATAGCAAAGATCACATTAACTTTGAAAAAGGGATGGCTAGATTGCCTACCCCTAACCTTGTATGCCCTTTCAAGTCATCCAGGTTCGGACCATAATCTTACGCCCCATGAATTAGTAACAGGGAGCCACATGAGGAGGCCCCTTACGGCCCCATCTAGAGTCAGAAGTAATGCCCAGAGTGTAGCACAGACTCTAGGAGATGAGATGCAAGATTACTTGACATGTATGACTACCTGTGTTTCTTTCATTTCAGATCAAGTCAAGCATCAGAGGGAGGGCTCGAGGATATGGAAGAGAATGGCCCAGTAACCAATCTGAGTGAATTATTGCCACCACCAAAGTTGTATGTTAGAGATCACATGCTTATTAAAATGTGCACCCATAGGTGGCACGAGCCAAGATTTCATGCACCCTTCTTAGTAGATGAAGTTTCCCCTACTGCAGTTACAGTGTCTGGAAGAAGAGCCTGGTTACATTTGGGCGACATAAAGATTTACAAATGTGAGACCCTCCCTCTAGTACCCACTGACTGGGAAGCAAGACAAGAAGAAGAATTGCTGTGTGTGCAGACTCGATCGGTGACCAGGAAGAAGGACGATAAAACGGTGTGCGATTGAAAAACATTTCTGTTGGAATGGAATTCATTGGACACGCCTCAAAATTTAGCAGGAAGTCCATAGACTTGCAGAGAATACCAGAGTTTAAACATACTTTTTAGAGATTATTTGAAAAACAATTTAATAATAAGCAAAACCATTTCGGCACTATGCCCGAGCACCAATTCATCATTAGAAATGGGAAGAGAGCTCAATACCCAGATTCATTTTTGGGAAAATATCTGTTTTATGAAATACCTATGACCCCAGTCGATAGTGACCCACATAAGCTTGTAGTTGCAATTTTTGAGTTTGTACTCCAGTCATACCCTACCTTGTTAGGAGCGATGTTAATATTTTCACTTTTCTTCATGATCTGAAAAACCGTTCAGTGATCAAAAGACTTTTCATTGCAATAATTGAGCAGATTGTGCAACTACAAATGCAATGTATGTACATATATTGAAAATGATTCAGGATGCAGAAAATGCAGTTGCAGGAAGGCTAGCAATTCAACGAGAAATGGTGTGGCACACAAAATGTTTTTCTCTACTCTTATGCCTGATATACATATGCATGTGCTTTCTCTTTTTATTTCTGTATCTTACATTATGAAGTATCTATCATTTAGATGGTCCAAATGAAAACTCGACATAAGTGATTTTTTCCAGTATAAGTACAAATGCAAAGTGTCTCAAGTGTGTTCCCTGTGACTGTGGGACCTGTTGCTGGACGTGCTTGAGCAGTCTTTCTTTACACTCAACTTAAAAGGAGGAGCTACAGCTTAAAAACACTCTCACTACGTGTAGCGGAGTGTCTTGAGTGTGTTGCCTGTGCCTCTGGGACTGGTTGCTGGACGTGCTTGAGCAGTCTTTCTTTGCACTCGACTTCAAAGGAGGAGCCACAGCTTAAAAACACCCAATATGCGGAACGCCACAGAGTGTCTCGAGTGTGTTGCCTGTGCATGTGCGACCCATTGCTGGGCATGCTTGAGTAGTATTTCTTTGCGTTCAACATCAATGGAGGAGCTACAGTTTAAAAATACTCTCTACGCGGAGCGTCACAGAGTGTCTCGAGTATGTTGCCTGTGTTTCCTGGAACTTCCTGTCTTCTTGGCTACCTGGCTATCCTAGAGACTTGATGTGCCTGCTCTCCCTGCATGGAATTGACTGGCACTAGAAGTCAAACAAGACAACTGCACTTGGCCGTACCTTCCATGTTAGGGCCTGTTTACAACCTAATGGGCAACACTGATCTAAATGGTGAGCCAGAAAAAGTACAAGGTATTTGCATAATAGTAGGTACTCCTGAAGGCCCTCCCGAGGAGCCCTCTCAGCAAGTGGCCCAGGTTATAACACTATCATGCCCATGCGGGGGTTGGGAGGTCAGGTACTGCCCTACAGGCTTTCGTGCCAGTGCTAGTAAGTGGAATGGAAAGGGATCCACCTAAAGACCGCCCAGATACCATGCCCCCAAATGGGGCCAGGGGGCTGTCAGAAATGGCTCTAGGGATTGCCTCTATTTTTAAACTACACAGGCAGCTCAGTAAAATAACTCACCGACAACCAAAACTATCTATGGCTGGTAGAACATTCTTTGCTATTAAGCAAAATGAGCCACAACCTGCCGCCTCACCCTGGAGGAAAACCATCATGCTGACAATGGGGGGCACCAACATCAATGGAAGCGGTGAGTTATCGGACTCTGATTTATTGGCAGTGCATGCTCTGATATGGAGACGGAACGGGATATGCAGTTTGTCCCTCTCAACCGACCACTTGTACCCACCAAATCAATCAGAGGGGCTATTAAAGGAGGAGAACTTATGAAAGACTCAAAGGACAGTAGTGAGCTTATAGCTTATGCTGATAGAATGGAAAATGGTGGAGAGGGCTTTGGGCTGAGTGTCGATGGGCAAGGAAGAGAAATCACTTCAGACCCACTTAGCACTGTGGGGTGTGCCTCCCTCCCCCAGTGCTTACCTTTCTCCCTCACTTTCCCTTCCACCCCATTTCTCCCCACTTTGCCCATCCAGCAGGTGGATCTCATGGCGTCGGATCCGCGGCTAGTGGTGGAGGCATTGATACACTGTGAACCACAGCCATCTCTGCCCATATCCGCTCTCACACCCTTGACAGAGAGAACAGACCCGTCTATTTTAAGCAGTGACATTGTCGACCCATCCCGGGAACTGGAAATCCACATGGAAGATTCAAGAATCTCCCCCAATTGCAGAACGAGTACCCTGGTGGGTAATTCAAGAGCCCACTGTACGTAGATGAAAAAAGGACACCATTCCTGTGTTCGTGAAATTTTGAAATGAGAAGCTGCATCTGATGGTGAAACTAGGGCATCTCAATCCATGGAATCTTGTGAAGATCAATGGATGGGGAAAAGAAAGGGGGTTCTGGAGACCAAACAGAGGAGTAGGGTGACCATTGCGCCCCAATGGACGCTGGCCCCAGTAAAAACAATACATCTTTCTCTCACGCAATCCTCATGTCAACAATGACTGTCTCCTTAGCCCCATTACTGAAGCTTTATGAAACAATAAACAACAATTTCAAGGACCAATCCACATTGTCGGCAATGAATTCTAAATATATATATATATATATATATATATATATATATATATATATATATATATATACATATATATATATACATATATATATATATATATATATACATAAGACAGCCTCCCTGATGACGTGTATTGGCACAGAAACCGGTCGGAGGAGAACACCTGTGGCTGAGAAGGTTTACTGTGCAGGGAACTGGAGTGCGCCCCTCTCCTCTTTTTTCAACACATTTGCAAGTTTTCTGAAGGGTGGAATCTTCAGAAATCTTTATAGGGTGCTGCACCGGGGTAATATATGCCCAACTTTGGAGTGCCTCACTGTAGGCTACTCCCCCCCTTTCCCCATTTATGGGATTGGGTGTGAGTCTGTTCCTTGCAAACCTGATGACTACAGCTACCAGAAGTCCTTGCAGCAGAATTATCACTAAGTGTTAACACCTGCACTTGCTGTGAGCTGCAAGTTAAGACAGCCTCCCTGATGACGTGTATTGGCACAGAAACCGGTCGGAGGAGAACACCTGTGGCTGAGAAGGTTTACTGTGCAGGGAACTGGAGTGCGCCCCTCTCCTCTTTTTTCAACACATTTGCAAGTTTTCTGAAGGGTGGAATCTTCAGAAATCTTTATAGGGTGCTGCACCGGGATAATATATGCCCAACTTTGGAGTGCCTCACTGTAGGCTACTCCCCCCCTTTCCCCATTTATGGGATTGGGTGTGAGTCTGTTCCTTGCAAACCTGATGACTACAGCTGCCAGAAGTCCTTGCAGCAGAATTATCACTAAGTGTTAACACCTGCACTTGCTGTGAGCTGCAAGTTAAGACAGCCTCCCTGATGACGTGTATTGGCACAGAAACCGGTCGGAGGAGAACACCTGTGGCTGAGAAGGTTTACTGTGCAGGGAACTGGAGTGCGCCCCTCTCCTCTTTTTTCAACACATTTGCAAGGTTTCTGAAGGGTGGAATCTTCAGAAATCTTTATAGGGTGCTGCACCGGGGTAATATATGCCCAACTTTGGAGTGCCTCACTGTAGGCTACTCCCCCCCTTTCCCCATTTATGGGATTGGGTGTGAGTCTGTTCCTTGCAAACCTGATGACTACAGCTACCAGAAGTCCTTGCAGCAGAATTATCACTAAGTGTTAACACCTGCACTTGCTGTGAGCTGCAAGTTAAGACAGCCTCCCTGATGACGTGTATTGGCACAGAAACCGGTCGGAGGAGAACACCTGTGGCTGAGAAGGTTTACTGTGCAGGGAACTGGAGTGCGCCCCTCTCCTCTTTTTTCAACACATTTGCAAGTTTTCTGAAGGGTGGAATCTTCAGAAATCTTTATAGGGTGCTGCACCGGGGTAATATATGCCCAACTTTGGAGTGCCTCACTGTAGGCTACTCCCCCCCTTTCCCCATTTATGGGATTGGGTGTGAGTCTGTTCCTTGCAAACCTGATGACTACAGCTACCAGAAGTCCTTGCAGCAGAATTATCACTAAGTGTTAACACCTGCACTTGCTGTGAGCTGCAAGTTAAGACAGCCTCCCTGATGACGTGTATTGGCACAGAAACCGGTCGGAGGAGAACACCTGTGGCTGAGAAGGTTTACTGTGCAGGGAACTGGAGTGCGCCCCTCTCCTCTTTTTTCAACACATTTGCAAGTTTTCTGAAGGGTGGAATCTTCAGAAATCTTTATAGGGTGCTGCACCGGGGTAATATATGCCCAACTTTGGAGTGCCTCACTGTAGGCTACTCCCCCCCTTTCCCCATTTATGGGATTGGGTGTGAGTCTGTTCCTTGCAAACCTGATGACTACAGCTACCAGAAGTCCTTGCAGCAGAATTATCACTAAGTGTTAACACCTGCACTTGCTGTGAGCTGCAAGTTAAGACAGCCTCCCTGATGACGTGTATTGGCACAGAAACCGGTCGGAGGAGAACACCTGTGGCTGAGAAGGTTTACTGTGCAGGGAACTGGAGTGCGCCCCTCTCCTCTTTTTTCAACACATTTGCAAGTTTTCTGAAGGGTGGAATCTTCAGAAATCTTTATAGGGTGCTGCACCGGGGTAATATATGCCCAACTTTGGAGTGCCTCACTGTAGGCTACTCCCCCCCTTTCCCCATTTATGGGATTGGGTGTGAGTCTGTTCCTTGCAAACCTGATGACTACAGCTACCAGAAGTCCTTGCAGCAGAATTATCACTAAGTGTTAACACCTGCACTTGCTGTGAGCTGCAAGTTAAGACAGCCTCCCTGATGACGTGTATTGGCACAGAAACCGGTCGGAGGAGAACACCTGTGGCTGAGAAGGTTTACTGTGCAGGGAACTGGAGTGCGCCCCTCTCCTCTTTTTTCAACACATTTGCAAGTTTTCTGAAGGGTGGAATCTTCAGAAATCTTTATAGGGTGCTGCACCGGGGTAATATATGCCCAACTTTGGAGTGCCTCACTGTAGGCTACTCCCCCCCTTTCCCCATTTATGGGATTGGGTGTGAGTCTGTTCCTTGCAAACCTGATGACTACAGCTACCAGAAGTCCTTGCAGCAGAATTATCACTAAGTGTTAACACCTGCACTTGCTGTGAGCTGCAAGTTAAGACAGCCTCCCTGATGACGTGTATTGGCACAGAAACCGGTCGGAGGAGAACACCTGTGGCTGAGAAGGTTTACTGTGCAGGGAACTGGAGTGCGCCCCTCTCCTCTTTTTTCAACACATTTGCAAGTTTTCTGAAGGGTGGAATCTTCAGAAATCTTTATAGGGTGCTGCACCGGGGTAATATATGCCCAACTTTGGAGTGCCTCACTGTAGGCTACTCCCCCCCTTTCCCCATTTATGGGATTGGGTGTGAGTCTGTTCCTTGCAAACCTGATGACTACAGCTACCAGAAGTCCTTGCAGCAGAATTATCACTAAGTGTTAACACCTGCACTTGCTGTGAGCTGCAAGTTAAGACAGCCTCCCTGATGACGTGTATTGGCACAGAAACCGGTCGGAGGAGAACACCTGTGGCTGAGAAGGTTTACTGTGCAGGGAACTGGAGTGCGCCCCTCTCCTCTTTTTTCAACACATTTGCAAGTTTTCTGAAGGGTGGAATCTTCAGAAATCTTTATAGGGTGCTGCACCGGGGTAATATATGCCCAACTTTGGAGTGCCTCACTGTAGGCTACTCCCCCCCTTTCCCCATTTATGGGATTGGGTGTGAGTCTGTTCCTTGCAAACCTGATGACTACAGCTACCAGAAGTCCTTGCAGCAGAATTATCACTAAGTGTTAACACCTGCACTTGCTGTGAGCTGCAAGTTAAGACAGCCTCCCTGATGACGTGTATTGGCACAGAAACCGGTCGGAGGAGAACACCTGTGGCTGAGAAGGTTTACTGTGCAGGGAACTGGAGTGCGCCCCTCTCCTCTTTTTTCAACACATATATATATATATATATATATATATATATATATATATATATATATATATATGCTTTCATGAATACCATAAAAGGAAGCTGGGAAAGAAATATTGAGGCTGAATTCCAAACATGAAATGACCTCATGGCTCTGCTGAAAGAACTGAGGAAGGAAATAATAACTGCTATTGAGCTTCTCTAAAGACATGTTGAAAGCCACTATACAAACAAAAGAAGGCTCTGCTGTTTCTGCAAAGACTCAGTGTGACCTAAAAAGAGTATGCAATGCAAACAAGGAGAACACATCTCAGTTGACCACACCAAGGACAATGTAAATTTAATGCCAGAAGATGAGTTAGAGAGCAATGCCCTGGTAATGTGGATAGAGAGTCAAATGCAACTAGACTGTGTAACCCTAGTAATTAACGATCAAAGCAAAGAGAGTCCATGTCCAAAAAGGACGACAATCATCAATTGGATCCACAAGTGAGGGTGATCGAGGCAGTTTCGGCTGAGGCACTGACTCTAGACCTAGAACCTGAAGAAGATTTAAGACATACACAGGTGTAGGTGTGCTCCCAGAATGCCCAACATTTCTCAATTATTGGAGCTTAACCCAAGCGTAAAGGCCTACCAAAATCAAAATCTCCTCAAAGGAAAAAAAAAAGAACATAATATTGTCAAGATGTGCAAAATCAAATCAACTGTTCCAGGAGCTTTATGAGAAACTTAAGAATTGAGGCAAGAGAACCAGCGAAAAAGCACCCCAATAAATAAACAAACAAGAATTGAACCAACTACTACGGAGATGGAAAAAGCTACCAGTCATAGGCGGCCAATGAAGAAATAGAGGAGATGGACTTCCCTGCTAAAGTCACCAACCCAGAACAGGACCTGATGGAAATATCTGTGTACAAAGATGATGACAGTGATTTAAATTCCATCCGGGAGAGGTTGTTGTGGGTATTACTGTCCTGCCACTATCTATGTAGAGGCCCTCAAAGATAAACTCAGCAAACAAGGCTCAGGTCTCTGCAAAGAGCCCTCTATTTATACCTTTGTCAGAGGGGAGAGCTTGTGCGTTCATAAAATATCAAAACAACCAAAAGCAAATACATGAGCTAAACACAAACAAGTAAATCTCTGATGGGATGATTCTGAAGAAGAACTCCAACAGCCAAAGAGCCAGTAACTTCAGCGCAAACACACAAGCAAATAATAAAAAAATAAATGTTTTTTAAAAGTGAAGATGTAGACTGTCGTAATGTTCTGGTGCTGGAACGGATTCTAATTATAGAAGATGGGTTATTACTTAATCGGAATAACATTCTCAGACTCTTCCATCACATGCCAAACTTGGCATTGATCTCTTCCTGGTAAATAACAATCGTTGATTTCCATGCAGAAGAGAAACTGCATTGCGCCAGCATACATATTTCCTCCAATCTCATGCGCAACCAAATGCTAGTGGCCTCCCAGGATATAAGATGTTTAGGCTGCAGAATGTGTGAATTAAAAAAGACAAACAGTACAACTATGAGGGTAGAGGATAGACCAGCAATGAGGGAGAACGCTACATAAACCATAAATGTCCTTAATAAGACAGTATAATCAACTACTTTGGGTCGCAATGAGGGGCTGCAAAGGAGCCGATTACTGTCGAAAATCCCTTAAAAATCAGCTTCAATACAGCTAATGGGGTTTAGAGCTACTTCCTGTGAAACAAAAATAAGGGACATGCTAATGAAGTGAAAGAATATTCCTGGGATAGGCTAGCAAAAATCCTGGCGGCAAGGAATGAGAAGTAGCGCCCTGTTGGAAAGCCAAAGGGAAAGGTCCTAATATCATCATGGAACTCGAGAGGATTCAAACATCTCTTCAGCAACTCAGTTTGGGACCTGGTAAAAGTTGACATATGCTATATGCAAGAGACATGGCTGAGGGAAAATCCTTCGATTGATGGCTTCTTCATATTCCTTAACGTGGCCATGAATATAGCTAAAGGATGCAGTAAATCTTGACTATTAACTATTATGAGAAATGGGCTTGACTAGAAGGTACATGAAAATCACAACATCAGCCCATATATTTAACTTTTACTGATAGCACTGGGGAACGGTGCACCTGAAACCTACAACTGGTTGTTGCTAATAAATATCTATTGGAACCTGGCAGATACAGTGACGTCAAATCTGGTCGATCAAGTGACCAACCTGATAGACCGGGAGAAAATTACTTATTACAACTTGAGGGTTATAATATACAGAGACCTGAACATTGAGTGTCTGAAATATGAGAGCACAACATTATTTCCCATCAAGAACTCTGTAATTCCAAGAAAGGTAGGACAATTTTCTGGATGCATGCCATGGAAGAAAGAGATCTCCACATGCTGAATGGGAACATGCCAGGAGACATTCTCGGAGCTCCAACTTGGTGACATGGAACCCAATCGGCTACCTTAGACTATTGTTTTGTTTACCTGAATTTTTCTAGATGAAATTATCTCATTTGGTGTGGTGAAGACAGATCTAAGTGACCATTATGCAGTTGAGATAAATTGGAGTAAAACTATAAAAGCAAAACCCGAGTCTAAGATTGGAAGGATTGAGGTGGAACGAGAAACAGACTGCATTTTTAAGAACGGGAATAGAGCAGATCCCAAAAACTACAGGCCTATAGCCTTACTAGATGTCCTCGGAAAAATCTTTGCTACTCAGCTACAAAACCAACTGAATAAATGGATTGAATCCACAAAACACATGGATCCCCGACAAACTGGCTTTGTCCGAGGCGTTGGCTGTGGCCTAAACTTGCTAATGCTTAATATCTTAAAAATGGACGCTATAAGAGCAAATAAGCAAATCTATCTCGCATTTGTGGACTTATCCCAGGCATTCAACAGTATTGACCGGGAATTATTGTGGAAGAAAATGGCGACCTGGAACTGCCCCCTTAGTTTACTCCTGGCGATTAAAGCTCTTCACACTGATACAGTGATAAGAGTGAGATTGAATCAACAAGGCCTTCTTTCTGAGCCAATAAAAACTTACCGAGGAGTTAAACAGGGTTGCCCACTTGCAGCCACAATATTTAACCTGTTCATCTCGGATTTAGGGATCGCATTTGAAAACAACAATGCCTTCGCTCCAAAAATAAATGGAAACGAGGTAAATTGGCTTCTGTATGCGGACGACCTAGTCCTACTGGACTTAACCCCAATAGGCCTGCAACGAAAACTGTCTATACTCGATCAATATGTCATGCAATATGGACTAACTGTGAACCCCAAAAAATCAGTAATACTAACTTTGCAAGATCTTCAAAAACACAAAAAGAGAGAGGGTTTGAAGAAGTTTAAATGGAGAATTGGGAATGAGTCATTAACAAGCGTTGATCAGACCATGTATCTCGGTATGTGCATGAGCTCTAGTATCAACGACTCTCCATGGGTAGCGAAAATAAAGGACAAATGCAAACAACTAACTGCACAAGCCAGCTTATTAAATAAGAAATTTGGAAAACACTCGTTAAAACCTGTTATGGATTTCTTTAAAATGAAATTCATTCCGGTAATAACATATGGAGCCAACTGTGCCTTGGGATGCTCAGACAACCTATGGTCATCGCTCGAACACCATTTTTGGACCAAAGTTCTGCGCCTTCCAACAGGCGTTCCAACAGCCTGTATAAGATACGAGCTAAGCCTGTTGTCAATCAACGCAATGGTAACATGGTCTACCTTGTCTGAATTCAGGAAAATAACCATTGTTCCAACTGCGCCTCAATACCAGATTCTGTCTAACGCAGATTTAGGTCCGATAAACTGCATTTTGCCCCAATGGTTAAAACGCTGTGATAACATCTTAAACGATCTAAGTACCAACAGAGAGCTACTTCATGCGAATCCTGGCAAAGTAAAATCATTATTATGGCAACAAGATTGGATCGATACAGTTGACATTCGAGGAGCTCACAGAATTATGAGAACTTGCCCAGCTGAAGCAAGAAAACTGAATGTTACTCAATCCTACTTGCTAAAATTTCCAGACACCACACGTAGACTTCTGTACATGAAATTTCGTCTAAATCAATTTCCAACAAGGGAAACGTTAGCAATTCGACAAATTAATGGAGATCAAATGTTGTCCTGTCGCTTATGCGGGAAAGAAATCGAAACATTAAAGCATCTCACATTGTTCTGCATTCAATTGCGACAAGAGCGATCTACTCACTTGAGAAGACATATTATGACAAGACCAACTTTGTCTATTGAGGATTGGTGGGCTTTGATGTATCAAGATTCGGAACGCAGCCTAACGCTTGAACTGACCTTTTTTCTGGAAAAGATGAATGAAAAGCTGGAAAAATACGAAAATGACAGTAAAGCCGTCCTAATTTCAGCTTGAATCATCATCGGCAATCGAAGAATTGGCTTGGGTTGCAAAGACTCTAATCTATTCTATCTGTAGATTTATGTCTTATTCATCTCAATCCTCTAGTCTTACTGATTACTTACGCTCTATTCTAAGATTGGAGCTCCTTTTGTGGACCTTTTGTGGATCTATTAAGAATTTTCTTAATGTTTCTTCTGTTTTTTTTCTTCTTTTTCCATTTCTCTTTTTTTTTTTTTCTTTTCTTTTCTTTTCCTCTATCTTTTTAAAGGTTTGTAACAAACCAATAAAAAAATAAAAATAAATAAATAAAAAGAAACAGACTGCAGATTGGTCGAAAGAATGTACCAAGACTGAGTATCAATCTGTCTAATCTATTCAAAACTGACATATGCGGGTGGATTACACCCCGATTCTCAGTGTGTACAGGGATAAGACAATGATAGCAGAACAAACCCAATTCGCCCGATTGCATAAATATGACCATTAAATAGTTTTTTTTAAAAATGTTTTATTGGTTAATCATTTTCAACCTTTAACATATTCCAAATGTTAACCCAATGGCCCTCATTACGACCCTGGCGGAAAGCGACTGACCGGACCGCCACAGCGTAAATAGCGTTTCCGCCATTGCACGATGGAGCAAAGTGCGGCCCATTCCGACCCATCGGGCACGAGCACCACGCCATGGCGGAAGTGCAAAGTCCGCGATGGCGGAAATGACCCCAAAACGGCTCACACCGCCGCCGTACGGCGCCCTAGGTGCAATACCGCCACCCATCTTAGCGGACACCGCACTGAGCGCCAACCGGAAAGTACGGTGACCGTAAATATACGGAAACGGAAGTAAAAACATGGTCCCGGAACGGGAAACATCACGCCGTACACCTATAAAACCACAAAATCCACACAACCACTAAAAACACTACCCTGAGACACATCCCAACCCGTCATCCACCCTAGTGTAACCAAGAAAAATGGGAAAAGTAGCGAAGAAAGCGTGCGACCGCAAGCGGCAGGTCCACTTCTCCCGTGAGGAACTCACCGTGCTCACAGAGACCCTCCAGGAGAATGCTGCCGCCGTATTCTCCACGCAAATGACCAGGACGGCACTTGCGAACAAGAAGGCCATATGGGCCCTGGTGGCACAGCGGGTAAGTGCGGTGGGGACCACACCCCGCAACCCACAGCAATGCAGAAAGCGATGGGACGACCTGCGGATACGCGTCCGTAGCATACTTTCTGCCAACCGCAACATTGCCACAGCCACCGGGGGAGGATCGGAATCACCCATCAAGTTGACCCCCTGGGAAGAAATCTGTGCCTCCACCATTGGAATGGAGAGCATAGAGGGAGTCGGAGGGATGGAGAAAGGAGTGCAGACATCCGAAGAATCCGGTAGGTGGCCCAAATAAAACCATGCCAAATCCACAATGTCCAATCATGTGAATCACCATAGCGCAACAGTAACACATGTCCAGGAGAACGTCCACACACATTGGCCTGACAGCGCACTTTAAAACTCACAATAAATACATAAATAATTAAAAACCCCAAAAACACCCTCTACACGTGCAGCAGGCACACCCTAACTGCAGGCTGCCAAACAACTGCACCCTCACTCCACACACAAATGAAAGCACCTCCAAGGCCCCGACCAAAATCACCCTCAGGTACCACCCCAATGCATGTGATACATTGCCATTCCAATTCCCACAGACCCATTAATAACGCTCGCCCTCCTTTACTCCACCACAGGGTCCGATCCAAACGACGAGCTTCAGGACACCCCTACCAGCACACCTGCAAAGAGGGCCAAGACCAACGGCCAAAGACCCTCCACCTCAGCTGCACGCATCAAGACACGGCAGCAGCACAAATCAAGTGGCAGCAGAGAGGAGGGAACTCCAACAGGCACCCCAGCAGCCAGCATGCCCACAACAGCACTACCACAGGTCCCCCCAATGGATGCCACAGAAGGCACTGCCTCTGGTGGCAGCAGCACCATAGGTGACACTCCATTAATGGCAGCATGCTCCGACACAGAAGACGGGGATGTCGAAGTCAGATCCATCCATGACCTGTCCCAATCCCCCTGTCTGTTCCATCCCGTACACCATGAGGATACCACGCAGGGGCACCCACAAGACAACGACTGGCCATCCCCCACAAGCCCTGTGGCAGGGCAACATGAGGCGAACAGCCACTCTGTGACACCACCGCAAATGGCCATGGCCCAGCAGAGGCAACAGTCCCTCGACCAGTTAATCGTGCAACAGCAGCAACTGGCCACGCTCCTCAAGGACCATGCCGATGAATGTGGGGGCACTAAGGCAGACATAGAAACATCAACTGAGACACTTAGGGCAGAAATGGAGAGAAGTACAGAGACACTAAGGGCACACATGGAGAGTAGCACCGAGAGCCTGAGAGTCCAAATGGAGAGTAGCACCGAGAGCCTGAGAGTCCAAATGGAGAGTAGCACCGAGAGCCTGAGAGTCCAAATGGAGAGTAGCACCGAGAGCCTGAGAGTCCAAATGGAGAGAAGCACCGAGAGCCTGAGGGGGGAACTGCATGCGACGTCCAAAGACGTATGTGCCGAACTTGCCGCAGTGCGCCGTGTGCTCACTGAGCTCTCACAAACCCTTAGGGACATGCATGGACGTGAGCAGGCAGAGACATCATCCGTTGCAAGTTCCGTCCAGGGCAGCCCCCAACGTAGATCTGGGAGGAACCTGCGCTCCACAGGCAGGGGTGCCCCTGATACCCGCAGAGGGGGCTTGCAATAGCGACTGCCCACTGACAAAGAGCATCTTTGGACACTGGTGTTCGGGGGGGAGGTAGGAGGGTGGAGGGGGGGTGTTGGGCTCACTTGGGCGGCGGGTCGATAGGGTGTTCAACATGATATCACATATGCCATAAACAATGCACGATCAACCAATGAGATGTGTGGACATTGATCTTTGTGTACGAGGCCATCATAGGCGTACAGTCCATATTGTGCATGTACCAGACACACACAGTGCCACGAGTCCCGTGTCCATGTATCAGCCACCAGGCGTGAGTGCTAGAAGCATGCATCTATGAGATGCTGACGGATGTCACGGCCCTCCTGTGCCTCGCAGACTCCTTGAGGTGCTGCCACATCCCCACCCTCATCATGACCATCTTCAGGTGCTTGCAGTTCTGCGTCAGGGGGCATGGGCACATTTCTACGTACGCACATGTTGTGTAGCATGACACATGCCATCACCATCTTTGCAACCTTCACATGGCGGTACAGGAGTGCCCCGCCAGACCTGCTGAGGCACCGGAAACAAGTCTTCAGTAGGCCGAATGCCTGTTCAATGACTACACGGGTACGTGAGTGGGCATGGTTGTAGTCCTCCTCATGCTGGTCCCGTGGGTTCCGGACTGGTGTGAGGAGCCATCTCTTCAGTGGATATCCGGCATCACCTGTATGTGGACGATAAACGAATAATGTGGAATGCCATTGCTACGTACGCACCCCCCCCCCTTCCTGCCAGGTCATTGCCGCATCACATACCCCACATCAGCATGCATGAAATGAGACTCACCGAGTAGCCAGGATCTGTTCCCTGCGTGTCGCTCCATGTAGCGTGGTATTGTTGAGTTCCTCAAGACCATAGAATCATGGGTTGATCCAGGGAATCGGGCACAACAATGTGTAATGATCCTGTTGGAGTCACACACCATTTGTACATTCAGTGAATGAAATTGTTTTCGGTTGCGGTACTGGGCCTCCATGGCA
This sequence comes from Ambystoma mexicanum, assembly GCF_040938575.1. Classification (NCBI taxonomy): domain Eukaryota; kingdom Metazoa; phylum Chordata; class Amphibia; order Caudata; family Ambystomatidae; genus Ambystoma; species Ambystoma mexicanum. Next base: position 550,751,700 of record NC_090922.1, read on the forward strand.
TGTGGGACGACCAATTCCACATGGGTGCAGTCGATGGCACCAATGCAACCCGGTATGGCGGCAAGTGCATGGAATCCCACTTTTGTGTTGGTAATTTCCTGCTCCGAGCGTGGTAGAGAGATGTAGTCGTCTGCGTGCTTCAGGAGGGCATCGAGCACTTGCAATAGTGTCCGTGAGAACAGTGGCTGTGAGATGCCATGCAACTGTCCGACTGTGTGCTGGTAGGTGCCTGTGGCCAGGAAGTGGAGTACAGACACCACCTTCAGTAGGGGTGGGATGGCGGTTGGGCTATCTATCATGCTGACAAGGTCAGCCTGTGTCATGTCCACAATGGCGGCTATGGTGTCCCGGTCCAAACGGTAGAGGGTGTGGATCTGCTCATCAGTGAGGTTGAACGGATGTGCTCGGAGGCGTGGGATTGCGGGCTGCCTGCGTGGTGGTAGTGGCTGTGCTGGCGGCCCTTGCTGGCCCTGCCTTGCCCTCCTCCTCCTCCTGCGTCTCCTCCGTGCGGCCGGTTGTAGTTGGTGTTCGTCTTCTTCTTGGAGTTGGAGTACTTGCAGTGCTATCAGGTCCCCCAGGGCCAACATCGCGAGTCCTGCCGGTAGCATTTCGGAGTGGGTGTGGTTGTGGGAGGAGACTGGGTGTGCTATTTATGTGTTTTCAGGCTGTATGGCCTCCACCTGTGGTGATTCATTCCACCTGTGCAAGCTGCTCTCCCCTTTGGGCGAGCACGTCCCGCACACAACGCTGCAATTCGAGGAATGGCATCTTGCTATTACAATCATGTATTTGTACCCGATGGCAGTGTAACATTGGTTGATATGTTCATTCGGCTATGGTCCCATTGTTTCACATACTATCTTAGCAGTCGCGAACAGACTTGTGAAGGGTCAGTGGAACGTAGTACTCGAGTAACGGTGGACCCTCATGCATCACTGTACCGAGTTTCAACGACGGGCGGGGCGTCCCATTTGTGAGTGAAGGCAGTTGCCATTTACACACACAGCCGCACTAGATGGATTAATTTGTGATTTCAAGCGGCCACAGATGCCTTTTCGACGTGATGTTGCAAATGAGGAATTCGAAGGGCGGCGCTTTCGGTTTTCAGCTAGCGGCGAGGAGATGCCCACAGGTCTGACTGCAAATATAACGTTCTATTGTTCAATGTCCTTGGGACAGGGGCCATGGCGAGGATGCAATGATTGATATGAATAGTTTGGGATGCGCAATAGCGAAGTGGACGATGAGGCCGGACGTTCCCAAATACTTGTTACTTCACAACACTGGAATTACGGGCTGGGGCACAGTGGATTATGCAGGCTGCATAACGCACAGACTCAATGGAATTTTCACATGTTATGTGAGCATGGAAACAGGCGTTATCATTACGGGATGAGGGAATGATGAATGGATGCATGGACAGATGATTTGATACAGAGTTTGCCATGTACAGGGCTTCTTGGGATCTGTCCGCCTCCCCTGCGCTATGTGATGCAGGGCTGCCATAGTGGGACCATCGTCTATCTGGCCTTGTTGAGCCCTCCCTGTCTCGACGCGCCTTCAGACACTTGTGTCCATGCACGTTACCAATCCCATCTGATGGATTCTGTTTTAACAGACGCATGCACAGGTACACTCGTTTGTGATGGTGTTTTCACCTCGATATAGATAGTTATGAGTCGCAAGTGGTTTTTGGGTGGTGATGATCCTTTGGAGTGGGCTAGCATGCATATGGCTGTGGATTTGGTGTGATCATTGAAGTGAGTAATTCAAATGTAGTTCTGATGGCCATTCTATTCTTTTTCTTTTCATTTGGTTGACAGGTATCTCCTCCCCTTTTGCCACTGCCATCTGTATGCCACTCCTGCAGATGGATTTTACTCCCGACACCTGCTGCTTCGTGTTAATCAGTGGAGCAGCATTACGATTTTATGGGACGATCGCCAATGGGCCACATGCCCTTACGCAGTACTAGTGGCTCGGAGCAACATTTCGGCCTTTCAGCTGGACTAGTGCCTCCCCATTGGGTCGGCCCTGCGGTTCTGGGCGCTTCCATGTTGCCTTTTCGTACGAGAATGTGGCCCTGTGTACCATGAAGGAACAGGGCGTCACACAAGAAGTAGCTGGTCATTTATTGCGGATGCAGCCCACAATGGTGAAATGTGTTTTGGAGTTCATGGCCTAATGGCTGTATGGGCTTGGTGAATTTGTTGTGCATTACATTTCTATTCTGATATGGGCCGTGTAGCGTTCTTCTTTGCAAGTGATGTGGCATATTCCTATTTGGGGAGCGATGTATTGTGAGGAGATCTGCATTGGGTTCCAGCTTCGGAGTATAGTTGCGTGGTACTGTGCTGGGCGCGTTTGCCTACGGAGCCCAGTGAGGTCAGGGATAAGGGCTGCCAATATGACTGTTTGAATGATGTCATGCTCAGGGGCGGGGGATTAGGTTTTGTGTAACAGATGCCGGTCAGCCAGGTGGATTGGTGGAATGATGTGATTTTCTGAATATTGCTGGTCACAGGTGCCTGTGTTTGCGTGCGTTTCTTGGTGGGAGACTGAGGTCATGTCCATTGGAATAGCTTCTGTATTCGTGCCATCTGTGCCCTGCAGCTCCCATTGGCCCCTCTTGAGATTCTTTTGTTCGTTGGCATGCATGGGTGAATTGTACATTTCACTGGTTGCATTGTGACTTCATTGCACCTACGGGGAGTTGTACAATGTGGCCAGGGAGCGGTGTACAGGCACTCAGTGGGGCCGTTTACGGTTGATTCGCGATGCCGTACTTCTCACCATGGCGGAATGGTACTTTCCGCCGTGCTTGATGGCGTTAGGTGCATGTCCGCTAGGGTCAGAATTTGCGTACCGTTGCGCCATGGTGGTATTTACGGTTTGGCATGGCGCGCGCGCGCGTACTTGGTGCAGTTAGCGTTGGCGTTCACTACGGTGTCGCTAATGGCATCGTACTTTGCGGTGACGGGTCATAATCGCACCGAGCGCTATTCGATGGCGGTATTGCATTTCCGCCATCGTTTTTCGGTTTCCGCCAGGGTCGTAATGAGGGCCAATGTCTTTTGATTCATTTAATTCATTAACGTTCCTCAGTTCACAGGTTCCTTGTAATTACCTTCAAACCTGTTTGTCCTTTAACAGGAATTCAACAAATTTAAGGGCGTTGATGGTGCCCGACTTTGTCCACAGTCAATAATCTCTCCCAATATTCTTCCTATGTATTTGTGTCGCACAAGACCGCATATCCACCCATAAACTTTTCTCTTTGTGCCCTTAAATAGGGGCAAGTTAACATCAGGTGTCTGAATGTCTCCAGCGAGTCTGGATCTTTACAGAAACGACAGTTAGATTCATGCGCTTTGATTTGTCGTCTGTACTACTGGACTTCTCTTGAGGGCGCATCAATAGGTTTCTATAATGTGGCGATGGAAATTCCCTTATGTACGATGGTGGATTATTCAATGTTGTTCATTCCCATATGATGTTATAGCAGCAATTGTTGTTTCTTTTTAGTTCTTGAGTTTCATCCCAATCTGACCTTTACATAGTGGTACAAAGAAGAGTACTCAGGAAAGACCTAAAAGCCAGGAGGAACCTTCTGAAGCTGATAAAAGAGGAAACATCAAGGAAACAAAGAAAACGCTATCGGAATTGGCTGAAATCTCATAAATCTATCCTCACCCAGAACAATGGAGAATTAATGCTGCAATTGGTGCTAGGGAAGAACTCTAGAAACTTATGGGAAATTGTAAATAGTTTGAGTTTGCCGCAGGAAGCTCGGCAATGCAACCCTATTCTGGAGTAAGTTTGGGTTAAGCATCACACCAAACTTTTCTCCACTTCAGGGACCATCAAGACAAAGGTGGACAAAGTGAGTTGTCTGACATGGAATCTACAAATGGACAGAGAGGAACTGCTTGTCCTTATTAAAAATGGAAGTAGCTCACAAGCACCTGGACCCGATGGCCTTTCGAATTACATGCTAAAGGCAGACCCTGAAAACTGGGCAGACTTCTGCCATACCTTATTCAAACACATTGTGAAGGTAGCAAAGAATCCGGCTATTTGTAAATGCAAAACTTTGATCCCAATCTTGAAGAAGGGGGAGCGTTTGGACCCTGTTAACTATCATCCAATCGCTTTACCTGATGTTGTGGGGAAATTGTTTGCATCGCTGCTATTGAAATGGTTGAATAATCGGGTGCAAAACATTTTTTGACAAGAGGCAGACCGGATTTGTCAAGGGAGTCTGATGTACCAGAAACCTGCTCCTACTCAATGCCCTAAAAATGTATACTCTGAAAAAGGGTATATATATATATATATATATATATATATATATATATATATATATATGTATATATATATATATATATATATATATATATATATATATATATATATAGCCTTCATAGATCTAAAGCAGTCATTTTACAGTGTTGTTTAAAGCCGCCTGTGGCAAGAAATGAGAAACTGGTAGTGTCCAGAAAAGCTTCTGTCGCCCATCATCGTTGTACATGAAGACACAAAGATTCAAGTGAGGCTAAATAGCACTGGGCAACTATTGTCGAAAGATTACAACATATAAGGGGCTGAAGAAGGGATGCTCCCTGGCTCTGGCTCTCTTTTGCTTCTTCATCTCAGATTTTAAACATGCTCTAAATTCACCAATAATCTGCCACCAAGAATAGACAGTGACTCCCTGGGGTGGATGATATATGCAGATTACCTATTGCTTCTGGACCAAATGCCAATAGGTCTACAACGAAGCCTGGGAAACCTCCAGAAATATACATATCAAAATGTGCTAGAAATTAATGTTGGAAAATCCGAAATCGTTGTGCTATAGAACCTGAGAGTTAAGAAAAATAAACTTTTCCGATGGTGTATGGGGAACTAGCTGATGTGAGTAGCAAGGGTCACGAAATATCTAGGAACATTTATCAACTCTAACAGGGATGACAATCCTTGGGCCCTGGAACTAAGGAGGACAACTAAGAGTCTCAGAGTGCAGGCCTAAACGATCCACAAGAAATATGGAAAATTCTCATTACTTCCCATTATCCATTTCTATAAACAGAAGGTCATTCTGGTACTGACCTATGGTGCTGAGAGCACCCTCTCTACCTCTTGGGAGATATGGGAAGTGCTAGAAGGCTAGTTCTGGAAAAAAAACCTTGGGTTTACCTATCTCCCTACCAACCGCTGCAATAAGATGGCAACTGGGCCTCCTTTCCATGTGCAGGAGGGTTATGTAGAATTCGCTTAGCCTCTTCAAAAAGATAATTATGGAAGAAGGCCCAGCTCAATTTGAAATTTTTAAGGAAAAGCCTGAATATACCCCTGATGAGGTAGTGAGTATCTGGTTCTTGAGCGGCAAACATATATTGGATGACATTGACTCAAGTGAACTACAGCTCAAGTTAAACCCAGGAAAGGTGGAACAAAAACTGTGGTATGCCAATTGGATTCGAACTGAAAGAATAATGGGAAATTCTAAACTGGGAATTTTGGCCAAAAACAACAGTAGTTTTCTGAATATAGTGCCTAAATATCTTGTTAAATTCCCAAGCCCTACACAAAGAAACTTATTCCTCAGATTCAGACTGAAAATATTGCACATCAAAGAAGTGCTCTTTGCAAGGGGCCAGTTTACAACACCTAGTATTGGAATGCAGGTCTCTTAGAACAATTAGATCGAGGAATTTGGGGGAATTAATTGTGAACTCTCCATTGCTGTGTTTGGAGGAGTGGTGGGAACGGTTTTACCATGGACATGATTTTAAGCACATTTTTGCATTGTCAAACTTTTGAAAAGAAATGTTGCCTCATTAGATGGTTTTAATTGGTTGAAACAAGGTGATAGTAAGAATATTTATGAATATAAAGGGGAGAATATATACCCATGAAGGAAATTAAATGTAGCGGTTCTGATGCTAGAAGGATATGCTCACAGTTCGGCTCCGTGAGTGCCTTTTTTCTCTTTTATATTCTTCCTACCATCTGTATACATGCTTTGTTTTCTTTGCCTGTTGGCATTTCTTTGTCTCTTCCCATTCCTTCCTTTCTGTTTGTGTGATTTTTTCTTAAAACCTAAGGTAAATGTATGCAATAAACTGCATGCCAAATTAAAAAAAAAAAAAATAACAAAAATGATGATAACTTCTTTGACCTATTTGGGCATGTCAGATGACACAAGAAGGATGCAGAAGAAGATATTGAGGGGATAAATATCTATCTTGATAATTCAGCTCACATGGGGAATAATATGTGGTACCAACATATCAAAAAGGTGGGGGAGAGAGCATCTGATGAAAGCTGCTATGTCTGCTCTCTCATCCACTATGGCATGAGTACAGTAAGAACATTCATTTCAAAAGAGATGCCGGCACAAGATGAAAAGTGTCTCAGCCATCTAGCAGCATGTACTACTAGAGGACAGTTCCAAGGGAGCTGCGCAACCCTGTGATGGTGATCAAGACAGATATTCCCATACCAGGATGATTACATCAAGACAACACAAATGGAAAAAGAGCCTGGATTGGCAGAGAAGATGCTTGTGTATCCTTCTGCAGGACAAGACAAAGTTATAATTGAAGAACTGAAGAGGATGAATTGCTCTGGCAAAACTGAAAAGATGGGAATGCCTGGATGCTGTGAGTGTTCAAAGATGTTAATCTATGCACCAGTGATTACGACCAAAGGATGGGAAGATGGGATGGTGTCCTGTGCAGCTCATCTACTAAAGAAGGAACCAGTGCAACAGGTGCAGGAGGTGAATGATGAGTGCCTAAAGTCATGGACCAAGAACTCTAAACTGCTGACATGGGTGGATGATGAAGCAGCCCACTGACTGTAGTTCCATTGATTAATGTGACGATGTGCTTTCGAAGCCCAGGAAAAATCAGAGTTGGACGGATTACCAAATGTGGATGAGCACTTGAGAAAAAGAAGGTCACATGCACTCTGGTGGATGAAAAGAGAGAATTATTTCTCTTCAAAATCAATAAAGTGCATACAAAGACATTCCTGATAAACACATAAACACAAGCTGTTCAGAAGACTGCTATGATAATGACATCTCTATTCATGCCTGGACTCCAAACAGTAGTGAATGCCAAATGGCTAAAGATCACCAGATGGGGGATATTACAGACTATCAATGTCACAGTAAAAGGATTAAATGCATTAAGGAAGAATTGAGGGCCATAAGGTTGATGACCGTCCAGAACAGGTATTTCCTTGACATGAGTACAGCAATGGAAGGAGGTGTTTGCACCAATGTTGGGCCTTCCTGTTGTACTGTCATACCATCTCATGACGGTGACAACAGGACTCTGACAGATGCCATAACTATGTTAACAGAACTAAAGACAAAAATGGAGGAGGAGACAGAGGATATTGGAGATGACAATTGGTGCTAGAGTTCTCGTACCTGTTTTCCTCGATTCCCAATTGGATGGCAAACATATTCAAGTTTCTTGGAGCAATATTGGTGATGATAATGTTCGGATTCTGTGTTACAAGGATAATAATTGTGCAATGACAGAAACAGCAAAGAAAGCAGCAGAAGGAATGAAGATCATGATTGATGTGAAGAATGAAACAGAAGACAATGCACAGACTGAAAATACTATTAGAGACCGCATAGAAGCAAGTATTGTGGCTGCTGAAGGAATAAAGTTCCTGTACCCAAGAGATCATAAGAAGTATGTGGGACATTGGGTCTTCTGTACCCCAAGTGGAGAATGTAATTATATGAACTGGAGTGTGGATGAACGTAAAAATAAAATGCCAGCTATTGTGTCAATACCGCAGCAAGCATATGGAAGATGGTATCCATTCAGAAGACCATATCGAATGTACCCTCGAGTTGATGACAGCCTGCAGGAGTAACTCCCTGAAGGAATATGAGAAAGAGGTAAGAAAACAAACTGATGACATAATAAGAAAGTGTGCACGATGTCTTGAAATACTGTATGAAAACGATGTATGGATCCTAGAGGGGAAATGATGCAGTAAAGAATTTAGTGAACCTTAAAATATAAAAGAAGAAGATTAAATGTTAGAAAGTGCTGCAGAAGTAAAATGAATGTACAGACAGTGAAATGCAAGATAGATCAAGTCACTGTGTATGCAAGCTACAAGAAGTAAATAGAATGCAGGCAGAGCTGCCATTGTACAGAAACTGGACATTGGTATCATGAAATAATAAGCCAAATAAATCATGAAGAAAGAATGAAAGGTTGTGTCGCAGTAGAATAGCAGGTTGTTGGAGCTGTGTTGGGAGGCTGTCTGGCCTGAAGTCAAGAACTGAGAAGTTGAGATCAGCTATATACAATGAAGAGGATCATGTGTGCAGAGGATGAATCATCTCACGTTAAGGTGCAAGGAAGTACACAAAGGATGCCAAGTGTTAATTAATTTAAAACATTTTAAAGTTTGCAGCATGAACAGAATCGTGGTCTCTTGTCACGTGAGTTGAGGATGGAAAGAGGCCTTAAACTTGGAGTTCCAGATACAAATGCGAGTGCCCTCATTTCCATTGCATTCCGGGGACAAGAATACTGTGCAAGGCCAACTACGAAGAGAATTTCTTGGCAAAAGGCATGGGTGATGAGAGATGTTGGGCTAATTGGGTGGTAGGGCAGGCTCATGTCCTTTCTACTTGCACCTGGGTCTTGGCTTACGTGCTGCTAATTGAACTAAATATTCCAGACATGACACAAGCATGCCAAACAATTATATGAGTCCATATAACGAAGGACCTTATAGCTTGAGAAACCAATGAAACACTGTGTAACTGATTTGCTTTAATATGACACATTTGAAGAGGTAGTCATGAGTTGTCCACCTGATATAGGGCGACCAATAACAAACCTAGCTCCTATATGATTGTATATCTAGATGTGTCCCTTAACGAATCTCAACCCTTGATAGGTTTTTCACTATTGCCATGTAGCATAATGTCATTCACACGAACAAAGAGAGTATATCATTTTATTTCATGCAGAAATCGCTGAGAGAATGAGCGTACGTCCGTTGATGTTCGTTGTAAAGTCCCTATTTTTAGATAATTGCTAATAAACCAGCAACTTGGCATCTTCTTGAGTTTGTCCGGTTATTTGGACTCCAAATTATTCTTGTGTAATCCCATAAAGTAACAGATGCACGTTGCAAGGGCCCTACACTCACCTCTTTATTGCTAGACAGGCTTGGAATATTACCTACGGTCAAAGGATCATGTTAGTGAATCAAGACAGGAATACAGGCCTGACTTACACTTGGAGAAAGCCATTTCTGCTGACCTCGCTGATCTCAGAGATCACACCAGGAGCAGCTAAAAGGAGGGAAAAAGACAACTGCCCCCAGGTGCTTCATGCTCAAATAAATCTATTGGAAAGGGTGATGGCTAACAAAAAACAACCTACAACGGAGGCACACAGGCCTCATCATGAGTCACTATTCACCAGGAAGCAGGTCCAAATAACCTGTTCTCATACAGGCCATATTTGGCAGACAAGGCCTGCGATGGTGCCTTGTACTATTTCACACAGAAGGTGTACTAGAACTCAAGGGAACAGGCCTGGAATCATGGCTTCTCAGAGCAGATATGCTGCAATGTCAAATTTCCAATGGTAATACCACTAGTGGCTAGGCTCAATTGGGCAGACTGAGTCTGATTTATCCACACTTTCCAATACATGAAAGACCACCTGGGACTATGCACAGGTAGCCCTAACATTCTAGGGCTGTGACTTTGCATAACCAATCTTCAACACATGCTAACATGTGTAAAATGCCCTGCTAAGCCAACATTGAGTGGACCTCGAAAATCGAGTCACAGAAGCACCATTATTATAAAGATCATGACTGAAGCATATTCTCTGCCTATGTTAGACTAATTTGTGCACTTGTAACATTTGTAGAAATTATTTTTTTTTTAAATCCAAAGAGTTGCAATCTCCGAAATGAAGTAGCCATTAACTCACAGTTAATGAGAGATCCGAGATGATCAGGTATTTTCCTGTGTTCTTCTTTTTTCAATGATTGTTATGATTTTTTTAAATGACTGCTTTGTATTCTTTATTTTTTATTTTACCCCTCATTTCTTATCTGACTTCTTTTTTTATCTGATGTTAAGTGATTGATTGTAATAGGATGGCAAAAGTTTGAAATAAACTAATTGCCAAATAAAAAAAAAAAAAAAAAATATATATATATATATATATATATATATATATATATATATATATATATATATACTCTGCCTATAGCCCCATGGGGACAAATATCAATAGACCACAAGGCCCAGATTGTCCCTACCATATAGCATGCAGTTCTGTGACCAGGCCTGCATTGTACCTGCCTCTTTCCACCCTGCATCCCTTGCAGCTCCTTAAACACAACACCAATGCTTTCATCACCTGGCTACTATGGGTGACAACTCACCACACCAGACAGTGTTCCCCAACTTCAGAGTGCTTGCAAGTCACAGTCCATAGGAGACCAGAGATGGCTGCCCCAAGTCACAGTTGAAGCCTCTCTAATACACATACCCACACACCCACACACCACATCCATCACCAAAGAAGTTGGAAAGCACACAGGGGTTTTGTGCACAGGTCAGTCCTGTCACAAAACCAGCATAAGGTACACATTCTTCACATGGTTCAATTGGGATAAGGATGAAAGGAAGGGTAATACTGTGTGGGGAATATGGCTGCCCAAGAAAGGGAAAGAGAGGGTATGGATGCAATAGGAAAAAGGAGAAGCGAAATATGTCAGCATGGGCTTCTGAAATGGGAAGCAATGAGAGAGAAACAAATGAAAACTCGGACGGAGATGGAGTCAGAGGAGGATGAGTAACAGGAAGAAATACTTGATATGGATGATGTGACTGACGGGCAGAGGGCAATGGGGTGTAGAAGGATAAAGCGTACCTGCAAAGGAAGCACGCATGAAGCTGGAATAAAAATGGGGAATTGATGAGGAAGGCATGTGAAGAAAAGGGTGATGAGATGAAACTGGCCATCAAAGAAAATGCCCAGGGGGACTGGGGTGATTAGGAAAAGCCTTAAGAAGACATTCAGAAGTAGCAGAAAGATGCTGACAGGTGTATGGCTGAGTTTGATGTTTATCTGAAGTCATTTGGAAGTGGATGAATGTGGTGTAAGAATAGAGGCGATACGGAAATGTTCCCACCAGATATATACATAGGGAAAGGATGAAGAACGTTGAGGTCAAACAGCGTGCAACAATACACAGGGAAGTCAGGATCAGTCCCAGGGCCAAGGTCATTTTGCATTAAAATTGAATCATCCCTTTTTTTAAGCATTTGATATTAAGCAAGAAAGGGATGATTTAGGTTTTTTCAAGGAAATATGGTAAAGAGCAAAGGAAGAAGATTGAGAAATGAGACTTAAGTAGGTTTGGGACATGGCGGGAAGGTTGAGGAGATCAGCAGCAGAAGCAATGGGCACAGATTGTGAGGTGTGGGAAAGAAGGAAAGAAGCCAGAGTTGTAAAAGATGGAACCAATAAAAAGGGAACAACACGTTCAAGAGTGGATCTGTGGTACCAACTAGATGAACAGGAAGACCGCGAAAGTATGCAAAAATGTCATAAAAGATAAAACTGCTGTGGTGACGCACGTCTGAAGAGATCACACAACACTCTGATGTGGAGCATTTTTGTGGACAGAAAATTAAGAAATGTACAGCGGCTTGCCACTTATGAGTCGTGTAAAAGAAATTGATAAAAAGGCAAGTTTAATCAAAATATGCCTGTAAGGCAAATATTAATTGACTGACCAATGGTTAATGAAATGCACTCACTTTGCATTTTAATTCCTTTGTTGTGTTGTACCACATACCCAACTCGAAGAGACCCCTTGGCAATTTAATACGAATGCAAAATCCAGAGGAATTAAAACAAAGTAAAATATCTACTGCAAGAAACAGCCATGCCAAGGTCCTTTTTTAAAAGCATTTAGGAAATGTCACTGGATTTGAGTTCCACACTGCAAAGGCGATGATTAGCCACTGGAGCAGGTCTTGGTATGTCTGGGCACAGCATGAGAAATATTTTGGTTTTCATGCCAATTGAGGGAGCTTTTATTCATTTTCATTTTTTAATAATCCAGAAATGTGGAAACCCAAGGCAGAGGGCCCCCGACCTCTGGGTTCAGATGTATGGTGAACAGAGAGGCAAGTCTGCACAGGATATCTAGATATTAGTGTTTTTTCCATATTTATTTCTTGGTAGTTGTTCAGAATGGTCGCTGATACCAGGACTGCTTCAAAATGCTCTACACAGAAGTGAGAGTTTGGTGAAAACGACTCTGCAATTACTCACAGAATTGCTTTTAGCACCTCCGACAATAGCCTCCTTGGGGTATTGTGGAACACAGCAACATTGAATCACATACAAACCCTAAATGAAACTCTTTCACAATGACTTAATTTGCCTCTGAATGCTATTTATTTCTTTCATTAAGTGATATTTACTTAAGAGAGCAAGCACTATCAAAGTTCTTGGCGAGAACTGATGAGAGCTCATCAACATGTCCTCTTCTCTCCCATTCTCCTGTGTCTGTCTCTCCTGCTTGCGCTCTTTTTCACACACTTCACTAGCATCGCTATCTGTGTCGTGCATGCCAGATCCAGTGACAGGGATGGCAGAGCAAGAGAGACTGCAATCAACACGCCACCTTCGGTACAATAAAGTACTCAAAAAAGTTAATTCCTTCTTAGCTTCACTTGGGCCTTTATGTTCCTTTGAGATGGTCTGTGATCTTCAGTTACCTCGGTTGTTCTAAGGTGTGGTTCTTCATTTCTTATAGTGGGAGTTTCGCTGTCCCTCTTCTTGTGAGTCTCGAATTCCTTCATAGGTGGATGATGCTCTGGGACGTCGTTGGAGGGTACCGGTTCTGCGCTTTCTTGAGATGGATGTTCTAGTTCTTCATTCTGTTGACTATTCCCTTGCCTGCTTGTTTCCATATCATCTCTTCTACTGACCACTGCTACTTTTCTGGCATTCCAAAGGTTTCCATGTTCTGTGACTGCATAGTTATTGCCAACCCTTGCCACGTGCACAGACCTGCAGCATTTGGAGAGTGTCTGATTGTTTTAGTTATTTAACTTGATTTCCTCCACATTTCTAGGCTGTGTGGTCAGTGCAACTGTGGCATTGCGGGTGTCGCACCTTTACTTTCGCGTTCCCTGCTATTGCTGGCTCTGTAACAGATCTACTGATAAGTCCATGTGGTTACCTTTGATAGCCTAGAACCATGTTGACACTAATCTGTTATTCATTCTTGTGCTGCTCATTATCTCGAAGGGAGATACTCCTGTGAAGGTGGTGGGAGTACCTGTCTTCTTTCCATCCATTCCAGAGGCAGCCAATGATTGCAGGAACTCCGTGATAAATCGATTTGCCCTCTTCACTTGGTCATTGGATTGAGTGTCGTAGGGTGCTCTGCATTGCCTGCCGTTATTTATTTTGAGAAATGTCGGGTGAAGTGAGTATCATCCAGGTGCCCTCATTCAGAGGGACATCTCTCTCTCCTGAACAACTCTTCCTGTAATTTTTTAACTTTGTTTTTTTACTTCTCCTCTGCTGGGGATTCTAAACTGAGCCCTGCCAGTGCAGAAAGTCACAACTCACTGCGCTATCTCGCAGGTGCTAGATCTAGTTTGTTTATTTGACTAGACTGCTTTGGACATAAAACTCATTCCCAAACAGCCACAAAGCCCAGCTTGCAGCAATCTGTGTTGGACTTGCTCTAGGCACAGTGTTGTTTGCAGGTAATGGGCAGGCTCTGTGTGCAGCAGTAGTCACGGGCATGTCCATTAAGAGGTGCCATGGTGGGTGATTGGAAGGCGAGGCTGCATAAAGTGCCTGATGTAGGGGCAATTACCCAATATGGTGGTCATTTGAATGTTTTTATTACTGTGGTTCTTCAGTCTTGTTAGAACTATTTAAAACAGAGCTTTGTGGGGAGGAGTGGAGGAAATGATGACCCAGGTTTGGGGTTTGAATTTGGGGGTGGGTTCTGAGTTATGGTGAGTATTGATGAGGAAGAGAGGGTGGACGGGGCAACAAAAGAGGTGGGTCAGAGAGAAGATTTGACCCCTTGCTTAGCAGTGATATTGGGCAGGAATTTCAGTTCAATCCACTTGTGCAGGTAGTCCACGGGTACAATGCTGTACCTGTTTTCGTCTTCTATTGTCTCGAGCGGGCTTATGGAGTCCAACCACAATTTCTACCAAGCCAGGTCTGGAATCTAGATGTTAATGTTTAAGGATATTTATACCGCGCACTATCACCACCGGAGTGGTACCCTGGGGCTGATGTAGATGCATCTGAAAGATGACTGCCTGGTGTGCAGACGCTTGTCGATGTTTGCACAGGCGTGGAAACTGTCAATCACAAAGTCAATTTGACTGTTCATTGCAGACCACAAGTAGCTTTCTCTGACTCACTTCTTGGTCAGCCTACATCCAGATGACCTTCATGAGCTTTGCTGATAACATGTTCTCAATCCCCTGGGTGTAATGAATCTGTCTTGCTCATGATGAACTTCCTCTGTACAGTAATTTGGTCTACAACCTTCCAATACGGCTGTACTGAATATGGTAGATTACTTTCATCAGGCGACTGTAAGGTCGTGAAGGTTCTGATCCTTTCCACGTCTGGACTTTCTTCCCTTGCTGTTGCAGTATCTTTGAACTGTGCAACATGGGTTGATCACCCGAGGCATCAATACCGTGGCTCTTCAGACCTTCTAGGTAGCCACTAATATTACAGGTGGCCTTCAGAGGAAGGTACATTTCATTTGTGCGCTTTGACTCTGCGGAGAGTGAGGGGATTGTAACTATAGAACTGGAAGGTCTTCCGGGAAGGGAACACTGACAGTGTTTCTGATCTCAGTATGAAATATCTACCCAGATGTATTAACTTCTGTTGACTTCATTCCAATGCTATAAGAGGTATAGTAGGCATTTTGCTGTTAATGGTTTGTTTCAGGTTCATGTAATCAAATCCATGTACCTAGCATTTTAATACATTTGTATTCACACACCAGCATTCCCCATCCACTCAGCAACCAGGATACTATCAATATTGTCATCAGTACCCCTGCCATACATGTCTCCTCTACCCAGTTAGCAAACCAGTTAGCCAAGGAGTGGAAGAACACATAAGCCCAGTTAGCATATAAGTGCAGATTTTGTTTATGCCTCATTATGACAGCAATAACAATTTCTAATATGTCAAGTCGTCAACATGGTAAGGACATATTGTAGTATCTAGCCTCCTGCAAGATGTGCCTGGATCAGAGATGACATGGAGTAGGAACCAGGTTGACCCAGGTAAGTACAAACAGAAATAGATGCTTTGTTGTTCTTGGTTACATATATGTAGTCATGAAAGGTAGGAGAGAAGGTCACAAGCATCTGTCCTGGTTCCCTGCCATACTCCAAGTCCCAACCGTCACTCTCTGGAATCTCCAGGTCCCAAACACTCCACACTCCACCAAACATTTCAAAGGACCTTGCTTGCTTACACAGACACACTATAGCATTATAGATACAACACACATGTCATTATTCATGTGTGTGTGTGTTTGTGGTTGGTGCTGTGCTGAAGTGGTGTGTCTTTGCATTGCTGGGAGCACTGTGTGGACTTTTGCAGGACTAGGAGTCGTGCGTGTGTGTATGTGGGTGTGTTGGGAGGCTCTCAGTTGTGATTTCTAAAGTTTGTATTGAAACTGAATAGCATATTATTTGGCCTGCCATATAGAAATGTAACCCACATTGTTTAGACACATACATAGACACAAGCAAGATATCAAGTTGGTGTCATGTGTATCAAACTGTAATGTAATTTATCAATTGTTAATTGAATATGAGGCATGCTATACTGGCCACAAAAGATGTTGTTCCAGGTTACATACCAGAAAGTCAGAATGCGGGACAGAGGATATTCCTTGTAAATAATTCAAGATTCTTGTGTAAAAAAACATTATCCTTGGCTAAATCACAAATTGCCACAATAACAGAATGTGTGGTTATATAAGTACCTGTATTTTCATCAATGCATTATTATTATAATTGACTTTTTATAACACGCTTAATACCGAAGAGGTTTCTAAACACAGTCCCGGGATTCGAACCTGTGTTGCTTTGTCTTGCTTCCAAGACAAGCGCGTTGCGGCTGAGCTATACTGGCCTCGGAAGAGTATATCTGGAGCAACAATAGCCCATTGTGTTATTGCCTCATGCAGAGATTTGGACTACACCTGTTAGTTATATTTCCCACTCATCCAGATGACCAAAAGACTACCTTTGTGTTTACAATTTTGGCAAAATGTGTCTAAATGCAAATTTTATGTTTGGGCTACTAGGTGTCGCTTGTGACACTATAAAGCCCAAACTATTGCTGATTCAAGTACAGAGAGGGAGGAATGGCATATGACGAGGGACACAGAGGAATGGCATTCGAGGAGGGAGACATCCCTTTGGCCATTCCCACCCATTCCTGCGCTTTAATGACGACTTTCACGCAGCGTGCTCATGTGCTGAAATAAGGTGCAGGCTGCGTGTATTTTATTTTGTTCGGGTTGCAGGGGGCAGGAGGCACGTCTTATGGAACAATGCAGCTGCAGCTTTGGGTTGCTTGATCAGTTCAAGATAACGTTTCTGAGATGTAGAGAGTTATTGTGTTTTTTCTTCTTTCATGACGAGCAAAAAGAATCACACGTGGGGAAACAGCCTCCCAAGGCAAGAGAAGCTGGGCTGTAAATTGAAGCAGTTTTTGAAGATGCTGCCTGGGACGAGGTTGAGTTCTTAGATGTTTTCCAGTACTAGAATATTAATGTATTGAAATGGCATGGGATCCTCGTGTGTTCAAAATAGTTGCAATCCTTTCAAAACATTTCTCCTCTGCTGCTATCACAAGCAGCATATGCCACATAGGGTGACCACATTTTCAAAACCAAAAAACCTGATGGAAACACAGAAAATGCTTTTTTCCAGTCTTCTTACGTTTATAAGTACTCTGCATGTCCTTCACTGAAGTCCTATTTAAAGCAAGCATTGGCAAAACCCACAGTTTTGGCTTCAGTACAAGTATTAGACATTAGCCATGCACTATTATTAGATGCCCAGGTATTCACATTATGTTGCACCTGCTACCATCAATGGGGAGTTAATACCACTAACTCTGTGCCTGGTAAGTTCCTTTGCCATGCCTACTCAAAAGCCCAAACTGTTAGTATTGCAAATTCTTGTTTATGTTGTAGGCAGGGTTACCAATTTCTTCAGCAAAAAGATCCCAGTAGATTAATGGGATCTCAGAGGGTACAGCTTTTAATCATGGTTCAACCATCTCAATCCTTCATCCTTCCATAGTCAAAGTGAGTACCACTGAACTTGGTGACAATGATGCCTCTTATTTTCAATGCTTGGAAGCCACATAATTATGTCAGCAAACACTACATAAAAGTGATTATTAGACTAATGAAAAATAATGTACACTGACCACTCTACTTTCCAAGGCCACTCACTTCTATTTAGACGTACAATTCTACCTTTGTGTTTTCATGTGTTTAATTAGATCAAAATAAAGTTATTTGGCATTTTGCCAGGTACTAAAATATACTATTTGGCAGACTTTTGAAAAAAATCCAAAAAGCTACTGAGTTTTGCTTTTATTGTAAGCTTATGAGTAAGATACATGATAAGATCGGTGAGGGGGGCTGGCACTTATGTCAGAGTTTTAAGGGTGTCAGGGGGAGTATGTGCAGGCATTTACTAAGTGACACAGGTCCAGGTTAATCTGGTACAGCAGGGGCTGGGCGAGCATTCTGCTGAAGAAGCACAATGGAGAGGGAGGAGTGTGAAGCTGGTGAGATAAGGTCTGTGTCAGTGTGAACCGAAACATCATTGCCCAGTGAGGAATAACTGATCAGGTAGAGGTGTGGGCTTCACCTTCATTAGAGGAAGACGAGATCAAGTTGCAGACAAGAAAGAAAGAAAATCGGGCGAGAGGAAAGAGCAAAGCAGGCAGAGGTGATGTAGGGGCCGGAAGGGAAGCAGTCACAGGAGTTTTGGTAGACGAGCTGGACAGGGACACACTAAAGAATGTGAATCAGAGGTGAAGGCAGGTTGACAGAATGTGGAAAGCATGGTCAGTGTGCAGGAGGTAGTGAGAATGTACTTCTTTGTTTGGGTTTCTCTCTGATACAGTCTTTGCAGTGTTACCAAGCTTCACTAAAACCATGTCTAGTTCAGATACATTGATTAGAGGCTGCAAAAGTACATGACATTTATTTATTGTGATTTTAGTTGCAAAGCAACCTTACACAAGTAAAAAAAAAGAAGATACACAAATGTATATATAGCATTTACATTTATTTTCTATTTCTGATGACATCCCCTTACTGTGGCTACCATCTATCAGCCACCTGCTTAGATCTCCTCCTTCCTCTCTGAGTGGGAGGACCTCTCCTCTTCGCTCCTGGCCTCAACCACTCAACTCCTCCTTATTGGAGACTTTAACATCCACCTGGATGCTTCCTGTCCTTCCTCTGGACTCTTTTGCAACCTCTACGGTGCTCTCTCACTCTCTATTCTCCCCTCTGGGCCGACTCACTCTGCAGGGCACACCCTGGATGTTCTAATCTCTTCAGACCTTCCCCTTTCCATCCCTCCCTCCACTCCTCTCTCCTCGAGTGATCACTTTCTCCTTTCCTCCCAGCTCACCCTCTCCAGCCCTCAGGCCAAGCCAACTCCAGCACTGCCACCTACCATCTCAGTTATCTGACCCATGAAGTGTTTGTCAGTTGAGGCTTTTGCTGACGCTTTCTCCCCCTCTTTCCCTCATTGGCTGACTCACACAGTGACACAGCCCTCTCCATGCTCCACTCTGCTACATCTGATACTCTCGATGTTCTTTCCACTGTCAGGAGGTTCCGCTTGAAGCCCAAAGCCAAGTGCAACTCTTGGTATGACTCTGACCTCATCACTCTTAAACGCAAGTGCAGGGTGGCTGAGAGGAAATGGTGGACTTCCTCTGACAAACTGGCCTGCTGCCTGCTGAAAAGCAATACTGTCTCTTGGTCCGCACCAAGAAGAGAGCCCACATCCAAGCCTGTGTCCCTGCAGCATCTAAAAACTCAGCTGAACTTTTTAAAATCTGCAAGAAGCTGGCCAATCCTGCTGCTGTATCTACCTCTCCTGTCCCCTCCCAGGCCCTCTGCATGGCCCTGGCTTCTCATTGTATCTCTAAAACTCAGGACATCCTGTACTCTCTCTCTTCCTCTCCCCCTCCTCCTTATACTCCCTGCTCTTCCTCTGGCCCTTCTTCGGCCAACCCTCTTCCCTTCTTCTCTGCCTTACCCCTGTTCTCCCCAGATGAGGTTTCCAGACAAGTCCGATCTATGAAAGTGTCATCAAAACAGGTTCACCCCTGTTCCTCCAAAACCATCAAGGACCACATTGACACCCTGGCTCCTGCTCTGGCTGACTTCTGCAACCACTCCTTCACCACTGGAGTCTTCCCTTCCCCTCTGAAGAACTCCCTTGTGCACCCTCTTCTTAAGAAACACTCTGCTGACCCTTCCTGCCCAGCTAACAATCACCCAATCTCCATCACTCCTTTTCTGCTCAAACTCCTGGAAAAGCTGTCCATCTCACAGCTTAATCTTCACACTGCATCTGTTGGTTGTCTCCATGACCATCAGTCTGGCTTTAGAGCTGCCAGAAGCATGGAAACTGCTCTTCTGAACATCCGTGAAGACCTGCTCTCCAACCTTGATTCCAACACCCCCTGTTTCCTCATCTTACTTGATCTATCTTCTGCCTTTGACACAGTCAACCATGCCATCCTGCTCAACCGCCTCCGTGACAGCCTGGGTATCACTGATCAGGCTCTGGCTTGGCTGTCTTCTTTCCTCTCTGACGGACCCTCCCAGGTCCAACTTGGGTCCTTCCTCTCCTCTATCTCTATCTCTACCTGTGGTGTTCCCCAGGGGTCTAACCTCTCTCCCTAGCTGTTCAACCAATACCTGTCACTTCTTGTCCACCGCATTGCCGCTCTCTGCCCCAACTTTCAGTGCTATGCAAATGACCCTCAACTCATTGACAGGCTCCCTTCCGCCATCTCTTCTCCTTCTCTTATCTTTGACTGTCTGTCTGCTATCCAGGATTGATGTGCCACCAATGATCTCTGCCTTAATGCCAGTAAGACCGAAATTCTCCTCATCGGCACACCTGCTCCCTCATTTCCTGTAACTCTCTGACCGGCCTCTCTTGGCCCTCTTCCTGCTCCCACCTGTGAGGTTAAAAACCTCGGGGTCATCTTTGACTCCACACTCTCCTTCTCTCCTCATATCTCTGACATCTCTAAGAAGTCACACTACCAGCTGCCCCTTCTCAGAGGTATTGTTCTTCTCCTCTCCTTCCCCCAGAAGCTTACAGTCTCCAGAGCTCTGGTTCTCTCTAGGCTGGACTACTGCAACAGCCTCTTTCTAAATCTTCCTGCCTCTACTCTCAGCCATCTGCAACTCATCCAAAACAGGACTGCAAGACTTGTCCTTGGCCTCAAGCCCAGTATCATATCTCTCCAGGACTGACATCTCTGCACTGGCTCCCAGTGGCAGCGAGGATTAAGTTCAAAACCCTCTGCATTGTCCATAAGGCCTTCTGGGGCCTGGGACCTCAATAACTTCAACTCTCTCTTTCTAAATATCTTCCTTCTCGTGCTCTTCGCTCATCCGCCCTCCAACTCCCTGAGGGCCAGTCGCTTCTCCAAGCAACAAGTTGGTGGTAGATCTCTTTCTTCTGCTGGGGCCTACATTTGGAACGGCCTCCCTACCTCTCTGAAACTTGAGGAGAACCATCTCTGGTTCCTGAAGCACCTCAAAACCTTCCTCTTTGCTTCTGCTTTCTCTCCTCCTCTCCCCTGCTGAACCCCTGACTAAAACTGAAAGGTAATGTGCCAGCGAACAGTAGTTTGCAGACATGCACAGAATTCTGAAAGTTAGCATGATAAATGTAGGGATGAGCTAGGATTGGAGGGAAGGTGTGAGCTATGGTGGGAGAGATTGGGGGTTGAGGGGTATGAGTAAGCTATGGTGGGTTTGAGAAGTGGTGAGGTAGGGAGGGATAAGTAGGCGGAGGGGGGCATGGCTGACAAGTGTGAGGTAGCGTGGTTGGTAGGGATGGAGTTAGGACGGATGGGGTGAGTAGAACAAAGTGAGGTATGAGGTCTGGTGAGTGCTGAGGTCAGGTAGGTGCGGGGAGGAAGGGGTGAGGTTGGTTCGGTGAGAGGCGACAGTGAGGGGTGAAGTTGGTGGAGGAAGGGACATTGAGGGGTGAGATATTGGTGCAGAGGGGTGAGGTATAGGGAGGGGTGAAGTCAGGTGGATGAAGGAACAGTGAAGGATGAGGTCTTGGGACAGAGGGGTGAGACATTGGTACAGAGCGATGAGGTACAGTGAGGGCAGAAGTCGGATTGGTGATAGGGAGGACTGAGGTTGGGGTTAACTGGGTGGGGAGATGGTAGAGACAGATAAGCTTTGGATAGAAAGCAGTGAAGTTGGGTGGGATGGGGATTGAAAGGTGACCAGGGTGGGGGCAGTGACAGAGAAAGGGGTCCCTAGTAGGTCTGTGGGTTGATGGGAGAGTTTGAGTGGTGGAAACATAGGGATAGAGAAGTCGAGAAAGTGGTTTTCGGGTACAGAGAAAGAGAGGTTATGGTGGGTGGGGTAGAGAGATGGGGTGGGGTGGATGGTGTAGACAGAGGGCGTGGAGCCACTGGGGTAAGAATGGGTAGGGTGAGTGGGATATAGAGAGAGGAAGGGGTATGGCAGGTGGGTGCACTATAAAGATAGAGAGGTAGGTGTGTTGGGTATAGAGAGAGGGGGAATGGTGGGTGGAGTATAGATAGGGGAGGTGGGGTATAGAAAGAGGGGGTATAGTGGGTGAGTGGGGAATAGAGAGGGGTTAAGGGTGGGTGCGGTGTGTATAAGATCTATGATGATTCTACACAGGCCGATTTCACCAAACACTAGTTCCATAAGCCCAGTTTTGGTGCTGAGGGAAAACATCATTTCCATCAAGCACTCCCTTCCCTAGCCTCCCCAATTCGGGGGGGAGGGCACCCCCACAACTCATTTTCTCTCCCCTCATCCCCTCAAGTCATGTCTTGTATCTCACAGGGGACACCCCCACCACCCAGGACTCCTGACCCATCCCTGGTTCCCCACACATGAAACATATTTACACGAACACCACACATATACATACACACATATGTACACACACACACACCCCTCGACCCTTAATCCCCAATCCTTCTCCATAACTCACCTGCCGATATTTCATGCGCCTTCAACATCTGCACAATAAGTGCATGCATTTATCCCTGGCAGGCTGCCGTTCGGTCAAAGCGGCTTGTCAGGATAATTTATTTCATTAAACCGTGCATACTGCGGGCATAGAGAGAAGGGAGTAGGCTGTGGTTATAGAGAGAACGGGGCAGAGTTGGTGGGTGGGGTATAGAGAGAGGGGGTTAGGGTGAGGGATGGAATATAGAGAGGGGTTAGGGTAGGTGGATGGCTATAGAGAGAGCGGGTACAGTTGGTGGGTGTGGTATAGAGAGAAGGGGTTGGGTGGGTGGGGCAGATTGAGAGTATGGCATGTGGGAGCACTAGAGAGAGATGAATAGGGTGGGTGGGATAGCGAGGGAGGGGTTAGGGTGGGTTTAATAGAGAGGTGGCTGTTGGTGGGTGGGGTAGAGAGAGAGTGGGTAAGGTGTGTGGGTGGGGTAGAGACAGTTGGAGTAGGTTAGGGTTGATGGGGTAGAGGGAGATGAGGTAGAGTGGGTGGGGTAGAGAGAGAGAGAGGGGTAGGGTCGGTGGGGTGGGAAGAGATGGGAGTAGGGTGAAGAAGTAGGATGGGTGGGGTAAATAAAAAGGGAATAGGATGGTTGTGGTAGAAGGAGAGCCGGTAGGGTGGGTAGAGTGCAGTGAGAGGTGGTACGGAGGTTGGGTGGGAGAGATAGAGCAGGCTTTAGAGAGGGAGGTGTTAGGGTGGGTGGGGTGTGTGAGGTAGAGAGAGAGAGAGGAGGTAAAATGGGTGGTGTAGAATGAGAAGAGGTAGTGTGCGTGGGAGTGGTACAGAGAGATGAGGTTGGGTGGGTGGGTAGAGAAAGAGGGCTTAGTGTGGCCGATGGGGTAGAGAGGGAGTAAATAGGGGGGGTGAGTTATAGTGAGAGGGGGTAGGGATAGGTGTTTTTTAGAGTGAGAACGGGTAGGTGGGTGGATGGTGTACAGAGAAGGGGTAGGGTAGGGTGGGTGGGTGCAGTAGTGAGCAGGGGTCATGTGGGCACTAGCTAGAGAAAGAGTTGATTGAGTGGGTGGGTTAGAGAGAGGGTGGTGGGGTGGGGTGCTTTGGTCTTCTATATAAGAGTGTCTGAGCTGCCAGACAAGTCCTATCTTAAGAGCAACATGTGTTACCCGCCCACTGAGAAGTGAGAACTATCTCTCTTCTCAGGGGTCTCTGAAAAATGGTGTGCATGCTTATTTTCTTAGCTGTTTTCTAGCGTTGCTGCGTTGATTATTGTTTTAGAATGATCCTTTATAATCCTGTTTTAGCACAGAAGTGTTAAATTCTAAAAAGCTATGAGGTTTTGTTTTTTGCTATTTTCATGTAACTCGTGTGCCCATGTAAAGCACTTAAATAAGATGCATTGGCAAAACCAATAATTTTGGCGTTTGCATTTGTTTATTGCATTTTACATTTATAAGTAAGAATGCAGTACATATTTGGGCTCTATTTACCCCGAAATTCAGAACATCTCAGCAAGTCATTGTTTGCAGACACATGACATTACGGGGGGGTAGTGTGGGTGGGCTAGAAAGAGAGGAGGGTAGGGTGGGTGAGGTAGAGAAAGTAGGGAGTAAGGTGGATGATGGTGGTCAGTGGGTCTTAGGGTGGGTGGGGTAGAGGGAGAGGGGTTGAAAGGACTAGAGTACGAAAGGTGTAGGATGGGTAGGTGGTAGAGAGAGTGGGTAGGAATTTAGGGTAAAGAGAGAGCATGGGCGTAGGACATGGGTGGGATAGGGGGACAAATCCCCCCCACAATTTTAAGTGGGGGGATATAATGGCATATGTCCCCCCCAGAATCTCTTCTTGTGCACAGACAGTGCACTGCCACTGTCTGCTGCTGCACATAATTCCTGGCATAGCCAAGAATGGCTGCCAGTGCCGGGCACAGGGCCATCACGAGGGGGGTGCAGGAGGGGCAAACTGCCCCAGGACTTGCACTTTGTGGGGGGAGCTCGTGGCACATTCAACAACTGACTGTCATTCCATGCCTATAGAGGCCAAGGGAATGCTGTCTCATGGAGCTCTGTCAATGCTGAGCGAGCTTAGCCGCTATTGGACAGTGGCCCACCTTTTGGCTTGACAGCTTTATATCCCTGATAACTGGGGTGGTAGCAGGTCAAAGACTCCGAGAGCTTGTATACTGTGACTGAGGTGACACAAAACACACACAAAAACACACACACATACACATGCGCACGCTGTGGGAGTTAGACCGTGAGGATGACATGGATTTTAGTAATCAATTACGGAACATCATTTTCAGAAGGAGCAGTGACTCCTTTTAAGCTAAAGAACCAGAAAAAAACGTATGTGCTGCTGGCCTTCCACACCACGCGTAGAATGAGTGTTGCCGACCTTCCAGAACTCTAACAGGGTGGGATGTACTGTTGCCAACCTTCCAAACCGCACTCAGGTTTAAGGCGCATTTCTCCTCTTATAAAGCACACTTGAAATGGGTAAAAATATAAACTTTCCATCTTCGAATGCACTATAACATGGAAAAATGATATGTTCTGCATGAACACACAATAACACAGAAGAGTGATATGAACTGGATGAAACCACTACAAACGAGCATTGATAAAGCCAACAGATTTGGCTTTTGTGTAGCCATGGGATTGGCATTTGGCATGCACTGCCTGAATGGTGATACTTGACCATGATAAGACAACGGATGCAAAATGGTGTGAACACCTGGGCAAATGATACCAGTGCTTGGCAAACATCTATGATACCTATACACAATCCAAATCTGTTGTCTTTCAGAATGCTTGTTTTTCATTTGACTTCAGTGCAAGGAAGAGATGCAAGGACACACACACTACTTATAAATCAAGTGGCTGAAGGCACACTTGGTTAAGACGCATTCTATTACACCAGTAGCACAATTACAGCTGCAATTATTATTTGTATTTCTATTATTATTATTAGGGTATTTACTGAGCACTGACCGTGCTTTGGCAAGCAACAAAGCGCATTACAATTCTTAGGAGAAAGTACACACTGACGAAAGCAGAGATTCAATGTATCGGGGAGCAAAGAATGGGGCTGGGGAGGTTAGGCAGTTTGGCAGCAATGGATATGCAAGCAAACCGTGGAGGAAAAAGGAGGGAGCAGATCCCCCAGTCTCAGGATAGGTGGGGAGTTGAGCCAATAACTCTCAGAAGACTGCTTAGAAATAAAACTGTAAGGCTGTCTACTGCACAAAGTTTGGTGTTACTGTTTGATAGAGATTGCTCAAAGAGTTATCATGAGGATATGTTTTGGTTGGGAAGATGCAGGTAGTGGATTGTTATGGCGATAGCAATTATTAGCATGCAGTAGTGAATGGGTGAGTCAATAACCAAACAACACTCACAAGCTGTGTGCCTCTCCTAATATCCTATATCTCTCCTATATGTAATCCAGTGTAATAGATTTGGCTCATAGGTGCCGCTTTTGCACCAACTAATAACCGAAACGAATAAGGGGTGCCTCCAACCACTCTTAAACAGAGGGAAGAATCCACATATTGCATTAAGAACACTGATATTGAAATTGGCTATAGCCTTCCACATTTGCAGCAAATCTGAAAATGTAAAAGGTGCCTACTTCAAACTTCCCAGGCATCTCACCCTGTGATCCACTCTGAGAACAATCAAACATGCACTGGACTAAGAATACATATATTGACAGCCCAATACCTCTGAAAGACGTATAGGGCTGTTGCAGGGTCTGTCAGTGATTAACCAGAGCCTGATGTGATAATGGCAGAGTCTATCCCAACCCTGCTGACCTCTCAGTGGCACGGACCCTTTGAGAAATGCCCTAATGTATCCAGCGGTGGGGGAGCCAGCTTGCCCCCACACTGGGCTCCACAGTGCAGGAAACTTCCCATGGCCATGCTAATCCCTATGGCAATTCCCACCCAGTCCCTGCCTACCCCCACCCAAAACACCTTCTGATTGGAACTCTTTGGGCCTCATTACGACCCAGGCGGTAAGTTACCGCCTGGGTCGTACCCTTACCACCATGGTGTAAACTATGTTTACACCATGGTGGATGGCGGATTTACTGCCCCATTCCAAGGTGAGTGGGGCGGTAAATCCCCATTTCCCATTTTACCCTTCCCCATTCCCATTTTTGCCCCATAGGGCATGATGGGAGTGGGGAAGGCGCTAATTACGCCACCGTAATTTACGGTGGCGTAATTAGCACCATGGTCCCTTAGCGCCATGGATTTTAATGCCTGCAAAAAGCAGGTGTTAATATCACCATGGTGCTAACGGACCTTGTAATCAGGCGTTAAGGGTCAGCGCTGTTTACGGCGCTGTTAACCCCTTAACACCTGATTCGTAATGAGGCCCTTTGAGCTAACTTCAATCAAGCATTACCATCAAACTTTGCCCTCAAATTGTCTGCAAGTGGTTTCTCAAACGAGTCTTCTGAGAGTTAATGACAAATTGAAGTTGTAAACACACCACTGTTGTAATAAAAATGTCTTGACCAGGTCTGCCTTCAGCCACTTGATTTTAAAGCACCACATGTCTTTCAATGAAGTCCTGTTAAAAACAAGCAACAGCAAAGCCAACAGTTTTGGCTTTTGCACAAGTATTAGGCATTTCCCAGGCAAAGCTATTAGATGCTCAGGTACTCACACCATTTTGCACCTGCTACCATAAATGGCCAGTTAATACCAACACAGCAGTGCCTTTCCCATGCCTACAAAAAACGCCCAAACTGTTAGCATTGCCAATGCTTGTTTTGCTTTGCCCTTGATTTACAGGACCATGAATCAAGAGTAAAGCAAATATACTACTTGGCTAAACTGAACCACTTTGAATATAGGCTGGTCTAGTCAGTAATAACATTTATGGTGCATAGTCAGCCTGGACATACTTTCTTTTACTGGCTGGGAGTCCTTATATGATAATAATGGCATATATTGGTGCAGCCTGAATGGACATACATGGGAACAACCAGCACCAATATATTTTTATATTAGCATATATTATTTATATTAGCATATACTGTGTGCAAAAACGGCATGACATGTATTGGAAAATTTTCCTGTGCATGGTTGGTGACTTGCAACTATTGTTTTTTTTTGTATGTGCTTCCATACAAAACCAATTGCAAACTGTATGGATTTCTACCCAGTTTGGCAAAGGAAGTGCCGTAAAATGAATCATTTTAACCCAATGTTGCAAACATTTTCTTGGGAGAGAGACACCCCTCAAACTCCCCTTGTTTGGTTTGGTCTCCCTCGCTGTGCTTTGTCGATCCTGCATAACTGATGCAAACATTTAAGCCACTTCAGTTCAGAAATGCACCAACTGCCACTTTACATCATCTATCTGGCACTGTTTATGATGTGTGTTTTAATGTGCACACAGGGGCAGGATGCTCCTTAATGCTGGCATGACGCACTGTATGCCGTCATGCCATCCTATATATCTTTATGCATATGATAAAAAAGTTAGTATGGCATAAACCTTTCTTCAGTACAGAAATCTAACATTCCTGTAGTTGATTTGCAGTTGTAATAATTACCCATATTTGGGTTCCTCCACATAAACTCAAGGCAAGATTTCCTCCGTCTCCTGTTTGTGGCGGTGCGGTCGCTGACCCAGTGCAAAAAATGGTAAGGGGACCTCACCCAATATTTTGCCCCGGGCCTCACCACACCTTGTGACAGCCCTGGCCGGGCAGTTGCTTGCAACTTCACTTGCATGCAAAGACAAACGTTCTGCTCATTCCATGCCACAGCCCGAGCCACGCACCTGCGCATATGACTCCAAGCACTGCCCACACGAGAAATAAACTGTGCATGCCCCTGCACAGTGCACTGTTGCGCAGCCTCCGGAGTCCAGTCACAGTGTTGCTGACTACTGTCATCGAAGCGAGCAGGGAGCATAAGCGAGCAGGCTGACTGAGGAGGCAGCGATGCCACGTGCTGAGTCTCAGGCTGGGCAGGGATGGTCACATCCTCTTTGCTTTTGCAGCAGCGACCAGCAAAATTCAATTGGTTGCAGTCTCACTTGCTGCTTGCTGGGCTGCCTGGTGTGGGCGGAGGTAGTCCTGCAGCAGGGGTTCTGGTGTGGGCAGGGGTATGCCTATAGCAGGGATTCAGGTATGGGTAGAGGTCAATGGTGGTTCATTGGATAGGTGGACAAGTGTTTAATTTGGATCCACCTTTAAAAATATAGACACTGCTTTTTATTTCTTCCACATTTGCCTATGTGTCTCCCGGCCTTCTCTGTCCCAGTTTTCATCTATACGGCCTCTAGTTCTCATGCCCCTCTGCTTATGGGTTGGGTGACGGGTCGGCTGCCTGAAAGGAGAACAGTCGTACTAATACCGTAACCCACCCTGGCCCCATGCCACATCAGGGACAGGGTCACGGTGACCCGGTCACCCTGCAGCTTCCCTGAACCGCAATAGGGTAACTGCAGCACAGTGCGGGCATTAGGGGAGGTGTGGTATTCGGATGATTACTGAAAAGTTTAGCACTGGCCACTGGTTTAAGAGGTGCTCTCTGTGTATTTTCAACACCCGTGAAACTACCAAGGCAAAGAGGCCAGCCGGTAATCTCACAGCATCCCACTGGTTTGCACCCCTTACAT
Source organism: Ambystoma mexicanum (assembly GCF_040938575.1). NCBI lineage: Eukaryota > Metazoa > Chordata > Amphibia > Caudata > Ambystomatidae > Ambystoma > Ambystoma mexicanum. The sequence continues at coordinate 550,780,713 of NC_090922.1, forward strand.
TCTTTGGTGTGCACGTGCACCACCCGTCAAAAGGCTTCTGTCAGCCCCTAACTGATGTGCCTGCATAAAGGGGGCCTAGAAAATGTCCAGGCTTCAAAGGCTCAGAACCGCCCATGTCTCTTGTTCTAACAATTAATGGTCAACAATGGGAATCGCCAATGGTGGAAATTTGGGAGAAAATTGGAGGCTACCTACCTTTGTAATCGTGCCACATTAAGGGAAGGGATCTTCTAGCTGGAAGGATGTTGAAAAGAATACTTTTTAGGACTAGAAACTCTTTTTAATTGTCTTAAATGGGGAAAGTAAACAGAGGCACATGTGTTCTGCAACCTAGCAGAACTGCCACCCTTAATCCAAACCATACTGTGCTACACAGGACAATGTTTCACTGTAGCATGTAAGCTTTCCCAGGCTATGCTACACTTTCTCGACAGTAGTAAGGAATTGCTCTGTGGAATAATCCCTGACAGTGGCACTAAACCATTCCTTGCCTGAATGGAAGATTCTAGGAGTGCCCTCACAATGCTACCCACATCCAGCCCAGACTGAGCCAATCCTTAGAACACTGGGATTCCTCTGCTTTTGGGGTTCAGCATGTGCTGGGTTTGTCACCTCGGCTGAAAGAATATGTGTTTGCTTGAAAGCAATAGTTCATTAATTACATGCTCCTATTTCCTGTAATGACATGAAGCAGCTTTGGGTGCTCTCATTGTAGCCTCTTTCACAAGCACAGTTTTCACCTGAGTGCCTTGATGTGGGGAAGTCGCCTCTGGGGGCTACATGGGTAGGTTCTCATGCTTGTGTAACATTCACTCTCTGTGGATTACCCTGCCTTCCTGTTGAGGCCCTCCCTTTATCTTCCTATATTACCTCTCACAGATTTGGTTGTTCATGCAGACTGGCCTGAATAAGGCAGGACAGATCTGACCCTCCCACCCCCAATGTGCTCTGGCTTTCTCTGCCACCATTCAAATTTGCTTGCAAATATTAAAGCAAATAGTGGGGTGACCATGCATTTTAAGAGGTTGTTACTCTGCTATGACACACGAAAGTATAGTATAGTGTATGTTTCTTGAGTTTGATTCGAGCTTCAGCTTCTTTCCTGTATGTGGTCAAGGCTCTCCTCGGTCGGTGACTGCAATATACTTTATCCCATGTGCAATTTGCATGTGCTCTGATTAAAAACACACTTCTGTTGCAAACGTGATTAACCTTTGGCACTCGAAACACCTGTGTTTCTGCTGTGGTATTATCATGTTAAAACTCATTTGCCTGTCTTTTGTATCGCTTGCATCCAGAATTGCACAGATGAGCTGGGTGTCTGTCTTGAGCCACCTCGCCAATATTCACATTACACATTGGACTCAATCATGTTTGTGTGGCAATACACACAAAGATATAATGGATGGTTGACATACAAACAATAGCAACAGAATTTAATTAAATGTGCTTTTTTTAACAAATATGCGTGATCATCACTCACTAAAAATAAATTAACAGATCATTTTACTCTGTGGTTTGTGTCTGTAGCAAAGTCCCCAAGGTGTCCCCTATCCCCCCCAGATTGTATGTGTCTCCTACGCCCCTGAGAGAGAGAGAGAGCACAGTGTGGGTTGGTGGGGAAGATAGAGAGGGTTTAGGATAGCTGGGTGGGGTATAGAAATGGGATATGGTGGGTGGGGGAGAATGAGGGGTAGGGTGGGTGGGATTGTAGCGGGAAAGGGACATTTGCCTGTCTTACAAAAAAGTAATGCACGGATGGCATACATTAGGGCATGACTCATTCAGGTCACAATACAGTTGCAAATCTGTTCGCCAGTGACTGGGTTTCACATAACAAAACATGTTAAGAGTGGCTACAGCAAAGACAAAGCAAGTGCGCACATCAGACCCCTCCCACCCAGATGCGAAAGAAAACATTACTGCAGCCCTGGCAATTTTACTTTGACAACCTCTTATGTGTTTGTTTGCATCTCTGGGTAGGGGGGCTGACGTGTGCATTCGATTTTTCTTAGGCAGAGTGGCACTGGAGGTCTCTCTTGAAACTAGCAGCTTTCACGTTTGCTGTGTTTGAGCACTTACATTTTGGGCTTGAAACAGGGGAAAATGTTAACGCTGCTAGTTTCAAGAAAGGTTTCCATGCTAGCGTTCTCTTGAACCTTTAGTACGGAGATATGACTGGAAGGAAGCCCCGCCCTTTGGTAACAAGCTAAATCACTGCTCAGCTGGGAACTGACAAGCCTGGCATCTAGCGTGCTTCTCACAAAGCTCCGGATTGGAGGAAATATTATTAAAGCAGTTGTCATTGGCTAATACGGAAGAGGCAGGAGGAAAAATAAACTTCAGTAGTGAGGCAATTTCATCTATGGCGTGAGGTTGCCAGATGCTACGACAACCAGATATTCTCACTTTACTGTAACAATGGTTTCGGAATTATGGTGCCAGAAGCACCACCTAAATTTGGCAGAAACAAAAATACACTTGTGACTGGTCAGAAGGGCAGGTGAACATAGTATTAAGAAAACAGCTGGCTTGCGGTTAATGGCATCTGCTACAGGAGGACAGGACAGACATATGGTCAGTTGCACTGACAAAGGCAGAAGGAGGGAACTCCTTACCCAGCTAAAGGCCCAATGCACCCTGGCACCCTACAACTGCTGGATTCAAGAGCTACTCAGGACCATAGAAATACTCGCAGTTATTGCACTACGCTACACCCTGCTACAGAGGAATGATTAAGATAAGGGTATCTCACTTCCCTGATGCAATGATGAGCTGCAAGGGTGCCACACCGCAAATGGGGATCCTGAGACTCTTGAGCTAACCAGGAATTATCTTATCAGCAGAGTGGCACACATCAGGGGGTTATTTCAATCCTCCTGATTCCAGGTAGAGGATCCTGCCCAGGATGCAAAATAGCTGAAAGCCAACATCTAAAACCATGGGCGTCATGAAAAAAGCGGGAAGCTTGAGGACTCTGTGCCATCAACTGAGATTAGAAAAAGAATGAAAACGATATAAAGATTTCTTAGGAGTATAAATTGCATATTCATCCTTCGTAGCACTGGGGCAGCATGCTACTTACTGCAGGCTGCCGAATGTTTCTTTTTCTCGTATTTTCAAGGTGTGTTTCAGAATTCTGGATAGTGTTGGTGTACTTGCAGTTTATTTCATCTGGGAGAGAAGAGAGACAAAACATCAATGGTTGTTGTCCTGCTCCTCAGTAATAAATAATAAATGCTGACAGTCAGAGAAAGGAAAGTTACCATTTTGTGCACAGTTTTGGCCCAAAAGCCTCTTGTAATGAAGAATAACCACAGCAATAATAAATGCTGCACTAAGGAGAACTCCCAAGGCCAATCCCAGAGAACTCTGCCAGCAAGAACAGGTTGTGTCTGGTGTGGCTGGTGAATGATCTGGTCCTGCAGAAGAAGTGGCTGGTGTGGCTGGTGTGGCTAGAGCAGGCTCTGTTCCTGCAGAAGAAGTGGCTGGTGTGGCTGGTGTGTCTGGAGAATGCTCTGTTCCTGCAGAAGAAAGGAGCTAGTGAGGGTTTGCTTGACACCTCCTCTATGATGTACACTAAGAATACACATTTAATCAGGTGGCTTGGAACAACGGGGGAGAATAAACCTTCTCTGTTTCCAGCTGCCCGAGACCCTTCCCCAGGTGACGGCATCTTTTAGTTTATTTTTATGTGGGGAGGCAACAGGAAGCCTCTCCCTCTTGCATCCCCATCCATCCAAAACAAACCATACCTCTTCCCCACTCCCCCCCCACTTACCTGCTGAACCAGAGTTTTGTGCTCAGGTCCCGGTGCTCCTCCCGCTCGCAACCGCCATAGAAATGGAAAGGGGATGAAACCACCATAGAAATGGAAAGGGGACTTCCTCACTTTCGCTATGGCGGTGCCCATCTTTTTTTTTTCTTCAGGTGATTGGTGCCGCTTGCACAGCCAATCTCCCAAGGACAAAATAATAAAACATTTGCACCTGGGAAAACCTCCCGAGGTGTGAATGGCTTTCAACAACACTGTGGGCGGCGGACAGCGACAATAACAGCCCGCAGGTGTCTGGCCATTACTGCCCATGTCCGCCCCCAACAGGGTGAAAGCCATTATATCTTCTTCTCAGTAATAAAACATTCCAGGCATAGGTGCATGTCCACGCTCTTAGATCAAAGAGGTTGTGATCCTGTAAGATTGGTAAGAAAACTGCATAGCCTGAAGGAAAGATGAGCCTATTAGATTCATAACTCAAAATAGCTCTAGAGTCACGCTAGTACAATTAGGCACATTTTAGCGGAACATTGGGCTGCTTTACAAACAGATACAGAATTGAAGGAGGTGATAGATTTTCTCCGAAAATACAAATTGAGAGAACATTTTCCAAAGATAACGTTTTCTAAAGCACCACCGATTAATGATTTACTTTTGCCAACTACGCCAAAAAAACAAGAAATCCAGATACATTGGTTGTTGAGTAATATGAAAAGAAAGGTTTTTCTAAATGCAATGAATGAAAAATGTATGAGTTACCAGATCCTGAAGATATATTTGTTTATGGCACCCATGCAAAGATGTGGTATATTAAACATGTGATTCACTGTTTGACTCAATTTGTCATTTATGCAATAGTATGTACTGGCCAGCTGATGTATATAGGATCTACTATTTCACTACTAAATGTTAGAAAGTTACAATACTATTGGGCAATTAAAAACAAAGGCCAGAATTGTCCACTGGCACCCCATTTTGAGGACTATCATGAGAGTATTCCTTCTATATTTTTTTTGTTTTTTTTTAATTTTATTGGTTTAAATTAAACCTTTAAAATATTTACTTAAAGTGACACAAAACCATACATTGCCCAGTAACATGGTCAACTACATCCTTCAACATCTCCCTCCCTCATTGCCACACAGGTACATGACCATTATCCTTTTTTATGTCTTTAAACGCATGTGCATCCTTAGGCCAGTCGTCTCAGGCTAGTTCATTTTTTGCATTTAATCTCTCCTCAATGACGGCAAGGAAGGAGGTCAAAGGTAGAATTAATTTCATATCTGAGCCATTCCACATATGCCTCCACCATTCATCAGCACATACCGACTGGTGTGCACTATACCAGCCGCCCAAGTGGATTGATCGTATGTCCTTCAATATTGTGCAGAAAAGCACCAGATGCTTTATAGATTCTGGCTCCTTTCCACATAACCGGCACGTCGTAGATAAATCCACATTTCCCGCCCAATGACTGGTTCTATCTTTTGTTTTCATTGCGTTAAGGCGGAATAGCATGAATGATCTTCTTGCTTTCGTGGACGGAAAGCGACTCAAGTATGGTTAAAGGATTCCGTAGCCTCTTGCTTCCCCCGGAGAGTGTTTCATCGCATGGGCTTCGTTGCGCTCATAGCATGTGTTTATCCAGTCAAGGCGCCATATTGATACCTTGGCAGCTGATGGATTTGTGAGGAGGGTTTCCAAGTTGATATTATAGACCTTTAGCAGGTCTTCGCATAGTTTTGTCCATTGCGCGAGCAGGGCTGAACCTTTGGATGAAGCGTTGTATAAGATCTCAAATTGGAGTATTCCCACTTCTGCTCTTGTTTTCCGATACAAGCTGAGTTGGTTCCAACTTATCCTTGCATGTAATGAAATTAGGGCTATTTCGTATCTTAGACATGCCGTTGAAATGCCCGGAGGCAGGCTTAAGGACTTTGTCCAAAACATATGTTCAAGCGAGGCCCAGTGGGTTGACGAGCATCCAAAGGCGTTTTCTGCACCGTGGGACAGAATCGGAACCGCTTTTTGTTCGTAGAAGTTCCGTAAAGGTTGTGTAGAAAAGTTCCCATATTTCCTATGTAGCATCAGGCCTTGACATGCCAACTGGGCACATTTCCGTTTTGAATCTGCCACCCACTGTTCATCACATATGCTTGAATTTAGAAGAATTCCAAGGTATTTAACGCTTTTTGAGATTTTCAGTTTTTCTTGGTTCAGCGACCACACCTGTTTTGGGCATTTTTGTAACCGGTTAGTTTTTAGATTCTCAAAGATAAGTATTTCCTACTTTTTGGTGTTAATCTTTAGGTTGTTCTGATCCACATATTTTTGGACGGCTTCTAATTTACGCTGGAGTCCAATTGGCGTTAGATCTAAAATAACCAAATCATCAGCATATAGTAACCAACTTATCTTCGATGCGTTGAGTTTCGGAGGAAAGGATCTGACAGACTGAATGGTGTCCCCAATGTCAGAAATAAAGAGACTAAAGATTGCTGCTGCCAGAGGACACCCCTGCTTCACACCCTTGTATGTTTTTATTTGTGTTGAAAGCGACCCCGATTGATCTAACTGGACAAAAATTGACGTGTCATTGTGTAGTTCTTTTATTGCCGCCAATAATCCCTCAGGACATTCCCACAATTCTAGCTTCTGCCACAGTAGGTCACGGTCGATCCTGTCGAAAGCCATGGAGAAGTCTACAAAAGCTAGAAACACTCTTGTATTCGTTCTAAGGGCCTCCATTTTCAAAAGATTTAGAATCAATAAGTTCAAAGAACATCCAACGGATTTTACAAAACCAGCCTGTCTTACATCAACTCTATTTGCAGTCTTTGCCCATGTAAACAATTTTTTTTGGAGCAGCGATGCGAAGATTTTTCCCAGTACATCAAGTAAGGCCACCGGACGGTAATTTGCAGGAGCTAATCGGTTGCCTTTCTTGAAGATGGGTATTATTATCCCTGTTTTCCACGATGCAGGGATTTGTTTTTGATCGTTGATTCGTCTGAATAGCTCAACGCATATCGCTGTCCATAAGTCAGGACACTGTTTAATCATCGCGTTTGACAGACCATCTGGTCCAGGCGCCCGAGAGTTTTTTGCTCTCATTATTATCTCGCGAATTTCCTCATCTGCAAATTGTAGGTCCCATGATGTTGTATTAGACATTGACTTAGAGGGTGGCAAATTGTTATGATACAAAGCTGTAAAATGATTTACCCATTCTTTTTCAGGCACTGGGCATATCTGCAGAGCAGCTTGCGGTGCTTCAAGGTCATTAAGTATGCGCCAGAAGTCTCTACTATTTTTGTTTACAAGAGTCTTCATCATTGATTCTGCATCGTTTTGAATTAATATTGCTCGATGACTTTTAATCCAGTTTTTGTAGGATTGCCTTGCAGATTTGTTTTTCGCCACAATTTCTCCAACTGGGCCTTGATTATTTTTACGAATTTCGGCTCGCATTGCACGTTTTCGTTGTTTTATAAGTAAGTCAAAACTATGCTTGTTCTGGAATGACCCATTTTTCATACCAATATATTTTGTTTTAAATTGCCACAGAATTGGAACGTAGTCAATGACCTTCTCTGTTGATGTAAATTGTTTATAAATCGCGAGGACCTCCTTGTCAACTAATTTTAACCGAAGTCTGTTTGGTTCTACTAAGACCTTTGATCGCCATTTTTCCCTCGGTTTATCTCTCCAATCTTGAAATATAATTTCGAGCATTTCATGGTCACTGTGGGTCATTGGACATATTTTCATTGACTTTATTTTCGCATGCATATTGTTGGACACGAAAATATAGTCAATGGTGGAACTTTGGCCATCGCGCTGCCACGTAGGTTTCGGAGGAATATCACCTTGCGTACAGCCATTTAACATTGTGAGGCCTCTTACTTCCATTTCATCATTCCATGTTTTTGCTAACTTAGATTTTAGAGAGGTCTGGGGTTTGAAGAAGTCAATATTCAGGTCCCCGCAAACTATTATGTCAGCGCCGCAGCCGGATTCTAATACATTGTCAAGAATTTTCGTGACTTGGTCAATAAACTCATAGGATCCAGTGCGCTGATGGTTCCAATAGAGGTTAATGATATGTATCACGTCGTTCTTCTTGTCGGCGGCCGCAGACTTACTTATCTCAGAGGCCTGGATGTACGGCGTATGATTGACAGATCTTAACAGCCGGTGAAAAAAGGCCGGCTATCGGACGACCTTTATCAGGCTTAATGGCAGGATTCAACGCGCATTCAAAGTTTGCTATTGTAGGTGATTCATACATCCAGGTCTCTTGAAGACAAATCAAATGTAGTTTACTAGCCCAGTTATTGAGCATCAAATGACCAAATCCGCGTGTGTTCCAAGAAATAAACGTGAGATCTTGTTGTGATTCACACTTTGAACATTACCTGTTTGCCTTCCTATTCAGTGCGCTCGCCATCCAGTCCAATCTTCATTTAAGATAGGACGCCGTGGATTGTTTGAACGTGCCAAACCTGGGGTCTCAATTAGCTTCTCATTATTTATTGTAATTTTAATTCTTTCCATTGGAATGGATGAATCCTGTGTTCCAGCTCTAAATTCTTGCGACTGGGATCTGGATTGGGTGTTTTTATAATCCATTTCGATCTTTGCCAGTTCTAAATTTTGTTTTGTCGGCGAATATACACTCTTTCTCTTGTCCCACTCTGGTCTATAGCCGTTATTGTCACCCTGAGCGACTTCTCCTTTGTGGTCTTTATTTTCATCCTTATTTCTTCTTCTCTCGCAGTCCGCCATTATATAGGCGTCGAAGCCTAATGAATGCAGTTCTTCGTTTGCCTCTAGTATTACATTTGCGATTAAGGATGAGTTTAAATGTAAAATTACTCTGTCTGTTCGCAGGTCATCTGGAAATTCGATTATTTTTATGTCTTTTGAATCAAGCGACCGAAGTTGTGGGACATGATGTAAGAGCCTTAGCACATTAGAGCGATTCAAAATTAGATTCTCATATCCATGTAGACGTTCCAACATTAATTTAATCTGGGCCATAGAGTCAGTTGTTCGCGTACTAGACCTCTGCTGTCTCATGTTCGAATTTTGTCCCATTGGTTCTAATAGCTGGGGGTCCACCTTCCGGTGCTTCGACGGTTTAAAAGTAGGAATCGGTGCCAATGTAACATCCTTTCTTTCTTCCATTGGAGTCATGTTTGCAAAGGTCAGACTTAGCTCATTGGGGCTCGTTGGTTTTGCGTGGTTCCTCCTCCTTTGTCTAGCTCTTTTTTCTTGAAGTGTGACAAACTCCGGGCTCCTTGGTTCTTTCTTGTCATTTTTAATCTCAACGATGGGAGGTAATATCACGCACGTTCGGTCCTTAGATTCGCTAAGTGTCTTATCTAGGAGAACCTGGGGTTTTGGTTCTACGCTCACTTTCTGTATATCATTATCTGAATTAGGCTTCTCTGTGCTAACCACTACTCTTGGGCTAGCTAAAGGTTCCTCGGGGATACTACCAGAACTCACTTCATCCGTAGCATTATCCTCATAGACCCATAGTTCCAGTAATTCAGCCTGTAGTGTCTCATCCTCATCGTTTTGTATACTCACTTTCTTTTTTGCCATTGCTTCATCTTCAACATGATACTCACTCTCTTGGTCCTTTGCCTTTGTCGCCTCTAGGTCAGGATACACCGACTTGCCTTCTTTCATTGAATCGGCTAGTTTTAGTCGTGAGGTAATCGCTTTGTCAACTAAGTGGAACATATTTATGTTTCGCAAAAACTTTCGTGCACCTTTTTGTTGCGTTTTTTTCCGAGCCGGCATGTTCTTTTGTTTTTTTATATTTGGCGTCTTTTTCGTTTTACCTCCTACATGACCTGGGCTCGCTTCTGTCTTCGAATTTCCAAAAATAGGGAACAGGCCCGATTGCTTTAATATCACAGACTGATCACTTTGCGGGTCAACAACCAAATCTATTACATTCTGGCTCAAAGCGGAACAGGAGGCAATTTGGACGTCCCCCAATGCTGGGTTCATCGCATTTTGTGTCTGTCTAAACGCAGAATTGAACGAGAGGTTGAGTGGATTTGTATCGCTCTCCACGTTCCTGCTCGTCTTATTAGTCATATTTCGCAAATCCTCTTCCGACATTGTCTGAACAACCTCCGTCCTGTCCCCTTCGTTCATTGTGATGTTCGTCGTCTTGAGGTGTAGAGAGGATTTGTGTAGAGACTCCAGTTGCGGGTAGAGGGGGGTATTCGATGCCGGATTTGGAATATTTGCTTCATCGCAGGGGCTCACTACTTTTGGGATCAAGCCAGCGTCTTTCTCTTGACAGACAGCTTCCAACGTCTCCCCTTTGTGCACAACGTGAGATTTACAAAATAAAGACAAAGCTTCCCTTGCTACCTCAGCAAATAACTTCTTGTCAATCCTGTCATTTTGTTTAGATACGTTCATGTCTTGTATGCCTGACAGCAACTGCTGGTTCATCTCATTTTGTTTAAGGCTACCCAAGCCCTGCGTTGCCTCTAATTGAACCAGTTTTGAGTGCATCAATGCTAACAGGGTTGACATATCCTTTACATTGTCATTTAGTGATTCATATAGTTTTGTGAACGGTGTAAGAGAGATTGCCATGGCCGCGGTTAATGTCGTTAATAAATCGTTTAGAGGGACATGGCCACATGTCACTCGATTCATGATTTCGTTTCTCTCAAGTGGTTTTGCTATGTTGGTACTATAGCGTCTCCCCTCTCTTCTTATTTTAGGAAAGGGGCGTTCACCAATCGAAGAGTCTGAAGTTTCCTCCTCTTCTGATGAAGCATCTAGAGGCGAGTTAGACCTACTAAACTCATGTGTTATTTCCCGTTTTCTCTGTTCTTCATAATCCTGTTTAGAGGCCCTATTCTGTGAGATGGGCACATGTCTCTCCTGCGTCTGTATACACCTCACAGGGGATAGTGCCTCTTGTGCTTTATAGTTATTCGGTCTATCTGCTCCCCAAATGCCTTGATTAATAGCTGTGTCATACATATTTAGCTTTGTGGTTGACACAACAGTTGTGGAAACATTTCTTGGTGTCAAAGATGGCTGTTTATCACAATTCCTAGTTTTATTTAAGTTTATTAAATTTTGCAGCACGGTAGAAACCACTTCTAACGAGTTTCTTTTCTCACATGGGGAATTATCGTTTAACCCAGTCGTGCTACTTTCACTGGGCTCCTTCTGAGCACTGCCATACATTTGCAGATCTATCGATGTTTCGTCTTTGTATAGGCCATCTACACTGACCTTATTGTGATCAGGACTGGTAGGTAGCTCCGGGCAAGTAAATGAGTTGTTGATGTTTTCTATAGAATTGGCATTAGGTAAGTCAAGCATCATTGTATAATCACTTACTTCTTTCATCAGCATCGAGCGCTCCCCGGGCGACTCTGCAGGCATGGTATCAGCGGCGTGATCGTCTTTTGGGAGAGCGCCTGCTTTAGCACTCCCGCCCTCTTCCAGCCTCATCAGGGTGTAGATTTCGACACAGCTCGAACTGTGTGAAGTGTCTGTCTCTCGGCACCGCCTCCAGACGGCCGCGTCATCAGCGAGTGTCGGGCGTGCCTCCCCCTCAGTCAGCAACGTCGCGGAATCTCTCCGCGCAGGCTCCAACGCCGCAGACTCTCCCAAACAGCCATGTCTTACTACACTCGGTAAGAGAGACTCCGTCACATCTGTATATGTGTGTTCGGGTAGTTCTTCCTCATTTAGTATTTTGTCACGCACTACCAATGCGTTGGTCTCCGTCTCCAATGAAAGAGCGAACTCGGAGATCTTGCCACAACCAGTAGCACGAGATACTTCTGAGTTTATATTAGGAACTGCAGAGTTGGACTCTCCATTGTTCGGGTGCTGCGACTCTGCCTCTTGGCGAGTATTATTAAACACGCCATCGGAGGCTTCTGTTGTTAGGTCCACATAAGCTGGTGCATCTTGTTCAGTAGACTCTACTAGATCGGTTACAGAGCTACAAGAAAAGTATTGACTTTGTTGTTTTTTCCTCGATCGTTTGGCATTCAACTCTTGTATTTCATCCGTGGATGCGGCCCTTTTTGATTGGGCTCTTGTTCTCGAGATTGTGAGTCTCGCTGTGAGGTTTGACGGATCCATTACTTGTAGCGTTGAGTCCCTGTTCACCTGTCGCCGCACGCCAAACAGCAAACAGTAGAAACCACAGCCCTTTGCACACAGGGCTTAGCGCCACAAGGGCGGGAGAGGCGGCCTTAAGTGCCGAGTGGACTGGGTCAGGTGACTCAGCCAGCCAGGTGGTTAAAGGCACAGGCACACGCACCTCTCTCTCTTCCTTATCTTCCTCCTCCTTCCTTCTTCCTCCACGCCACAGCAAACAGTAGAAACCACAGCCCTTTGCCTTCTATATTACATTGTTTCACAATCACTCAACATAGAAGAAAAGACAACAGAGAACCAAGATTAAGATAGTTGAAGTCCAATACACTCATCATTGAGATGAATACTATGAAAACGCATGACCATAAATCAGATGAAGAGCTGTCGGTTCATTTACAAGGAACCTAATTCATTATAAATTAAGAAACATTACGATTACATTGTATATCATAATTTATGAGTAATTTGTGTAATATTTGTTTAACTAATTTGTTTAACTAATTGGATGTAGTTATATTAGTATGTTGTGATATAATTGCATGGGTTCTCTGAGTAATGTTAGCATTTATGCTGACATATTTTAGAAATACATATTGGGGTGAGAATGCTATTACAGGGTTCTGTTTTTGATGCTTCTCTTTCTTGAAACTGGAAGCTTGGTACAGTCATACCAGAAAACCTCACTCCGGATGCTCCACAAGTCATCAAGCTGATAGCTGAAATGGTAAGTAAATCTTCATTGTAATGGCTGCATAAAAGGCAGAAAGTAGCATTTGGATGACGCATTTAGCACACTCTGTGTGCGTGTTCACATAAAACAAGTTTGTACACCAAGCGTCTTTGTATCAGACTCTGTTGGAGTCAACACGTTTTGCCCCCTTTCAGTGCCTATAATAGGTCAATGATGCCTGTTTACTAGGTGTATAGTGTGGCCGCCTGGGCACATTCTTCATTGTTACACAAGACTAGATGTGCAACCTGTGATTTAAAGTATTCGCATAGTGTTTACACGCATATCACAGTGCTCAATTTACTGCTGTTAGACATGACTTAAAGGCATAGTGCCAGCACCAAGCGGAAGAAAGTACCACACCAAAAGGACATTTAAATATCACATCTGCGAGGTTTGAGCATGGGAAATTGCTGCTTTCGGTGGCTGCTTGCACGCACCAGAGGACCTCAAACACAGAGGCACCCTAGTGCTGCCTGGTTCCTAGTGTTGGATATATTTTACACAAAATGCCATGACATTATTCACATAGATAAACGCATATGCACAATAGCACCATAAGGATATCCATCAAAAAGGAAAATATCCTTCATGATGTTTATAACGTGCAAGTGCAATGTAAACGGCAGATGCCACTATATGGAAATCCATCTAGGAGTGATGATACCCTACACAGCATTTTAAAGATCTGATGCAATTAAAGAGCGGAAAGGAGATGCACATCCACAAATGGACAATATCCTATATGTAGCAACTTAAATAGCAGATTAAAAGGAGCAAACACCTGTTAAAAACCGGAGGTATGATAATACCAAATGGTTTATAATTGCACATATGAACATGTTCAGCTACATGAAAAGAACACCCTTTGTGAAGATGTACAGTGCTGCTGCATTGTCAATACAGGCAGTATTAAAATGCGAATGTAAAATCAGTATAACAGACTAGCACATTGTCTTATATGTCTGAAAGGCCACCAACCCACACGACTAGCTGTCAGAGACAGGGCTCTAGATTATGATTTAAAATGCTGATGCATTATGTGTGCAAAAGCGCATGTGCACATCTGCATGCAAACATTATTCTTAGTGCAACAGACTGAATAACAGGACATAATCCTGGTTTGAAAATACTACACTCAATATGGAGAGCCAAAGCCGTCACTTATCAGTACAAAAGGCTATTACAACTAAGAAAGGGACACAGTACACAATATCAATATGTCACTGGGTTAACACATATATACATTAAAAAGGCTCATCAAAAGGATGAGTCTAGGCACATTCTCAAACAGCAGTGAGTCAATATTTGATGGCATGTGTTGAAAACAGAAGAGAAAACAAATATCTAATGTAATGAATGCAAATGTAAAAAAAGAAGGGAAGACAAAACATCAGAACTGAGGCGAACCATGGTCAGCCAATTAGGTTCTCAGGAACATATGTACCTCCACATCTACACCGATTGGAGACACAATGGCCCTCATTACGAGGTTGGAGGTAACCATGCCACATTTAGAGGCATGGTTGCCTCCTTACCGCATACCGGGCCCAGGTTCCTCAAATGAGGACTTACCGGGCCATGCCAACCTTGGCGGACCCGGTAATTCCTCGTCCGAGGAACCCGGACCCAGTCCATCCCCATTCCCATTCGAGCCCCAATAGGGCTCAATGGGAATGGGGAAGCAGCTAAGAACGGGCCCGTTTATAACGGCTCCTCCCGTTAAGGACACCTGGTTTTACCAGGCACCTATTGCGGGTCCCGCGAGGAGACCTCGTAATAGGGCGGAATGGGTTTACCGGCACCGGCACCATTACCGGTGCCGGTAAACCCATTCCACCAACCTCGTAATGAGGGCCAATGTATTTTGGACATCCCAAAGTCCAAAATACATTTTGTCTCCAATCGGTGCAGTCTAGGTTCTTGGTCTCCACCCCGGGGTGATTTATCAATTTTATGTATGCCAAAAAACCTGAAGCCTGGCATATTTCCTTCATGGACATTTTTGGCCATGGTGTAAGTGTAGTCAGCATTTTCGATCGCTCTATAAGATGCAAAATAAGGAGCTTCATTTTACAAATGGAACTTCCCACATACCATTTGCTGCATAAGCACAATAAAACAAGCACAACATACACAGAGTCACATGTAATCTTGGAACTAACATGCACTAAGTGTCCCATAATCAGATGTATGTGGCACAATTAGTGGAAAACTGACAAGCCTTGAACTTAGTGCATTTAAAGAAACCTCTCCCGAGTCTCTTAAGCAGATAGTTTTAACATCACCCTATTCTCCTTGCAAGAAGGTGGAAACAAGTGTATCTTTTAGTCACACTGACAAGTGATGCTTGGGTGGTTTTTAAAGTGGGCAAAAGGTGTTTATCTGATTGAAGCACATGCCTGTGATGTTGCAAAATGTGGTGATTTGCCTGAGATTGTGAACCAAAGGTCAGAATTAATCTAATCACGTCACATTCACCTTGGCCTGTCTGTTGTCAGGATAGTTAACAGCTGATCATGGTTACGTGAACAGGCTTTAATGTATGCTCGTTCAATGGCTCTCTTTAGATATGCTTGGTGTCTGAGTTCATTGCTGTGATTTTACTCTAATTGTCAAACACTTAAATCTGATGAACTCCCCATATGGGAAACTCCATCTCAGACATTTTGGATGACTACGTGTACAGTGTAGAGGCATATTAGAACTGGTGGGTTTCGTCAA
Source organism: Ambystoma mexicanum (assembly GCF_040938575.1). Lineage (NCBI taxonomy): Eukaryota > Metazoa > Chordata > Amphibia > Caudata > Ambystomatidae > Ambystoma > Ambystoma mexicanum. The sequence continues at coordinate 550,796,111 of NC_090922.1, forward strand.
AAGTTCAGCCTAAATCTCTACATCCTTATGTTTCACCATGTGGGGTGCATTCAAAGGCCCCAAACAGAACTCCCTTTCACATGAACGGCAGGATTTTAAACACTGAAAAAAACAGCTTGGCCCTTTGTTTTCTGTTCAAGTAAAATTGAAGAGCCATGTGGAAAAGCAGCATTTTAATTTATAAAAGAAGGAGGAATCAAAGATGCCTTTCACATGGAAAACATGATTTTTAAACAGTGATACAGAAGCAGCTTGCACATGTGTTTGCAAATAAAAGCAGTTTAAATTTGAAAATGTATCACTGCAAACAGAAAAGTTTCAGGGTTAAAAGACATGATGTGTGGGTTGACAAAAAGCAAGGTATGTTATGTCTCACATACAAAACACCAGTAACATTTGAAAAGCCACTTTGTTTTCATGGAAAATGTTAGCACAAGACAAAGGGTCTCATTACACGGATGGCGGTAGCCATGGAGCTATTAGCTCCATGGGTGCCGTCAAAAATTTACTGACTCCGACATGGTGAATGGTGGAATTACTGCCACATTCCAAGGTTTGCGGGGGCGGAAATTCCACATTCACCATGGCACTTCCCCATTCCCATTTCAGCCCTCATAGGGCTCAATGGTAATGGGGAAAGAGCAAATAACGGTACCGCTATTAGCGGTACCGTTATTTGCTCTGAAGTCCCTCAGCGGGTCCCTTCCTTAATGTGTGGTCTGACCACACGTTAAGGATGGGACCTGCTGAGGGACCTCGTAGTATGGCGGTAGGGGATTACTACCGCCATCCGTGTAATGAGGCCCATACCCTTTTGCTGGCTGTGGGAAACTTCACAAGGACATCTCCCACTCCTAGTCTGGATGTTCACATTCCATCTAATTACCAACTGCAATAAAGTGTCCTGCTAAAGGTGTCGAAATTCAGTGTTCTTCAGACCTGCTGGGTCTGAAGGCATTGACTGCAGGAGAAGTTCCCCTTGGCTGAAGCATGACCAATATGTGTGAAAATGGGGAAAACAACTTCAAAGAGAAAGCTTCCAACATGATGAGACTGATTGAAACAAATGCTGGATGAAGGCAGACCCAGTGAAAATAAATGGCTGGAAGGCAGGGCTTTTGTCCCACATGAAGATTCACAATTACTTTAAAAGGACTATTATCATTTACTCCTTTTTCTCAGCAACCAAACAGCACATTTTCTTAATCTATTTACTATTATTTAGGTCATTTCCAGGCAATTTTGGAGATGCAAAATTCATCCACCTACAACTCATGGAACTGTAATGGCTATCTAAGATGTGTTTCTGCCTAATCTGAACATGTTCCAAATGTGAGAGTTGGTGAGCGGGTGGAGAATAAAATTAGGGACATGGTAATAACTTACATATTCGTAACTGTTATGCTTTTTATGGACAAAGCAGAAAGGTTCCACATGGCAGTGCTACATGGTACGGACCTGGTGGTTGGCTTATCTAATTCCCCAAGATTAGCTGAATCAGAAAATATGTATATTATTGTAGTTGCTAGTAAAATTATAAAGTTGTGATACATACCTAGTTTTTGTCAAACATTTGAATGGAGAAGAAATGGTGATTACAAATGGGAATTGCCATATGTTGCTCCAGACCCCTAAACCAATCCTGACTTGGAGGCTGGGTTTGGGAGGAGAGAGAAGGGTAACTGTCCAATCCTAGTCATGGGAATTATTGCAGGGTGTTAGGGAGAATTCTCCAGAATGGCTAATTTCCCTTACCTACTGAGTCCTTCAGCAGCTTTGCTGGATTTCTAGGATGCATTTTTTCACCTGGTAAGAGTGTGAGTCTTTTTTCCCACTCTTACATGTGTTTTGCTGAGTGTGTTTAACATTATTGTGGTCATAGACTGTGGAGCCTTGCCTACTCCATAGGCATCATCTTTTTACTATGTGTTACACAGCACCTTCAGTGCAGTGACACAGGGTTGTCTTTTAGACTTCCCAACTCAGACTCCATTTTCTGGGACTGACTACTGTCTCCCAGAACATGTAAAGTTGCCATTGACTTTATTAGTCTCTTTAAAAATCCACAGACCCAGTACAAACTATCTTACATAGGGTACTGGAAAGGGTTAATACTTATCCCTTTTTGTCTGTTTCTCTTGGAGCACTGTTTAGCGCCCTCTTCATCAAGACTTGGCTTTTGGCAGTGGTAACAACGCTATTTATCCTACCGTGGTTATCTTAGATAACCTTGGTACTGTTTTTGGCTATCTTGATAGCCTCGAAATTAAACCCGCTGGACCATATACATTTTTATACAGTTCCGGCTGGGTTTATTTGCCATTTCCTGTTGAAAATGTATTTCTCGTGTTTTACTCTGCGCGTCAAACCAGGTTTGGTTCCTTTGTTCACCGTCTTTTCACGGGCTTCTCCACAGAAGCCCTTCTTAGGTGCCTGAAAGTCTGGGTAGGCAGGATGTGAGGGAGGGGTTTTAGGACCTCTGCCATGGGTTCCCTTGGTAACCCAAATCACACTCCTGTTTGATTGGCTAGGCGAATGTCCCGCCAGGACAGCCACCCTGCTGTGTGATTGACAGCCAGGCTGTGTGAATGGGGGAAAACTGCATAAAAAGCAGGTCTCTGGGTCTGTAAAGGCAGTGTCACCACTGGAACGAAATATCCGATGAGGAACTGACAGAAGAGGAACCCTACAATGACTGAACCATCCGGTGAAGCCCTGCTGCAGGTCCGAATCTTCAGACTCCAACGACAGAGAAGATCTACCAGGAATCTTCTTCCCCAGAGATGGTGGGACCAACCAGTTCACCCAAACTGCAAGCCAGGACTCCCTCGTCTGGTCGAATTTGCTGTACAGAGCTACAGTGAACCTGATAGCCAGGAAGGTCGGACCCTGCTTGGGTTTTAAGGAGCACACCTTTTATTTTTTGCTTTGCTCTGCTGCTGGTTTCTTCCCTGGGCAGTGCAGGACTTTCCAGTCTTTCTACTTCTTGTCAGTCCGACAGTCGCTTGAGGAACCGTGAGCCTGCAGCACCTGCCAGGAAGGTCCGCCTCAGCTACAGCTTCTTCTCCATTGAATGGTACTGTGCAAATCCGGTTGTTCGTTTCGTCCAGCCGCGGTAAAGGTGTGTGAAACCTTTCGCCAATCCGAGGGCTTGTCCTTCTCTACTCTTTACACTAACTTTTCTGCTGACCAACTTCGTCTGGAACTCTTGGCAAAGACTTAACCACAAACTAACCTCAACTCTGTGATCTTGAGCAAAAGACTTTTGTCCTATTGACTTTGGCCCTAAGCCTTTTTGATTTGATTCCATCACTGTAGTTCCTCTTTCTAGATTGCCCGGCTTACTTACCTGTTGGTGCTGCTCAATTTGAATCTAACTTTGTCTTTCCCTCCCTTTTAAATTGTTGGAGTGCCATTTTGCTCACACTTCATTTTTGAGCTTAACTTGTCCAGAATCTATTGGGAGTGGTGTGGTGTATTAAGAGTGTGATTTTTCAACTGCTTACTTTAGTGAGATGTTATACAAGATGTGTAAATAAATGTCTATTCTTTTACTCAGAAACCTTGAGTCAGTGTTTGTTTGAATCATAGTAATTGCTGTCCTTTGTTTAACTATTGATACTGCTCATTTGCTCTTGAGATAGGTCTGGCTGCACAGCCTTCGCTACCACTTTACTGTGTAGTACAGGCTCGTACCAAAGGTGAATTTGTACTTTCACTTATAGTCTTAATTGTGTGTGGTGTTCCCAAAGGGTACTGCATATAATTCTGCATAACACAGGATACTTCCCCAAGATTATCAAATTGGTGGAGTCATCAATGTTATATAATTGGGACTGCACTAGTACACACAGAGAGACACAAAGAGAGACATGAAAAGACAGACTGACAGACAGACAGAGAGGGCTGCTGAAACTTACCATCTGACAGCTGTAAGAAAACACCAGGGGAGACTGCTGAGAGTGCATCTGGGTGGAGCTGTCTATTTCTAGGAAGGCCTCAAAGATGACTGGGTACTATGGTGGAGAGCTGGAGGCCATCTCTGAGAGTGGAGTGATCAGACCCCTGCCCTAGCTTTCCAGAGTGTCCTGAGATGCAGCTGAACTTTAAACAGAGGTTTTCTATGTAAGAAGAACTTAGGGAGCATTTCAGAGTTTCCAGTGTGCCGTGGACCCTGGATGTATTTTGCAGTGGAGTTTGCTTTGAACATTTGCTGAATTCCTGGAAAAGCGAGAAAATTGTGAGGACAATGAGAGACCCAGTCTCTCTGCACTTGCCACTACCGGAATCGAAACGCTCTGGCTCCGCATATGCTCACCCTCACACAAGAACTGAGCTTTGAGCGAAGCGTAGCAGAGTGTTTCAGAGTGTCCGGTGTGCCGTGGACCCTGGACGTTTTTTGCAGTGGAGTTTGCTTTGAACATTTGCTGAATTCCTAGAAAAGCCAGCAACTTGTGAGGACAATGAGAGACCCAGTCTCTCTCCACTTGCCACTACTGGAATCGGAATGCTTTGCCTCCACATACGCTCACCCTCACACAAGAACTGGGCTTTGAGCGAAACGTAGCGGACTGTTTCAGAGTGTTCGGTGTCAGCTGACAGTGGACAGAGTGCAGAAGCACAGACGACTTTACCCGCTGGAAACGAAGGTAAGAAGGAAGTGGGAGGAGTGTAACCTTGTATCCAACAGCAATGTCTGATTCCGGGTCTTCAAAGGTGCTTCCCCTTACACGGCTAATTAGTCCGGTAAGATTATTGCCTCAATCTAAGTTTCCTGAAATAAGAATGGAGGACCTGGATGAACCGCACCTAGAGGAAGGGCAGGGAAAACATGGTTTGATGTCAACGTGGGCTGCCGGAGCTCTTACTCCGCTAAACTACTTGGTCGAGCAAACAACCAACAAAGGACTGACGGATTACCCGTTTAACATTAAAGTAAACATTGGGGCGAGTACGGCCTAATCTATTGAAAGTTTGGCCCAAATAAAAAATGGAGAAACAAAAAGTCAAGAGAACTCTATAATAACAGAGGAGGACTTGGTGATGCACACCCCAGTACGCAAAGAGAACGAGGCAGAAATCAATGGAGAGGACAGGAACATACAATAAAAGTCAGTGAAAGAAAACAGCAACTATTCAAACTCTGGGGTGGATGTTAGCCACACATCTAAGACAACGGAAGAAGGAGTAACCCTGGGGGGAGAACAAGTAATGAAGGACCTAAAGACCTCATAATAAATCTAACTCGTCTCAAAGTTGGACCAGCAATGAAAAGGAAAAGTGCCCAGGAAACTGAGGACGACGTGGATATCAGGTCACCAGAGACTGCATTGGTTCATGACCTGCAAGCAAAAGATTTGAGAGAAAAAATGGCAAGCCCTCCTAATCAACTCAATGTTAAACGAAGCAAAAAACAAAGCTCTGACCTAAGTAAAATAAGTCAGGAATCGAGAATGTGGCTACCAAATAAGAGAGTTAATAGGAGACCTCTAGTACAACAGAAAGGAAGCACCTACGGTAGCCGTTTGCAGGGAAGAAATATATGAAAACCACAGACCCTAACACATTCCGTGAGAGTGCCCAGATGTATCTTTAATGGAATACAAATGGTGGGAACGGCTGACCAGTCTAAGGGTAGGATAACACAGGATGTGCAATAAATGCCTGGGGGCATGGACCTAGAAATAGCAGACGAGGTTCTTCTCAAAACCTCTAGAAATATGGAAAATTCCAACGTGGGTCTGAGCCCAGTGCAGGATCACGGCTGGAACCCCATAACCCAAAAGAAAATTTAAAAAACAAGATAACGGTGCCACTAAGAGAACAAGCCACTCAAACCGCTAACTCAAGCGAAGAAGATCTAGAGAAACAGAGAAAGTTAGGGTTCGTGAATGTCATCACAACAACAACAACAACAAAACAAGGTGATAATGACAAATGGAGTATAGAAGAAGGGCCAGGATCATCCGGCCATAAAGACAATCACTTTCTGGTAGTATCAACAATGACGCCGATCCTAGCGCCGTTTATGAAACTATATGAAGATCTAGCGGGGACTCTCCAAGACCACACTACTTTACTTGCAATGGTTCACTCAAAGATGATATTTGTGGAAGGTTTTATATCTGTACTACAGAACAACATGGACAATGGTACAGCAAAGGTGTCACACTTTCTCCACTACATACTAGAGCCAATCATGACGGAGAAAAGAGAAAGAAGAAAAGTAGCAATGGGGGAACTCACAGTGGGCCCTTAAGCAGCAATTCGGTCATCTCGTCCATAACTGGCATAAATCCGCTGCATGATACATTAAACCAAGGAAACTCTCTGATTGGTGACAAGAATAAAGGACAAGGGTCCCAACCCCCAGTCTGTTCCCTGCCCACTCCAGGAGAGATTACAACCATTCCAAATAACAATGATAAAGGGATGGCTGATCAATCACAGTGTATATTATCAGAGGACGGACAAAAACAAAGTCAACAAAACAAGCAAGTACTAGAAGAAAGGACACAGTCTCAGGAACAAAATCAGCTGACTGTCCCAAACAGAGTCCCTGTGGCCCCAAAGTCCGGATTGATCAACATGCCAGTCCTCAGATCTAGAGAGGAAATTAAAAAGAGACAATCAGCTAAGCAAACAGCAGCCCTTCTAGGCAGGTCTGATTCAGCTGATACAGAAACAGAAATTCAAAAAGAAGATAATGAAATCATCAAAAACAACCGAGAGGTAAACATCCGTGAAATTTTCACGAAAAATGGGAACAAAGGAGCAAAAAAACAGACTGAATACACTGGAAGAAAATGACTCAAACAAAGAATAACTAAGAACATAATTCCCAAGAAATGAAAGAATCAAACTCTACCTCCCAACCAAAAATCTAATAAGAGTCGGTCCTTTATTTTTAAAAATCTGACTCTTTCAAAAGAACACAATAGCTCCAAAAATGCACAACATCGTGTCCGGGTCTGGGTAGTCGGAATGGGGACTTACCGGGTCATTCCAACCTTGGAATCCTTACCGGTGCCGTTAACCCCCTACCGCCGTACTCATAATGAGGCCCAATATCAGAGATAGGGCCTCATTATGAGTTTGGGGGCAGCCATGGCACTATTAGCGCCATGGCTGCCTCCAAACTCGTGTCCGCATCCGGGTTGTCAGAGTCGGGACTTACCGGGTCATTCCAACATTGGAGGACCCGGTAAGTCCCCATTCTGAAATGCATTCCCCATTCCCATTCGAGCCCCCATAGGGCTCAATGGGAATGTGGAAGGAGCTAATAATGGGCCCGCAAATATCAGGCCCGTTATTAGCTCCCTGGTCCCTTAGCGGCTCCCGCTATGGGCAGCTGGTAGATCCAGCCGGCCTTAGTGGGACCCGCTAAGGGACCTCGGAATACAGCGGTAGGGGGTTAATGGCACCGTCATCCTTACCGGTGCCATTAACCCCTTACCGCCGTACTCGTAATGAGGCACATAGTTGAGCTTTCTGATGAGGAGGGCTCCGACCCAGATTTAATGGACTTATCGACCTACTCATTTTCAGAAGAAGAGGAGAGGGCGAAGGACGAGGATTCACCCGAAAATGAAATAGACACAGATCAAGAGGAAGATCCAAAACTTGATGAAAGTGAAACAAGCAGAGAAAACTCGGAAGTGAAGGAGTGGTCTGCTGAAAGTGATAAGGCCATGGGCCGTCAATTACAACAGAACAAAGCTCGGGATCATGCTCCAAAATTAACAAGTTTCAAACTGCCTCAATATAAACAGAGAGAAGCAGAGGGGGAGGCAGCCCAGTTATAAGCAAAGTGTTGAGATCTCAAATAGAGGAATCCCTGAGTGGAGAAAAAAGACACCAGAGAGATTTCTAGCCAAACGGTTCCAAGAGAGCCCGAAACCACAAAGGAAGAGAAGCTTATCTGTGTCTCCATTGAGAGCAGAGGTCAGCCCCCGGTTGTCCGAAAATGGAAATAAGAGCAGACGGTCTATAAAGGACAACAGTACCTCACCTGTCTAGCAACAAGGACTTGCCCTGGAAAGGATGCTTCATTTCAACGATGGCTTGATTTTCAATAGATCAAATGTAGTAAGACTGCTACATCATATTCCGGTGTTGAGACTAATAACTTCAAAAGATCTTGCCATAGTTGAATTCCCCGACGAGGACCACACAGATAACAATTTTTTACACACAGTGTCAAGGCTTGTTAAACAACTACTACTGGACGAACCTCACCATTTACGGCCTATGGGCTTGGATTTATGTAAAAAAAGTTATGCAATACCAAAAGAGCAAGATCAAACACACACGAGACCGCAAATCAGTGCCCTTATATATTAGGAACCAAAACACAACAATAGTGCTCCTGTTTCATGGGGAAATACAAGGAGAGACAGAACCTCACTCAATTCAAGAAAACCAACTAAAGAGAAAGACAGTGATGACGCAAAGTGGAAATGGCTAGCCAACCTTTTTGCAGAAAAAAACGCAAGATCAATAATGCCTAAAGGAAGATGCAGGAGATCCCTGGACTGTTGGAATACCAGAGGATTCAGCCACCAGCTAAAATAAAGGCGAATTACAAAAAAAGGGATTTCAGATTCTTTGCCTGCAAGAAACATGGCTGACAGAACTCCCGATCCTAGTAGGACGCTGGGTCTTGCTAAACCCCGCCCTCAAAGGCCCAAAAGGAAGGCCATGTCGGGACTATTGGTTGCCATCAAAAATTACTTGAATTGTTCTTTGCTATATTGCTTTAATTCAACTCCATATATACAGCGGGTGGCTTTAAAGTTGGAAAAAGGCACAGTCGGAAAACAGATAGTTCTGACCTTACTAAATATTTATTGGAATCCTGCTATCATAACGAATAATTATCTACCAGACGAGATAGTAGCATTGTTGGATACACAGAAGGAGAAATGGCATCATCCGCTCCTTATAATTCTTGGTGATCAAACTGTACATGCCTAGACTCTGCCAACCAGGCCATTGAACACGATTTTGAGGCTGTTATGAAAAAACAAAAACGAAGGCATTCTGTGGAGGAAATTATTCCAAGCAAGAGACCGTGTAATATTAAAAGGAATAACGCAAAGGGATGTACCGGGTAGACCAATCTGGAAAGGTGCTCACTCAGCAGAAATATTGGACTACTTATGCACCTCGACCATTATGTCAGAGATTATTCAGATCTAGGAAGTGATAACTACATCCGCCAGTGACCACAATGCATTGAAACCTATGTGCAAATGTATCAGTCATAATGTAAGAGCTATTTATGGGAAAATGGAGTCAATTCATCCGGGAAGAAATAAACTAAGAATACAACCGGACAGAATTCCTGCGCTGAATGCAAACTTAAAAGAGCTGATAATCCACATGAAAACCCAAGAGAGGAAACACAGTAAAGATTATGTTCCCATACTAAAGGACTATAGGACAGAATTTAAATGGGGATATAACAAACCAAAAATGTTGTATCGTCATGCTTACGACACATTAATAGTGGAGAAGAAGAAAACATTAAAGAAATGCATTGTGCAGCTAAAATGCTAAATCAGGACACAGATCACATGTTGCAAAAAACAAGAACCAGAAATACCACAGAAATTTGGGCAACCATTAATGAAATGGATGCCCCACAAGACGCACTAATGGCAAATCCTAAAACAGCAACGGAGTGGAGTTCACTCTATGCACAGATGCAAGAAAAGATCAGCACAAGGATGGTGCAAACGATACGCTGCACAAAAGAGGAAGCAAAATTAGATATAGAAATAGAGACAATTGAAGCCATTATAAAGAAATAAAAAAATTCAAGAGCACCTGGCCCAGATGGGCTGACGAAAGCTATGATGAAGAGTAACCCTCAGAATGGGCAATATTTCTCCATCATCTGATTAAATACATTTTTAATAGGAAAAGTTCCAACCTCCTGAAAGGCAGCTGCAATCGTGCACATTTTTAAAAAAGGGCTTAGCACATATCAAAACAACTATCGTCCTATAGCCCTGTTGTAAAGTATTTGCGGTAATCTTACTGAAAGCCTTGACTACACGGAGGGAGCACCTCTGCGGGCAGAAGAGACCCCTGGCAGTCAGGATTTGTGAAGGGGAGGGGGACCTCCCTAAACATTTTTCTGATCAATCTATTAAAAGCAAGAACTGTCAGAGTTAAGGATCAGAAAATATTTGTTGCCTTTGTCGATTTGTCGAAGGCGTTTGACTCCGTCAGGAGAGGAAAACTATGAAACAAGTTAGCTAAATAGAACTGCTCTCTGGTGATCTCAGAAAACATTAAAGATTTATATACAGACACAGTCATCAGGGTAAGGTTGGATAAAACTGGCGTACTGCCAGATCAAATACCTCTCAAGATGGACCTGAAACAAGGCTGCCCCCTGGCACCAGAATTATATAACCTCTTTGTCTCAGACATAGATGAGGCGTTCCAGCAAACACACTCATTTCCCCCAAAAGTGGCAGGAATATCAATAGGGAGGCTGCTGTACATGTACGACATAGTCCTGATGGGCCAGACCCCAATAGGACTACAGCGTCAGCTAGAAGCCCTTCAGGACTACGTAGACTCTAATGATTTAACAATTAACCCGGACAAATAACGTATTTTAAGCCCGAGCACACCTAATTTCAACCAGAACAAAAAAAACAAGTTTGGGTGGTTCCTAAAAAGTGAAATAAAAACTGGAGGTTAACTCCATTAATTACTCGGGAGTTTGCATTAATAACAGCAAATGTGAAGTGCTGAGTGTAGACTTGATGAGCAGAAAAGCAATTAATCTGCCAGCGCAGGGAAAGATTTTACTACAAAGATACTGCAGATTCAACCTGATTCCGTTTATAACTTTCTACAGGATGAAAGTGGTCCCGATTCTGTCCTACGGTGCAGAAACAGCATTTTTCTTACCAGCAAAAATGTGGCCCATTTTAGAGGGATTGTTCTGGCGTTCAGTGCTACATCTTCCCAAGTCGTTACCGGTCCCGATAATAAGAAGAGAATTGGCATTAACTTCCCTAAAAGCGATCACTGACTGGAAAACTATTTAGTTTTATCAGAAATGTTTCGAGGAGACTCCCATGGGAGTCTTCAAGGTCATCAAAAAGGCGATGAGATATCGAACTGATCAATCTTTACAGGGATGACAAAAAATGTGTGAAGCGATTCTGGAGGATGTAAATGAGACAAAAGAGGACTTATTAAATAACCCTGCCTGCCAAAACATTTAAAAAAAATGATACACAAGACACTGGATACAGACACAGGAAATGATATGGAAGTATAAAAACTAGGATGAGTTCTGCTCAGGTCTGAGAAAATTAAACACATTACCAAGATATTTTAGACTCTTCCCAAATTGTTTTTTTTGCTCAAAATACATGTGATTCCGCCTGAACATTTTACCCACAAGGGAAGTAATACACAGGCGGGTGAAGTCGTGTGGAACCGTCAAATGTAGATTATGTCAAAACCTGGACTGGAGAATCTTTGAAACATCTGCCGAGTGCCTGAGAAAAGAAAAAGATCATTGTTTGCGTGAGATCTTGCAAAATTCCCATACCAGGGAACCCAATGTATGGTGGCAAATCCTGATTGAATGGGAAAAAAAATCAATATTTTTTTGGCACTAGTAAAATTGTTAAAAGCTATTTTCAAGAAAATCGATGAAAATCAGATTGAAAAGTTGGAAGACGAGTCAGCTGGCCTAGTATGAAGTAGCACCGGTTGGGTCAAACAATCGAGGATGATAGTCAACACCTCATTTGGTAACATTGGATTTGGAAGGAGGTGAATTGTTTTGTTTTAATTGAAAGAAATAAAGGAATGGTTTTATGTTTGTATGTAGTAACGGCTAAAGCTTTTTGATTTTGTAAACTATTTTGAGCCTTAAACAAATAATTAAAAAAGAAGTAAGTAGAATTTAGCCCTGGGAAACCAAAAGGTGGGTGAGTCTTCTTGCCTTGAATCCTTTCCCTTTATAGTGGGCTGGGGGGCACAACTGTGTATATCGTTAGCCTATTTAACTAAAAACATTACTTTAATTCATTCCCCATTCGTCAGAGAACTACAGAGTGAATTTTGTCAAAATTCAAAAGTAACAAAGCTTACTTCCCAGTGTGTGCTGAAAACTATAATCTATAATTTAATTGGGTAATCCTTTTTGTCCTGCTGACCTTGACTTCTTTAAAGAAGAGGGGTGTCTTTGTTTTTAAATCAGTACAATCTTTTTGTCGGACTTCCCCAACACAGGCCTTTCAGTGGAGGTGCGGGGGGGTCTGAAATCCAAATCCCCCAAACCAATCAAATTTTTCTGTCCGACTTCCCCAACACAGACCAAAGTAGGGGGGTCTGTAAAACAAACTGCTAAATCCCCCTGTGTTTATTTTAAACCAGAAATGTGGGAGAAATCATAATTGCCCTATGTATTTGTACCAATCTTGAAATCCTACTGCTAGCCTTGTAAGCCTGCAGGAAAATCAAAATAGCATAATACTACATGATAATTGCTTTCAGTATTAATCAGTGTAATTATTTCTAGAAGTGAAATATGGAGAACATTAAGAATTGTGATTGAGTTCTTTTTAGCTCACTTTTGTGATTTATTTATCTTGTGAGAAGTTGATTGTGTTGTGCCACGGATAAAGTGGTGTTTGACATTTTTGTGCTAATTTCTATTACATTTATTTAAATAAATACCCTTATATTTTCTGTATACCAGCCTGGTTCTTGGCTGATTGTTAGCTCAGTGTGGAGTGATCCAAGGGGCGTGATATGTGCCAATTGTGAACATTACTACTGTACAAATTGGTGAAGCCAGGAAGCATGACCTAGCTACATTTTATTTAAAGGAAAATGGGTTGAGGACAATGCTGGAAGCTAGCAGAATTGTGCGCGAAGTTACCTCAGTAATAAATGATATTTGGTTTGAAGGTGGAATATTGCAGAAAGCAATTGAGGCATTTTATATGACCACAACTGCTTGTGATGAACAGATTCAAATGGCTCAGCTAACTGCTCAGTTATATTTTTATTTGCTGTTAGTAGAAGAGCGTTGACAAACTAGTGAGGCTAGTAGGATGAATCAGGCTCTAGACTTGCCACAGGCCCAGGATCTTGTTCAACAACTCAAAGCTAAGTTTAAAAGACTGCAACAAGAGAGTGCAGAGTGTGAAAAACAGTTTTCTGCACTGAACGATGCACATAAGGAGTGTGTAGAAAATCTGAGCGTACTGCAACACAAGCTAAATGACAAGGCTGATCATAATAGAGTCTTTTCTGCAGGATATTACCGCATTCCAATCAGAAATAAAACAATAGTCAATTAACTATCAGTGGGGTTGAGTCCCAAAATGAATTTGATCAGATACATCAGCAGGTACGTACTCTGAAACAACAGAGGATGCAGCAGGCTCAGGAAAAATATCTCTTGAATCAGGATAACAGCATCCTATTACAGAGGATAAACCAGTTGGAAATTGAGGCAGAAAAGAGTCAGTAAGGGTCCAGCAACTGACCAATGATCTGGGGTGCATGCTAAGGACTCAGTCCAACTCTCAACCTAACTGTGCTTCTCAGAATTCCTCAACACCCAGGTATGATGCCTCAGGGGGGAATGATAGCAGGAAACCGCTGACAAACCACAGGTTCCTGAGATGGGGGCACGGGTGCAGGGGAGATGCCAAGCCCTAGAGGAAGCTCACTTTCTCACCGAAACAGAACCCCTAAAAACCTCTCAGCCTGAAAGAGTCTCTTCTACCCCTGAAATGTTAGAACCCAAAGAGCAAAGCCCAAAGAAGAACCCACTTTGTGGAGGAACTCCGGATTATCGCCTTTCAAGAGAAGAATCCCTGGGGGATTCAGGTAGGCAGACCTTCTCTTTCAAAAATAGGGGGATCGCTCCCAAAGAAAAATGTGTCCCAAAAGACCCTGAGTGGGAGAGGGTAAGTATGGAGACTGACTCAGAACTAGAAACTATTCAACTCCCAACATGTGAGACAGACAGAGGGGGTCTCCTTTCTCCAAACAGGTTCTGAGAACTGTTGCCAGGTAACGGGGACAGCCAAGGAGAGGGGGAAAAGGAGGATTCCCCAACATCTCCCATTGTGAGTTGCAATTTATTTTTACAGTTTCCAGAACGCTGACACAGAAAACTACCCAAGATCACACAGTGTTGGAGTTCAATATTAAGAAAATGACCACAGGACTGTCAAATAACTCACACTTTATTTGCACCTGGTAGGAGAAAGAAGGCCAATTGTATGCACCGGTCAAGGTGCAGGGTCAGTGTGAATTATCAGCTCTGGTGGATACTGGATCCCAAGCCACCATCCTGTCAAAAAGAGCCTTTGACCAACTAATCTTGGGATGGGGAGGGCCACTAAATTCCACTCACACCACTTCCCGGACAACTCCAACATTGTAATGGGAATGTTATTTCTGTTGAAGGGTCCGTGGATCTGGACATAATAATTGGATGGCACTGGCTGAAACATCCAGTGATAGTTGTGACTCCAGAGGTCACACCTTGTGTACTGGGGAAAGACCTCCTGCAGAGGTTATCACCTCTGATCGACTGTGTAAACAAGGTCCTCTGAACTCAGGCTAACCGCCCTATCAAATAAATAATGAGTACTAATTATGTACAGCTGAATGGTAACTGTCATGTAATTGATCAACAGATGAGCCGCCAGGGCAATAGGGCGATGACCATAACAAAAATGCAAAGTGCAAGTGTAGGCCAGTCAAAATGTGCTACTTTTTTGGTCAATGTGGGCCAATTTGAGGAGATACTTCACTATGCAGCTAGTAGTTTTGACCATTGTCGCTGAATAAACATTCTTTAAATATAACAATCTGTTTACATTGGAACACATACACCGCCTTGGACACTATTCAAACAGACTGTGACTAAAGGACTGAATATCCATTTGCAACTGCTGGCCAATTTTCATTGGTGCCTTAGGCCGTTTTATGGTCCATCTCCTCCAATCTAAAAAAGAAAACAAAAAAAAGAATTATTTTTTTACATTTCATGCTGGGATCTCGCCCCCCCGCCTGGGATGCGGCCGAGCCACCCTGGGGGGGGGGGCGCGCCCCACAGTTTGGAGACCTCTGGTCTAGGGCAAAACAAAAATGTACCTCGTTGTACTGCAGTGTGCATTGTACAATGATATAAAGTTAACACAAGTGATACAAAAGTAACCAAAAGTAGTAACACGACTAAGGGAAACAATATTTCCCAGGACTGATAGCCTGAACGATATGTCAGTTTCCCCATGACGTATGAGCAAAAGCCAGTGTAGTGAAGCTTAACACTTCACTGCACTGCAAAAAGTACAGGTCAGATTAAAAAATAAAAGCAAAAGGTTTGGGGGTTTCATAAAGATGGAAGGAAAGGTGCAGTAAAGAGAAATCTTTCCTAACAGATAGCACATGGCACAGACGGCTTGTGATTTTAGGGTGCATTGACATCTTGTTTGGTGGATCAAGTGTGCAGCGGTAAGCTCATGTGCTAGAAATCAGTAACGTGTTGATTTTGGTCTGTTGATTATATGTGCGGCGGTAAGCTCATGCGTTGGAGATAAGTAACGTATCTGTGGGATCTCCCATGGCAACCTGGGCTCTGGGGGTTATACAAATCATGGGGCTACCTATGGCAACCAACAGCTGGGCGGATATGGTGCCACATTGAACCGGATATGATATCTCTGCTCCCTCATTCCACTCAGAGCAGCAAAGATTGTTTCCGGTGTTCTCTATGGACTTGGCATCTACAAGTGCCATGTATGAAATTGGCATTGGCCCTCACTTATTTAGGATGCACTAGCGGTAAATCGACTCTTTGGTTGCATTCAATGTATTTACCACATGTGTTTGTGTTTCTAGATGCGGGAATTTTCATACTAGGTTATCTGCAGTAACACTGGCATTTCTCGGGTCTTTACTCACATTGTATTTGGTTAGGCTATTGGCTGCAGGAGCATCATGGCTAGTTAGTAAGAGAAACATACAGGGCCACATTAAACATTAAATGTTGCACCTTGCACACACTCCACTGATTATTGATAGCTGTTCCTTTTTCATCTTTCTCTTTCCTTTTCCTCTAGCGATAGATGGCCATCATTGGTCAATGGCCTGGAGATTACAATCATTTGTTGGAGTGGTGAGTTAACGGCACTCGTTTGAAATATTCAGAACTTGAACACGATTCCATGATGTATCAGAGATACTGTAAGTATCTATTTGGTCTTTTAACTACTGCATTAGATGTTTAAACTGGACAGTTTAGATAACACCATTAATGGGTTGTGTCCTATCTGTGTGTTTTCAGGGTCGGGTAGATGATTGCACAAGAACTGATTTGACCCATGCACTGCTATGATCAATTTTGTTACTGCAATTTTGTAACTGCAGTGAATCATTGACTCTATTATGTTGGCTGATATGTTTTATGAGAGAACAGATTATTATTGAATTATATTTTTGTTTAAAAATTGACACAGCTGTCCTGATGAAAACAGTTGTTCAAACTAGGAGGAGGGAAAATAAGTGAATCCTCTGGAAGAGTGCATTTCAATTTTGAAAGACAGTGGTGTAGCGTTCTCACCTAGTAGACTTTGGTTGTTTCCATTGTTTGTGATGATGTTTGTGTCATGGTCATGAAGTCAGGGGCACAGGCATGCAGGGGTTGCATGCATGGCAGACCTGCGTGGACACTTCCTGGCGTCTTTGGCACCAGGCTCATGAACAAAAGTAAACAAGAACATCCATTTAACACCAAAAAGCTTTTATTATGGACATAACACTTCAGATGCATTAAACTTGTACATTCCATCCATTAAACAGGATGCATTAACCTTGAACATTCCATCCATTAAGGAGCCCCAAGAGCATTCTTGGGTGTGGCTGCTAATGGATTGCCTTTGCACGTGCTCACTCTCTAGGAGTGGCAGGGTGTGGCTGGTAAGCCTGCCCTAATGGGCGTGCCCACGATCTCAGCTATATAAGCTGCCCAGATTCTCAAGACAGACCCTTCGTGTTATTCTGCACTTGCAAGCAGCGTAACGATCACCATCCCCTGAGGTTAGATTTACCTTTGAAGATCCTACTTCCTGGACATCCTGCTTCCTGCCAGCATACTTACCAACTTGGGGAAGCTGTTCTTACCTGTACATCTCTTCAGCGAATCAAGTATTCATCTTTACACTTTCCGGAAAGCCAAAATCTTCATCTTGGCACCGCAGCACGACACGCTCCATCGTCGACAGCAGCACCTGCAAGGAAAAACAGAAGACAAGGTTACACATAGAAAAAACAGTCAGTTTAAGGTTGCGATTTGCCATACTTTGCGCTTTTCCTTAAACCATCACTTACCTGCTGTCGAACATTGTGGTAGCATCCATCTTCAATACGTCCGCGTCTCGCGTCTCACAATGAGGCTGCATTTCCATCTAAGAAAAAAAACAGAAGAGAGACATTATTGCGGGCATAAATAGGAGCAACATATAAAAACATTAAACAGAACGAACAGCATCACAAGCCTCAAGAAAGACTTACCAATCATAAGGAGAAGCATAGTCGCAGCTGGACTGGACTAATCCTTATCAGGGATCAGTGAAGGAACTAGATCCCATTTGACGCACCCCTGCCAGAAGTAGCAGGACAGAGAGCGTATCTTCCATAATTCACAGGAGCAGTATCACCACGTACCACCGCTCACAGCTTTCCAGTCTGACCATGTAAGCTGCACCTGCCCATTTCCTCCAACCTAAAAAAGAAAACAAAAAAAATATATATTTTTTTACATTTCATGCTGGGATATTGCCCCCCCCTGGGATGTGGCCGCGCCCCCCTCTGGGGGCGCGCCCCACAGTTTGAAGACCTCTCGTCTAGGGCAAAACAACAATGTACCTCGTTGTACTGCAGTGTGCATTGTACAATGATATAAAGTTAACACAAGTGATACTAAAGTAACCAAAAGTAGTAACACGACTAAGGGAAACAAAGTTTCCCAGGACTGACAGCCTGAACGACATGTCAGTTTCCCCATGACGTATGAGCAAAAGCCAGTGTAGTGAAGCTTAAGGCTTCACTGCACTGCAAAAAGTACAGGTCAGATTAAAAAATAAAAGCAAAAGGTTTGGGGGTTTCATAAAGATGGAAGGAAACATGCAGTAAAGAGAAATCTTTCCTAACAGACATCACATGGCACAGACGGCTTGTAATTTTAGGGCGCATTGACATTTTGTTTGGTGGATCATGTGTGCAGCGGTAAACCCATGTGCTAGAAATCAGTAACGTGTTGATTTTGGTCTGTTGATTATATGTGCGGCGGTAAGCTCATGCGTTGGAGATAAGTAACATATCTGTAGGATCTCCCATGGCAACCTGGGCTCTGGGGGTTATACAAACAAGGGGGTTACCTATGGCAACCAACAGCTGAGCGGATATAGTGACACAATCAACCGGATATAATATCTCTGCTCCCTCATTCCACTCAGAGCAGCAAAGATTGTTTCCGGTGTTCTCTATGGACTTGGCATCTACAAGTGCCATGTATGGAATTACATTGGCCCTCGCTTATTTAGGATGCACTAGAGGTAAATCGACTCTTTGGTTGCATTCACTGTATTTACCACATGTGTTTGTGTTTCTAGATGCGGGAATTTTCATACTAGGTTATCTGAAGTAACACTGGCATTTCTCGGGTCTTTACTCACAATGTATTAGATTAGGCTATTGGCTGCAGGAGCGTCATTGCTAGTTAGTAACTGAAACATACAGGGCCACATTAAACATTAAATGCTGCACCATGCACACACTCCACTGATTATTGATAGCTGTTCCTTTTTCATCTTTCTCTTTCATTTTCCTCTGGCGATAGATGTCCATCATTGGTCCATGGCCTGGAGGTTACAATCATGTGTTGGCGTGGTGAGTTAACGGCACTCATTTGAAATATTCAGAACTAGAACACGATTTCATGATGTATCAGAGATACTGTAAGTATCTCTTTGGTCTTTTAAATGCTGCAGTAGATGTTTAAACTGGTCAGTTTAGATAACACCATTAATGGGTTGTGTCCTGTCTGTGTGTTTTCAGGGTCAGGTACATGATTGCAAAAGAACTGATTTGACCTATGCACTGCTATGATCAATTTTGTTACTGCAATTTTGTAAGTGCAGTGAATCGTGACTCTATTATGTTGGCTGATATGCTTTATGAGAGAACAGATTATGATTGAATTATATTTTTGTTTAAAAATTGACACAGTTGTCCTGATGAAAACAGTTGTTCCAACTAGGAGGAGGGAAATTAAGTGAATCCTCTGGAAGAGTGCATTTCAATTTTGAAAGACAGGGGTGTAGCTGTCTCACCTAGTAGACTTTGGTTGTTTCCATTGTTTGTGATGATGTTTGTGTCATGGTCATGAAGTCAGGGGCACAGGCATGCAGGGGTCGAATGCATGGCTGACCTGCGTGGACACTTCCTGGCACCTTTGGCACCAGGCTCATGAACAAAAGTAAACAAGAACATCCATTTAACACCAAAAAGCTTTTATTATGGACATAACACTTCAGATGCATTAAACTTGTACATTCCATCCATTAAGCAGGATGCATTAACCTTGAACATTCCATCCATTAAGCAGCCCCAAGTGCATTTTTGGGTGTGGCTGCTAATGGATTGCCTTCGCACATGCTCACTCTCTAGGAGTGGCAGGGTGTGGCTGGTAAGCCGGCCCTAATGGGCGTGCCCACGATCTCAGCTATATAAGCTGCTCAGATCCTCAAGAAAGACCCTTTGCGTTATTCTGCACTTGCAAGCAGCGTAACAATCACCATCGCCTGAGGTTAGATTTACCTTTGAAGATCCTACTTCCTGGACATCCTGCTTCCTGCCAGCATACTTACCAACTCGGGGAAGCTGTTCTTACCTGTACATCTCTTCAGCGAACCAAGTATTCATCTGTACACTTTCCGGAAAGCCGAAATCTTCATCTTGGCACCGCAGCACGACACTCTCCATCGTCGACAGTAGCACCTGAAAGGAAAAACAGAAGACAAGGTTACACATCAAAAAAACAGTCAGTTTAAGGTTGTGATGTGCCATACTTTGCGCTTTCCTTAAACCATCACTTACCTGCTGTCGAATATTGCGGTAGCATCCATCTTCCATACGGCCGCGTCTCGCGTCTCACAGCTGCAATGAGGCCGCATTTCCATCTAAGGAAGAAAACAGAAGAGAGACATTATTGCGGGCATAAATAGGAGCAACATATAAAAACATTAAACAGAACGAACAGCATCACAAGCCTCAAGAAAGACTTACCAATCATAAGGAGAAGCATAGTCGCAGGTGGACTGGACTAATCCTTATCAGGGATCAGTAAAGGAACTAGATCCCATTCGATGCACCCCTGCCAGAAGTAGCAGGACAGAGAGCTTATCTTCCATAATTCACAGGAGCAGTATCACCACGTACCACCGCTCACAGCTTTCCAGTCTGACCATGTTAGCTGCACCTGCCCATTTCTGCCAATCTAAAAAAGAAAACAAAAAAAATATATATTTTTTTACATTTCATGCTGGGATCACCCCCCCCCCCCCCGGGATGTGGCCTCGCCCCCCTATGGGTTTGAAGACCTCTCGTCTAGGGCAAAACAACAATGTACCTCATTGTACTGCAGTGTGCATTGTACAATGATATAAAGTTAACACAAGTGATACAAAAGTAACCAAAAGTAGTAACACGACTAAGGGAAACAATGTTCCCAGGAATGACAGCCTGCACGACATGTCAGTTTTCCCATGACGTATGAGCAAAAGCCAGTGTAGTGAAGCTTAAGGATTCACTGCACTGCAAAAAGTACAGGTCAGATTAAAAAATAAAAGCAACAGTTTTGGGGGTTTTATAAAGATGGAAGGAAAGGTGCAGTAAAGAGAAATATTTCCTAACAGACAGCACATGGCACAGACGGCTTGTGATTTTAGGGCGCATTGACATTTTGTTTGGTGGATCATGTGTGCAGCGGTAAACCCATGTGCTAGAAATCAGTAACGTGTTGATGTTGGTCTGTTGATTATATGTGCGGCGGTAAGCTCATGCGTTGGAGATAAGTAACGTATCTGTAGGATCTCCCATGGCAACCTGGGCTCTGGGGGTTATACAAACCAGGGGGTTACCTATGGCAACCAACAGCTGGGCGGATATAGTGCCACATGGAACTGGATATAATATCTCTGCTCCCTCAATCCACTCAGAGCAGCAAAGATTGTTTCCGGTGTTTTCTATGGACTTGCCATCTACAAGTGCCATGTATGGAATTACATTGGCCCTCGCTTATTTAGGATGCACTAGAGGTAAATCGACTCTTTGGTTGCATTCACTGTATTTACCACATGTGTTTGTGTTTCTAGATGCAGGAATTTTCATACTAGGTTATCTGAAGTAACACTGGCATTTCTCGGGTCTTTACTCACAATGTATTAGATTAGGCTATTGGCTGCAGGAGCGTCATTGCTAGTTGGTAACAGAAACATACAGGCCTACTTTAAACATTAAATGTTGCACCATGAACACACTCCACTGATTATTGATAGCTGTTCCTTTTTCATCTTTCTCTTTCCTTTTCCTCTGGCAATAGATGGCCATCATTGGTCAATGGCCTGGAGGTTACAATTATGTGTTGGCGTGGTGAGTTAACGGCACTCATTTGAAATATTCAGAACTTGAACACGATTTCATGATGTATCAGAGATACTGTAAGTATCTCTTTGGTCTTTTAAATGCTGCAGTAGATGTTTAAACTGGTCAGTTTAGATAATACCATTAATGGGTTGTGTCCTGTCTGTGTGTTTTCAGGGTCAGGTACATGATTGCAAAAGAACTGATTTGACCCATGCACTGCTATGATCAATTTTGTTACTGCAATTTTGTAAGTGCAGTGAATCGTTGACTCTATTATGTTAGCTGATATGTTTTATGAGAGAACAGATTATGATTGAATTATATTTTTGTTTAAAAATTGACAAAGTTGTTCAGATGAAAACAGTTGTTCAAACTAGGAGGAGGGAAATTAAGTGAATCCTCTGGAAGAGTGCATTTCAATTTTGAAAGACAGTGGTGTAGCTGTCTCACCTAGTAGACTTTGGTTGTTTCCATTGTTTGTGATGATGTTTGTGTCATGGTCATGAAGTCAGGGGCACAGGCATGCAGGGGTCGAATGCATGGCAGACCTGCGTGGACACTTCCTGGCACCTTTGGCACCAGGCTCATGAACAAAAGTAAACAAGAACATCCATTTAACACCAAAAAGCTTTTATTATGGACATAACACTTCAGATGCATTAAACTTGTACATTCCATCCATTAAACAGGATGCATTAACCTTGAACATTCCATCCATTAAGCAGTCCCAAGTGCATTCTTGGGTGTGGCTGCTAATGGATTGCCTTTGCACGTGCTCACTCTCTAGGAGTGGCAGGGTGTGGCTGGTAAGCCAGCCCTAATGGACTTGCCTACAATCTCAGCTATATAAGCTGCCCCGATCCTCAAGACAGACCCTTTGCATTATTCTGCACTTGCCAGCAGCGTAACGATCACTGTCGCCTGAGGTCAGACTTACCTTTGAAGATCCTGCTTCCTGGACATCCTGCTTCCTGCCAGCATACTTACCGAATTGGGGAAGCTGTTCTTACCTGTACATCTCTTCAGCGAACCAAGTATTCATCTTTACACTTTCTGGAAAGCCGAAATATTCATCTTGGCATCACAGCACGACACGCTCCATCGTCGACAGCAGCGCCTGCAAGGAAAAACAGAAGACAAGGTTAGACATTGAAAAAACAGTCAGTTTAAGGTTGCGCTTTGCCCTACTTTGCGCTTTTCCTTAAACCATCACTTACCTGCTGTCAAACATTGCGGTAGCATCCATCTTCCATCCTGCCGCGTCTTGCGTCTCACAGCTGCAATGAGGCCGCATTTCCATCTCAGGGAAGAAAACAGAAGAGAGACATTATTGCGGGCATAAATAGGAGCAACTTATAAAAACATTAAACAGAACGAACAGCATCACAAGGCTCAAGAAAGACTTACCAATCATAAGGAGAAGCATAGTCTCAGCTGGACTGTACTAATCCTTATCAGGGATCAGTGAAGGAACTAGATCCCATTCGACGCGCCCCTGCCAGAGGTAGCAGGACAGAGAGCTTATCTTCCATAATTCACAGGAGCCGTATCACCACGTACCACCGCTCACAGCTTTCCAGTCTGACCATGTTAGCTGCACCTGCTCATTTCCTCCAATCTGAAAAAGAAAACAAAAAAAATATATACATTTTTTTACATTTCATGCTGGGATCTCGCCTCCCCCCCGGTATGTGGCTGCGCCCCCCTGGGGGGCGCACCCCACAGTTTGAAGACCTCTGATCTAGGGCAAAACAAAAATGAACCTCGTTGTACTGCAGTGTGCATTGTACAATGATATAAAGTTAACACTAGTGATACAAAAGTAACCAAAAGTAGTAACATGACTAAGGGAAACAATGTTTCCCAGGAAAAAACAGCCTGAACAACATGTCAGTTTCCCCATGATGTATGAGCAAAAGCCAGTGTAGTGAAGCTTAAGGCTTCACTGCACTGCAAAAAGTACAGGTCAGATTAAAAAATAAAAGCAAAAGGTTTGGTGGGTTTCATAAAGATGGAAGGAAAGGTACAGAAAAGAGAAATCTTTCCTAACATATAGCACATGGCACAGACAGCTTGTGATTTTAGGGCGCATTGACATCTTGTTTGGTTGATCATGTGTGCAGCAGTAAGTTCATGTGCTAGAAATCAGTAACGTGTTGATTTGGGTCTGTTGATTACATGTGCGGCGGTTAGCTCATGCGTTGGAGATAAGTAACATATCTGTAGGATCTCCCATGGCAACCTGGGCTCTGGGGGATATACAAACCAGGGGGTTACCTATGGCAACCAACAGCTGGGCGGATATGGTGCCACATGGAACCGAATATAATATCTCTGCTCCCTCATTCCACTCGGAGCAGCAAAGATTGTTTCCGGTGTTCTCTATGGACTTGGCATCTACAAGTGCCATGTATGGAATTGACATTGGCCCTCGCTTATTTAGGATGCAATAGAGGTAAATCGACTTTTTGGTTGCATTCAATGTATTTACCACATCTGTTTGTGTTTCTAGATGCGGGAATTTTCATACTAGGTTATCTGCAGTACCACTGGCATTTCTCGGGTCTTTACTCACAATGTATTAGGTTAGGCTATTGGCTGCAGGAGCGTCATGGCTAGTTAGTAACAGAAACATACAGGGCCACATTCAAACATTAAATGTTGCTCCATGCACACACTCCACTGATTATTGATAGCTGTTCCTTTTTCATCTTTCTCTTTCCTTTTCCTCTAGCGATAGATGACCATCATTTGTCAATGGCCTGGAGATTACAATCATTTGTTGGCATGGTGAGTTAACAGCACTTGTTTGAAATATTCAGAACTTGAACACGATTCCATGATGTATCAGAGATACTGTAAATCTCTTTGGTCTTTTAAATGCTGCAGTAGATGTTTAAACTGGACAGTTTAGATAACACCATTAATGGGTTGTGTCCTGTCTGTGTGTTTTCAGGGTCGGGTAGATGATTGCACAAGAACTGATTTGACCCAGGCACTGCTATGATCAATTTTGTTACTGCAATTTTGTAAGTACAGTGAATCATTGACTCTATTATGTTGGCTGATATGTTTTATGAGAGAACAGATTATGATTGAATTATATTTTTGTTTAAAAATTGACACAGCTGTCCTGATGAAAACAGTTGTTGAAACTAGGAGGAGGGAAATTAAGTGAATACTCTGGAAGAGCTCATTTCAATTTTAGAAGACAGTGGTGTAGCGGTCTCACCTAGTAGACTATGGTTGTTTCCATTGTTTTTGATGATGTTTGTGTCATGGTCATGAAGTCAGGGGCACAGGCATGCAGGGGTCGCATGCACGGCAGACCTGCGTGGACACTTCCTGGCACCTTTGGCACCAGGCTCATGAACAAAAGTAAACAAGAACATCCATTTAACACCAAAAAGCTTTTATTATGGACATAACACTTCAGATGCATTAAACTTGTACATTCCATCCATTAAGCAGGATGCATTAACCTTGAACATTCCATCCATTAAGCAGCCCCAAGTGCATTCTTGGGTGTGGCTGCTAATGGATTGCCTTTGCACATGCTCACTCTCTAGGAGTGGCAGGGTGTGGCTGCTAATCCAGCCATAATGGGTGTGCCCACGATCTCAGCTATATAAGCTGCCCCGATCCTCAAGACAGACCCTTCACGTTATTCTGCACTTGCAAGTAGCGTAACGATCACCGTCGCCTGAGGTCAGACTTACTTTTGAAGATCCTTCTTCCTGGACTTCCCGCTTCCTGCCAGCATACTTACCAACTTGGGGAAGCTGTTCTTACCTGTACAACTCTTCAGCCAACCACGTATTCATCTTTACACTTTCCAGAAAGCTGAAATCTTCATCTTGGCAACCCAGCACGACATGCTCCATCATCGACAGCAGCGCCTGCAATGAAAAACAGAAGACAAGGTTTGACATCGAAAAAACAGTCAGTTTAAGGTTGCACGTTGCCATACTTTGCGCTTTTCCTTAAACCATCACTTACCTGCTGTCAAACATTGCTGTAGCATCCATCTTTCATCAGGCCGCGTCTGGCGTCTCACAGCTGCAATGAGGCCGCATTTCCATCTAAGGGAAGAAAACAGAAGAGAGACATTATTGCGGGCATAAATAGGAGCAACATATAAAAACATTAAACAGAACAAACAGCATCACAAGGCTCAAGAAAGACTTACCAATCATAAGGAGAAGCATAGTCGCAGCTGGACTGGACTAACCCTTATCAGGGATCAATGAAGGAACTAGATCCCATTTGACGCGCCCCTGCCAGAAGTAGCAGGACAGAGAGCTTATCTTCCATAATTCACAGGAGCAGTATCACCACGTACGACTGCTCGCAGCTTTTCTACTGAGGGAGAGGCCTGAAGGGGGTGATTCTAGTTCAGGGAGGGCTGCAACCGTGCCCCAAAGCCTCCGCAGAGACCAGGTCAGCATAACAGAACGCAAAGCCTCTAATACTGTATGCCTGGGCATTATGGAAACTTCAGGAACAGATCAGTTAGCCCTCTTAGTAGGGGACAGGAAACCAATGCATTACGTAGGGATCTTATTGCAACTCGAGAAAGAACTGAAAAATTGTCAAGACAAATGCTACAAGCACAAGCAGGACAGGTTCCACTGCCTGGAGTGACCCATTCTTCTCATTCTTCCACACTACAACAATCAACACCGGTTCCAGGAGCAGTGCCTCTAGCCCCTCCCGAACGCTTCACCGGCGACCCAAACATGTTTGCTGTATTTATGAACCCATGTCGCCTTCATTTCTTGTGCAGACCAGGAGCCTTTCCTAATGACCAAGCTAAAGTGGCGTTTGTACTCTCGTATTTAGGTGGTAGTGCGGCGGACTGGTCTATACTATTTGTATTTGTATTTATTTTGGTTTATATAGCGCTTTTACACCAAAGCGCTTCACATTATAACAGCAGGGTACATTTAACAAAACAAATTAACAATTACAGTAGAAGCAGATAACAATTATGACATTTTTGAATCAGACCAACAAAACAGCATTTAGAGCAAAAGAGAGAGGGCGAGGGGAGTGAAGTGGAGTAGTACTGGGAGGAAGAGGGAGGGAAGAGAAGGAGGAGGAGTATTGGAACGGGAGGAGTGAAGAGGGGGAGTGGAAGGAGCCGGACTTGGGGAATTTCCAACACGAGGTGGAGAAATTGTTTGCCCGCCATACTCAAGGACATGCTCTGGACAATGAGTTGTCACTCAGACAAGGGAGTCAAGATCTATTAACCTATATTGCAACCTTCAAGTGTTTTATAGCCCAGACCAACTGGCCAGAAGAGAAGAGTACTACAGTCTTTTACTGAGGTTTAGGTGGAGAACTTAAGGATGTGTTGGCGCAAGTGGTGAATCCCCTTGAGGGGTGTCCAGACTACATAGACCTGATGGTGCAACTGTATCATAGGTTGCAGAATCGGAAAATGGATTGAGCTAGATCAGAGGGACAGTCAGTTTACGTACGACCTCGTGCAAATCAGAGTAAACCACATGAACAGTAAGAGACAATGCAAATTGGTGTATTACGAAGTCCCCTCACCAAAGCAGAAAGCGAAAAAAGAAGACAACAGCAGCTTTGCTTATATTGTGGACAAGCAGGTCACTTCCTCCGGGACTGCCCGGTAAGCCACCTGAGAAAACGGTTGGGGCAAGAGACAAAACTGATGAAGAAGAAGAGGACTCAGGAAACGCCAATGCCCGGCAAGTGTAGGGGGCTGCTTGTCGAGCATGAAATAAGAATCCGTTCAGACCTCACATCTAGTCCTTCCAGTGCTTTTGGTGAATCACAATCAACCATCAAAAATACATGCCTTGGAGGCATATATTGATTGCAGAGCTGTGGGTAACTACATTGACCAAGATCTGTCTCTCTGAATAGGCCTTCCTCTCTGACAGAAGCAGAAATCGGAAAACGTCACTTCTGTGGATGGTTCTCAGCTATCATCTGGCCCAGTGACACAATACACCGAGAAAGTCAAGGTTCTGTGTCAGGACGGGCCTCAGAGGACATTACTTTCGATCTCATTGGTGCTCCTCAGTTCCAGATGATATTGGGAATGCCCTGGCTGGAGACCCCCAATCCTAGGATCGACTGGCGAAAACGAGTTCTGACATTTCCTCATGATTGTGCCGATACATGTTACAAAATAGTTGACACCAATTTGAAACCGAAGAAAGGAATCGTGTTGGGCCTCATCAGCTCCTTACCGCTTGAATACCAAGATTATCAAAAAAGAGCAAGCCAATGTTCTGCCCCCGCACAGACCCTACGATTGTCAAATAGATCTTGTACCGGACCACAGATCCCTTGCAGCCAAATTTACGCTCTGACAGAACAGGAAAATCAGTATCTTAGAAGTTACCTGGATCAGTACCTGGCAAACGGTTTCATTTGCCCGTCCAAGTCACCTGCCTCTTCGGCTTTATTCTTCAAGCCTAACAAGGAGGGGGACTTAAGAACTTGCATCGACTATTGAGCCATCACTCAGATCACAGTAAAAATCGATATCCTTTACCACTTATACCACAGCTCCTGGACCAATGAAAACATGCTCAAATCTACACAAAACTGAATTTAAGAGGAGCGTACCATCTTGTAAGAGTCAAAGAGGGAGGCGAGTGGAAAACGGCCTTCCACACAAAGTACGGCCTCTTTGAATACCAGGTCATGCCCTTCGGGCTATGCAATGCACCTGTGGCATTCCAATTATTTATGAATGATGTACTTTGTGAACTACTGGACGTTTGTGCTCTTGCTTACATTGACGACATTCTTATCTACTCAAATTCCATGACAGAACATGTAGGCCATGTCCGGGCAGACCAATTGTATGCCAAGTTGGAAAAATGTTTTTTTTCCATGTAACCAAGGTCGAGTTTCTCGGTTTCATGCTAACACCACAAGGTGTACATATGGATACACGAAAAGTGGCTGCAATCCTCCAATGGCCCACACCAACACCCACGAAAGGAGTGCAATGCGTGCTCGGATTCACCAACTTTTACCAGTTTATACCTGGGTTTTCACAAATTGTACATCCAATTACCTCCTTGTTAAAGAAAAATCAAAAGTTCCATTGGTCGACAGAAGCTGAAGAAGCCTTCCAGAAATTAAAACTAGCATTCACTACAGCACCAGTCTTTCGACACCCACGACGAGACCTACCTTACATAATTGACACAGATGCTTCAGAAATAGCCATGGGAACAGTATTGTCACAACGAGACACTGAAACAGGACAACTACACCCTGTCGCATTCTGGTCCTGCAAATGTTCAGCCCCCGAGTTGAACTACGCAATCACAGATAAGGAAATACTGGCGATTAAAGCAGCATTCAAGGCCTGGAGACATTACTTTCTTGGGGCGAGACATACGGTCACTGTCATCACGGACCACCATTACTTGCAATACTTAAAAACTGCCAAAGCACAATCCTTGCGTCAACTTCGTTGGGCTCTCTTTTCCGCTGAATACGATTTTATTATCACTTATAGACCTGGAGTACGCAATGGGAAGCAGACACTCTATCACGCATGAGTGAAGAGAAAGAGGCTTTTACAGCATCCAACCAGGTTGCCATAATTCCTGAGGAAAGGATTCAAACCAGAATAGCTGCCACCACGTGTGTGGATGACCAAAGAACCAGTTTGCAATCCCCGATGGATCAATCAACACAACAGGTGTTGATTGAGGCAAAGGCTGTTAAAAGGTAACCAGTACACCATCGAAGACAATCTACCGTATTTCCAAGGACGATTATATGTCCAAGACCAAGAACTGCAAAAGCAAATCATCACAGATTACCACAATTCATTAGTGGAAGGACACCCAGGAATAGCCAAAACTCAGGGTAAGGTAAAACAAAACTACTAGTGGCCAACCTGGCGAAAAGACATTGTCCAATTTATTGAAACCTGCGAAGTCTGTGCACAACACAAGTCTCAGAAACAGAACCCCACTGGCTTACTACATCCCCTAACAGTACCGCCAGCACCTTGGCATACCCTGTCGATGGACTTCATCTTGGATCTTCCACTCTGCAATGGATACAACACCATATTAGTTGTTGTGGATTTATTCTTCAAAATGGCCAATTTCATCCCTCTGAAGGGACTCGCAACTGCATCAACTCTTGCTTCTGTGTTCCTAAAGCAAATTGTACAATTGCATGGATTTCCATCAATATTAGTATCTGATCGTGGAACGCAATTTTTTTCTGCCTTTTGGAGAAATTGTTGTACGATTGCCAAAATCAATGTCCGGATGTCCACAAGCCATCACCCTCAAACTGATGGGCAAACTGAACGAACCAACCACATTTTAGAGCAATATCTCAGGTGTATGTTGCAACAGTCCGAGGATTCTTGGAAAAAATATACTCTGGATAGCTGAGTATGCACACAACTCCATTCTACATTGTGCACGGAGGACATCCGGGACATCAGTATTTGATCCATCCGATACCCTGGAAATGCCAGCCATAAAAAAACTTGCATAAAAGCATCACTCAGGTTCTTAAGGAGACGACAGAGTATCTGACCTAGGCTAAGGAAAGAAAAAAACTGTTTTCTGATCGACATCGGAAGGAAGCTCCCGTCTACCAGATTGGAGAAAAGGTGTGGTTAGCATCCAAATATATTCCCCTGAAGGGGCCAAGAGCTTTCCGCCCAAGATACCTGGGCCCCTATACTAAAAAGTCCATAATCATTCCGGTCGCCATGAAATTGGAGTTACCATCTCACATGAAAATTCACCCCGTATTTCATGTCTTTCTCCTCAAACCAATGAAGTCCAATACATGGCTTAGTTCTCCACCAGAGCAAGAAGTAATAGATGGAAAACCAGAATATGAATTCAAATCCATCCTGGACTCCAAGGTGGTTCGATCAAAATTGTATTATCTAATTGACTGGAAAGGTTACGGACCTCAAGACCAAACTTAGGAACCCAGTGAACATGTCCATGCTCTGCATTTAATCAGACAGTTCCATCGCAATAATCCCACCAAACCAGGACCGGGAGGAGAAATACCCTTGAGAGGGGCCTTTAGGGGGAGTGCTGTCATGGTTATTGTTAGGCAGAATCCAGTGCAGTTCCCTTAGGGAGCACTACACCAGATTAGGTTTACAGGTGAGAGCAATAAATCCCCTTTGGTATCAGTCTGTACCACAAAGATTTAGATGGTAGCTGTGGCTGAGCAGTCAGACTTATCTCAAGAGGGAGATGAGCAGTATTGAGGGTTTACACATTAGGCCTACAGTACTATGGAACAAGGAAACACTGACCAAAGCTTTGTAGTTAAAAAGTACATATATATTTATTTTATACACTTCTAAGAAAGTACATGTATCACAAGTATCAAGCAAGTTAAATTAAGTCAAGGAAAAATATACGCACTCCCTTTATGAATTGTAGACCAAGTGAACCAGAGTAAAAACTGAGCAAAACAGCACAGTGAAATCTACACACAAGGGATCCTCTAACAATTCCTCACAAGGGATGGAAAACACAAGTTATTCAGAAATAGATTCTTATAACCCCAGGCAACACTTCCCATCCATTGTGAACCAATTCAGCAAGACAGTGCATCAGTATTGGCAATACTTAAAATGAAAACTGAGCAAAATGGCATTTCACAGTGATAAGCAGTGGGAAGAAAGCGTGGTTATAAGAAAGGGGTGCACCACACAGTTCGAATGGAGAATCAATGTGGAGAAGGCAGGTCTAACAAATGGAAGCAGAGTCAGTAAGCCTGTGCCAGAGTTAGTGGTACAGGGCGAGGGCCCAGGAGCACAAATGTTCTCGTCGCTGCAGTCAAGTCTTTGGTTAACGATGTTGAAAAGGTGGATGCAGAAAGCGAAAGACAACATTAAGAGAGAGGGCGGCCAACCCAACAGGTAGGTAAAGGATTTAAAACACCTTTAGCACTACCGCGAAGAAAGGGCGGCCTGGCGGAACAGTGTACCTTAGAAATGAAGAAGTGGCTTTTGCAGTGGCGGTTGTTCCTGGCAGTTTCTGCAGATCGGGTGATCCAGCAGAGGAAGAGAGGCTCTCCTCATGGAGGAAGGTTCGAGGTACTGCACTACCCAGGGATGAAACCAGCCGCGGTGCTGCCAAACGAAGTTTAAAAGGTACGCTGCTTTTAATCGCGGTCCGGGTCGATAGCTGCCTGGCTATCTGGTCTCCTAGTGCAGGGCACTGGCGATTCGACCACGGCAGGTTCAGGAATGCGATTGCAAACTGGTTGGCCCCACCAGCTCAAGGAAAAAAGGCTCTTTCAGATGAAGATCTCCTCTCGTCGTGTGGCGAAAAGTGGTGAGACGCTGCAGCAGGGCTTCACCGGTGGTTCAGTCGTTGCAGATGTCTTTGGCTTCTCTCCTCTTCGGCTTCTTAGTTCCAGTGGCGACGTCTTGCTCTTCCAGTCCACAGTACCTGCTTTTATGCAAAAAGATCCCCATTCATACAGCCTAGCTGTCACTCACACAGTGGAGTGGTCATCTTGGTGGGAGACCCTCCAGCCTATCAGGATAGAGTGCAACCTGGGTTGCTGAGGCAACCCTGTCCAGGGGTCCTACTCCCCCTCCCACACAATGGACCCACCCCAGACTCAGTGGCTCGCCGGAAGGAGGGCGCCTGGGCAGAAGCCCGCCAAACGGACGAACAGAGGATCCCCAACCTGGGTTAGGATCGTAGAGAAAAACACGAGAAAGAAGTTATATTAAAGTTCTGGCAAATTAAACCTACCGGAGCAAAGTTAATATTAAAAAATATACCGGCGTTATGTTAGAGGCTGTCAGAAAGAGTGGTAGCCTCTAACAATGGGAAAATCCCATAGGGAAATATTCGTGGTCAAATATTTATGGTAGTAACCACTGCCACCAGCCAGAAACTTTTGAGAGAGGTACTGTAGGGTACACTCTCGAAAATGAACATAGGGGAAAAACTATTAACCCCTTCCAGTACCTCCATAGTAAGATGAGTTGTACTGGTTTAGTTCATAGGATTTGACTAGTAAAGTCAATGGGGACTTTACATGCCCTGGGAGACAGTAGTCTGTCCCAGGGAGTGGAGTCTATGTTTGGGGGTCGCTACCACACCCCTGTATCACTGCACGGAGGGTGCTGTGTAACACATGTGAATAAAGATGGTTCCTATGGGGTTGAGAATATCCCATAAGCATTAAACACAAAAATAGCCTACAACATACATAGCAAAAATGCCTAAGAGTGGGAAAAAGTGTCTCACTCTTAGCAGGTAAAAAGAAACAAACCCTTCAAATCCAGCAAAGCTTCTGGGGGACTCTATAGGTAAGGGAAATTAGCCATAGAATGAGAATTCTCCCTGACAGTCATGAAGTCAGGGGCACAGGCAAGCAGGGGTCGCATGCACAGGAGACCTGGGTGGACACTGTACTGGTGCCTCTGGCACCAGGCTCAGGAACAAAAGTAAACAAGAACATCCATTTAACACCACAAAGCTTTTATTATGGACATAGCACTTCAGATTCATTAACCTTGAAATTCCATCCATTAAGCAGGATGCATTAACCTTGAACATTCCATCCATTAAGCAGCCCCAGGTGCATTCTTGAGTGTGGCTGCTAATGGATTGCCTTCGCACGTGCTCACTCTCTAGGAGTGGCAGGGTGTGGCTGGTAAACCGGCCCCAATGGGCGTTCGCACGATCTCCGCTATATAATCTGTCCCGATCCTCAAGACAGACCCTTCGCGTTATTCTGCACTTGCAAGCAGCGTAACGCTCACCGTCACCTGTGGTCAGACTTACCTTTGAAGATCCTGCTTCCCGAACATCCTGCTTCCTGCCAGCATACTTATCAACTTGGGAAAGCTGTTCTTACTTGTACATCTCTTCAGCGAACCAAGTATTCATCTTTACACTTTCCGGGAAAGCCAAAATCTTCATCTTGTCACCACAGCACAACACGCTCCATCGTCGACAGCAGCGCCTGAAAGGAAAAAGAGAAGACAAGGTTAGACATTGAAAAAACAGTCAGTTTAAGGTTGCGCTTCACCATACTTTTCGCTTTTCCTTAAACCATCACTTACCTGCTGTCGAACATTGCATTAGCATCCATCTTCCATCCGGCCGCATCTCGCGTCTCACAGCTGCAATGAGGCCGCATTTCCATCTAAGGGAAGAAAACTGAAGAGAGACATTATTGCGGGCATAAATAGGAGCAACATATAAAGACATTAAACAGAACAAACAGCATCACAAGAGCTCAAGAAAGACTTACCAATCACAAGGAGAAACACATTTGCAGCAGTACTGGACTAATCCTTATCAGGGATCAGTGAAGGAACTAGATCCCATTTGACGCGCCCCTGCCAGAAGTAGCAGCACAGAGAGCTTATCTTCCATAATTCACAGGAGCCGTATCACCATGTACCACCGCTCACAGCTTTTCTACTGAGGGAGAGGCCTGAAGGAGGTGATTCAAGTTCAGGGAATGCTGCAACCATGCCCAAAGCCTCCGCAGAGACCAGGTGAGCGTAACAGTTTGGTTCACATCGTTGAGGATACCCACATTCAGGGTTTCATCCTTAGAATCTACATTTGTTGAGGTTCTATGTATATTAGTGTTGCACTGAGTGTACTCCATTACACATCTGCAGGATTGGATGCAGTGGGGCACATTGCATTTTGCACATTTCAGATTGCACTTTATGATATTGTATATATATGTATATCATGATGCATTTTAAATGATGAAATTGTCTATCTGTTATTTTGTAATATGTATGTCCAACAAATGTATTAGCCAGCGATGCAGGCTTTATAAAATTACACAATGATTAAATAAATAAAGTATTGCTGTGTGACAAACAAATCCTCATTCTAATTTTTGGTTTAGTACTATGTAATTTAGCCCTGGGAACGAGGCATTAGGGGCTGTCCTACCTTTTTGATTGGTTCATCCTCATATGTCTCCATTGAATTACAAAGAATGATGGTGGATTTTCAAATTAAAATCCAAGACCAGAGGAGTCAACAAAGCACTCCCCACCCCCTACTAACAGGCATACCTCTAACCACCTGCTACCTAGTAGGCCCTAGGAGTCCATACACCCATCAGATCCTTTAGATAGGAGCCCCATATAAATGGCCAGGTCCACCAGTTCCTAGTAATATGGGCATCTACATATCGTGTAGCGCTCTCCTTTCCAACTTCTGGGAAGATTGGGGTCTACAGTGCACTCGAACCACAAGACAACTAGGCTCTATGTATTAGAAAGCCGTTTATACAAGTTGACATATTGTGTGTTATATACTTGTGTTATCATGTTGCACTGTTACTCAGTACGGCTCTAATCATTTCGGCTATGCATGATGATTTATGTTACCAGCATTTCCCTTTTTATGTATGTACTAGACGTGTACACATCAATAGGAATATAGCCGACTCCAGCCGTTATTGCCCGTTCCACGAAGGGGACATAGATTGCCATTTATAACAGTCCTCCAACTACCACGTCTAATACCTCCTTGCTTCAACAGGATAGCTAGAGGACGTGGTGCTAGCCCCCATGGGAATGCACTTCATTGGAATGTAGACTAATATCGATAGGCCCTACTAACATCTATCTCTGGGCTATACATGCCAACCTCTTTAGAGACCCCTTTAGGAGTGCCCCCACATGTGTCCCTTCCCCTCCAGCTCCAATTTCTGACACCCTTAGGCTCCACAAACATAGGCAGTGGCAGCACTAGTCACGCGCTCTATAGGTAGAGCTACGATCCAGGCACTTTCCTTCTGCCTAAATGACTATATGGGATTGGGCACCCATGCCCCCCATCTGCACGAACCTTCTGGTGCCCACTCCCCATGTGGAGCACAACACTCTGTTCCAGCACGTATGCACCCTTTCAGATGCGTCTGTTGCCAACGGCAACCGTCTACAGTGTACTGTACGCATGCGCGCCACCAAGGGACACGGTTCCCTCGCGCATGCGCAGCAGTGTCCCAAATTACAGCACACCATTCTGCCTGTGCCCGTTCATGCAAGGTACCGATTCATCCCTATGCCTGAAGGATAAACTGCAATCTTGCAGCGATAATGCCCAGCCTGCTGTACTAGGTAGGTGACAACACACCCTCCCCCTTTCCCCCACACTCATCCCGGGGAGGGGGCCAATTCTAGCTGCTCCTAATAGCGGCACAGACCCCTCCTGGACCGTCACTTGTGGCTCCACTGTATTTTTGCAGGCACCAGGGCACACAAGAGGCTGATTTATCCATGCTCACAGCTTTACTGACCCTTCTGACGTTGAAACTTTCCAGCCACACAAGGTACCCCTCTCTTATTTCTATGTGACTCTGCATATCCCGAGTGGGCAATATTGTGCCAATAGGCGTGTTTCATACTTGAATGCATATATCTCTCCATCTCACCTCTCCATAGGCCTCCACCATGTCTCAACAACTGATGATCAGAACAGCCCCTGCTCCTGCACCTATCAAGTAGCCCACTATAGTGACAGTGCAGGTACCTCCTAACTATGTATACCTTAAATCTAGCTTAGCAATACACATGCTTTTGGCAAACATACCTCTCAGAGTCACAGGACTTCTATCCGCTTGTTTGTTCTTTCACCCCACCACAGCACCCTAGGACAGGAACTCCTGCCCGGTGCACCCGAGTACACCAGATTCAAGACCCCCCCGCTTCCCTTTTTCCAGGAAGACGTACTTAAGAGCAAATTTGATCACGTCAGTTCATGGCTGGGCAGCCTCTGGTCAATAGGAACCTCCTACTCTCCAGATTACAGTTTTTACTTGTATATATTCACGTATTTTAATGTATAATTAGCAGTATTTTTAGAAGAGCTGCACACTAATTGAATCCATCTTGTATGTTCCCTGCTCTAGGGAGACCCGGTCTTGGCCCAAGATGAAGGCTTACAGACCATCTTGCCAAAACGTCACAGGACGGACAACCTTTGGTGTTTGAGCAGTCCCCAGTTAGAACTACCTCTAGTTGATTCACATCGAGACGTTGACCATTGACTAGGTCACCCCTTAGCCTGGCTTCACTGACCATTTAGTGGCACAAAGAGAAAAAGACATATCAATAGAAGCTTCCAAAACACTTGCTTGTCATTGTAATAATTCTTGTCATTTTGAACATAAGAATGTATATGCAACTCTGTATACAAGCATATAATGTTTATTGAAAGTGGTTACACTTCTCTATATGTGTTTTTTGTATGTTTTTGTTCTTTCACTAGTTTTGCACACTGTTACGCACTGAAGATGTTTTGTATATAAAACAAGAGTATAAGAAAAATACAGTATATATTTAGAAAAAAAGACAAAAAATATACATGCTTTGAATGAATATTGCACTGTTTCACAAGCTAAATATTAAAATCTATGTGAGATTAGTTTTGTTGCTCCTCTACTTTTTCAATTTATGAATAGTTGGTACAGAGCAATGCCTGTAAAAACAAAAAGCGTAACAAAATAAGTATTATTTACAACAAAATGTTTGAAAATACCCAATTGTATGTGGCAGGACGCCTCCAACTGTTTCAAAAATTCCATTGGAAAGCATCACAAGCCCTCATTCTCATCTCCAGTCTGAAGCTCTTATTTCAATGATAATAGTTTCGGCTTAAAGGTAGTGCTTTCAGCGCCACCTAATAGCAAAACTTAAGATTCACTTGGCTTTTGGTATTACGGTCTGCTTTAGTACTAAATCCTTACTATCTACCTTCATGGGAAAATATGCCACCATGTGCACATTTGTGGTCAATATATGTTCATGTAGAACGATGTGCTATTCTAACCACCATTTCCATCTTTTGTGTTTTTCCAGCAAGGGGCCACAGCACTGTACCAAATTCCCACTCGTTCTGACGTCTGATGGAATCATGTTCGCTACACTCCATCTGGTGCGAAATGGCAAATTGTCTCCCGAAAATGACACACATTTGGTCTCAAGAGTTATGGACACATGAGTGTTTCTATGCCCCGCCTTGTTTCTAATCTGGACACTTAGAAATAGATTGGAATTCCGCCACTTACCATAAACTCTGAGCTGGGTGGTTCTCCGATGTTCTATGCCATTTTCGTCATTCACAAACCCCATGTATTCCCCGGTGTCACTCGTCCGGACGTCTTTGATCTGTAAGGATCCGTCTGGAAGTGCTTTCTCCCGGCCAGTGTACTGGGGGCCGTTGGTCTGTCTGGGCGTTGACGGATGGTAAACAAGGATCTTCCCTGAGTAAGTCGCTATTGTCCCCCGGTACCAGTTAAGGAACTTTACGGTTGCAGTGACTGGGGAAGGCAGAGTGACCGTCTCTCCTGCACGTGCGGTCACTTCAGGACTGGATCTCTGACCCGACATCCGCTGGAAGCAGAGACTGATCCAGACTACACAAAAGAGACGAGAAAGATGGAGATGTGATATGATATTATATTTGTATCGCGCTCGTACACAAGTGTTTCAGAGTGCGACAAGGCAAGGGAGGGGAACAGGGGAGAGCAAAACAACGATCTTACTAGGCCCAGTGACATTGAGAAGGTTGAAGTGCATGGGAAAGGGAAAGGGGAAAAGTGCATGGAAGGGAGAGAGTGGAAAGTGCAGAGCAGAGGATAAACAGATACATAATAATTAATACATACAAATAAAATAGATAATGGAGCAATAAACAAGGGTAGTGCAGCCAGCAAGTGGCAAGTGCTGTGTTTACGGCAGCAGAAATGGGTAAATCTGATAAGTGCATAAAAAGAAGAAAATGGGGGTCTGGGGAACTGTACGGGTACAGATACATTCCCCAGTGCAAGGGGTGGCCGGGAGGCAGTGTAGAAGGGTGGCAGGGTGAGCAGGTACCTGGGCCAAGGGGACAGAGGGTGGCCAGGTGCACTGTGCCAAGAGAGAGCAGATCAGCAAGGGAGAGGGGGAGCAAAGGCAGATGCAAAGAGGAAGGTCTTGAGGTGCTTCCGGAACCGGAGATGGTTCTCCTCAAGTTTTAGAGTGGCAGGGAGGCTGTTCCAGAGGGATGCCCCGGCCGAAGACAGAGATCTACCCCCGCTCCTTTCTTTGAGAAACGACTGACACTGAGGGAGTTAGAGGTAGAGGAGCAAAGAGCTCCAGAGGGGAGGTATTTGCAGAGGGATAGCTGAAGGAGTTGTGATCAATAAAGCACATGAAACATGTTAGAAAACGGTATCCAGTTATAATGTCGAAAAAAATTTGTCGAATGAAAAAATGTCGAAAAAAATAATGCCGAAAAAAACATTCAAATGTTTTTTTCTTATTTGTATGTTTTTTTTGGTTTAGCTAGTAAAAATAAACAGGGGTAGGGGGAAATCCCCCTAAAAAAAAAAAAAAAAAAAACACATTCACATTTTTTTATGCATTCTTTTTTTAGACATTTTTGCATTCGACATATTCACTATAAACCTTAGAAAACATTATTCACACGTTCATATTTACATCATCACCCAAGACACAACAACTCAAATAAGTAAATACATAAATACATCAAGCGTGGAGAATGGACACTTGTTTCAAAAGTGGTATTCCCGTTCATTCATTAATCATCTCTCTTCCCCAGAGAGGATCTGATTGCACAGTGACACTCTCACCTCAGGTGGCCTCTCTCAGGCCATTGAACCTTGTCTTTCAAGAGGCCTCAAAGTAGTAAGTGAATGCCACTAAAGGGCCTTTCACTTGTCAGTGCCTCTTACCCCTAACATGGCATCCCGCTGATCCAGCATCTTCACATCCACTGCTGACTGCCTTTCTTACACCTTCCAGGGCCTCACCCTGGTCTGTGTATCACTCTCATTCTCCTCGGAGATCTGCTCATTGACCGACATATTCGTCCCTGGCCTGGAGGGGAGTGTGTAGGAGGGGGCAAGAGAGGGCAATTGCCAGTGCGGCCCAATCCCTATGCAGACACTTGTCAGCATACTTTAAGTTGCTCCTCTGACCAGCCGGCTATCAAGATTTTTGTCTCTTTGTTTCCTTAGTCTGTCTTTTCATATGTCCTGAAGCAGACACCACAGGAACAGTTGGGCCATGAATATCACTGGGGTGGGGCTATGCGTGTTAAATTAATATTATATTCTATACCCCCCACATATATAGGTGGTGTAAGAGGGGGTAAAAAAAAAATAAAGTCGTCATTTTCGGCCGTCATCATTGTGAGGGCGACATTTTGGTACGATTCCGGATTCACTGATGCTGGCCACAGTTTGTTATATGTGCTGCTTACATTTTAACATGAATCAGCAAAAAGACATTTTCAAAGTGAAATATGTTGCTTACATTTAAATCCACCAGTTTGTTTCTGTAGTTTGTCTTTTTGGTTTTGGTAAATTTTTGTGGAGCAAGCCACACATTTTCAAAAACTATTTCTACAAAAGAGAGAAAGAAGGACATGGGGTTCTGAAGTGCGATAAATGATTGGCATAGCAACAAGTAATACCATGGAATGAAATGCCATCTCACTAAAATGTATTTACCAAACTCCTCTGCCATGTACTACCCAATGAAACTGGTCACTCCATTGTTGTGAGTCAGGCCCTCTACCTGCACACACTGGTGTGAAGGGGAAGATGGGCCTTTTGGCTTCCTGCGGATCCTCCTTTCCCCCTTAGTCTTGGAGGGAAGTAGGCAATTCCTAACTACATGACCACCTCCCTGCTTATGTTCCTGGGCCTTTCACCTCCGGGTCCCAGGGTAATAAGTGTGGAAGCGGCATAGTGCAGGGAAACAACATAATTAGCAGGTACGTGTAGCTGGAGGCCCATCAATACCACTCCTACCCTAACATGCATTGGAATAATCGCCACGGCAAACCAGGTAAGGTAGAAAAGATTAGGCAGTATGCTTTATTACACAAGCCATGAACGATGATACATAACAAAAAACAGAAAGACATTTTTGGGGGACCAGGGATCAGTTGAGCGGGGGCCTTGCTCCACTGCAGGGCCAATACGAGACTGATGGTGTCCAGCCATTAATTTGAAAACAAAAAGATCGAATGCAATACATTCGAGTCAAAAGGACCGAAGAAAAAAAAGACTGAATGCCTTTCTATTTTGATATAGGTAAAATTAATGGTTTTTGGCCAAAAAACGGGGGTTTTAATAAAAGGCATTCGGTCTTTTTTTTCCGGTCCTTTTGACTCAAATGTATTGCATTTCTACCCTTTGTATTCAATCTTTTCACCTATAACCGAGACTGATACCTTCTGCTACCCTGAGGCGCCATACGGCCACTCAGGTCCACCCAAAATTGTCCAATATGTGCAATCCCTTTCAGCCAAAGTCCAGAAAATGTTTCTTGTGAAGATTTCCATCCTGCTATTGAGTGATGGACCCCATTTTGGTGGAACAGTTTGCTATTGCTTAACATAATGACCCTGTGTCTGATGAACCTGATGCCGGTGTACCAGCAGAAGTTACCTAGTGCCATATTTAATTTTCTCCTAGATATTACCACTGCCTTATTAGAGTCCTACCCTTGCCAGTGTTGCCTAGTAATTATCGCTGAGACCATGACCTCTCGTTGTCTCCAGCACCCTGCAACTCGATTAATTGAGATGTACATCTCCCTTAAGTGTGACTTCTGCCCAAGTTGCGTTAAGTCATTGCCCCCTAAGTGTATGGTCAGTAATTCTGGTGGGGTGGCCCTGACACCTAAAAGGTCCGCCAATTTGTCGTGTCCCTCCACTTCATACCTGGGGTGCCCCACCAAGAAGTGATAGTTTCTTGAAAGTGGAGGCCGTCATGCATGCATGTCTCCGGCCATTGGCTTGCTCTTGTTACGAAAGAATGCTCCACGATCCAAGCTGCTTTGAAGGATGAGGGGTCTGGGAGCAACACACAAGAGGAAAGGGGCAGGGTTGTTAGATTAAATATCTTCTGATGGAACATTTGGAAGTATTGGATTTCCGCTCCCGCCCAGCTGATCTGTTTTGGACTCAGTTAGATGGCCATGTATTCCTTACCTAGCTTGATATCTCGCTGACCCTAGAAGCCCCAAAGTAGTTCAAAGTAAAAACTGCTTTGAATGATATTGTCTCGTAATTGTTGGTGCATTCCCTCTAAAATGTCTCTCAAACATTTTATTTTATTAAAGTTCAATGGGTGCCTATTGACCCTCTTGATTCCTTCAAGTTTAGCCCACCCTTTTAAAGCATTTTGAGTCAGCGCACTGTGTGTAGGGACAATCCCCCCCGCTAGACTGCAATAGTAAGAGACCGTCGGTAAGTGGGATGTAGCCCCTGCTTTTGTCTAGATTTCTCTGAAAGCCCATTCCAGAAATTCGTTAACATGCTTCTCTTGAATCTCTCTTATATTATCGATCTGGACTATTGCCTGAAAATCCATGAGGCATGTGCTGTAGAGTTTTGCAGATTTCTGAGCCAATGCAATTCTTGCCAATTACCCCAAAATCCCTGTATGCTCATCTGTTCCATTAGACTGGGGTGTTCTGAGGCCTGCAGCACCCATGCCTTGGGTACGGTCATGTGCAAGATTTAATCTCCTACCTCTTCAGCTCCTTTAACCGTTTCTGTCAAACTGACCTCTAACCTTAAGTCTATTAGTCCTGTGTGTCCTAACTCCTTCCTTAAACCAAAACTACCCCTTAGGGAGGGGGTTGTACAACAAATCAGTAGTGGTGTTTTAGTTATTGGACCAACCTTTACCTGGTGCTGCCAATAAAGCCCAGCTCTCGGGCCTCAAGTCTTGTGCTACGTTCTACGTGCTACGTAATAACTTTTGGGTGTCTTTACCTATCCATAACATTTGGACACACGTCGACATTAAAAGTATTCAGTGTCTTCCATGCTGGCGAAATTGCTATTTAGTCCTCTTTGGGTATTGTGTATTTGTATCAGCGTTTCCAACTACTTTAGCTGCCGATTTGAAGTTGCCATTGGAAAAAATTGCCAGCTATGCTACTTGCACTCCCCAAAAGCTGAAATTGTCCTGCGATTCTTTAACCCCTTTCTATAAATGTTTTTTTTTTTTTTTTTTTTTTAACTTCTTTTTATTGGTTTTACAACATAAAAGGGATGGGAGAGAACAAACAGAACCAAAAACAAAAGTCCCCCTCCCATTGTCTTTTCCCCCTCCCTCCCCCCCTCCCTCTCCCCAAAGGCAGCCGCAGTATGTTCATGG
Source organism: Ambystoma mexicanum (assembly GCF_040938575.1). Classification (NCBI taxonomy): domain Eukaryota; kingdom Metazoa; phylum Chordata; class Amphibia; order Caudata; family Ambystomatidae; genus Ambystoma; species Ambystoma mexicanum. The sequence goes on from NC_090922.1 coordinate 550,839,014, forward strand.
TCCTTTGCCGCTTCGGGCCGGCGCCGGTCGTTGTCAAGTTCGTGGCGGAGGGGCCAGTCTCCCAGTGGCTTTTCTCCTTTCCTTGGAAATTTCCCTTGGTCTTGTCTTTACGTGTAGTTGTTGGTCTTTCCCAGTTGGAGTTGCACTGTTCAGAGTCTGCGCAGGTCACGACCTCTTCTCTTCCTTCTCCTTAGTTCTCTCCCTTTCTATAAATGTTTATGTTGGCCCCTGCTGTTTTATTCCTTATTCCGAAACATGCAGCCAGTTTTGGTCAAAGTGGGCTGCTTTTGTGGCCCCTTTAGGCGGGTTTGATAAGTTAATTCCCCCTTTGGCTAATAGTCATAACCCGTGCAATGAATAATTATTCTTCAAAATGCACACTTGAATCCCATTTTATACAAACCCTCGCCCTTGTGTACTACTCTAACCGTCTGTCACAAAAGGAAAAACTTGCCCCTTGCCACTTTTTATTGTGCCCCCGTCTGCATGCTGTGTGTGATTCCTGCCTGGTCGGTTTATTTCCAGGCCTACACAGTTAAAAAGAGATGGAATTGGGAGTGGGTGTTGCGGCCCTGGCTGACTCAACTGTTGCGCCCAGAAACACTTGTGTACCGGCGTGTTATAAATGCCACATCATATCATATCATGACTTCTAATAAGCTGCACAATCACCTCACTTTTTTTAAAATTAACTTTATTTCCATTTTCGACAATAAAGAAAATATTACATATGTATAAACAGCAGATGGATCGGTAATACACTGTCAAATACATTTCATTAATCACCTCACTTTAAAAGCGGTTATGATAGAGTATGTTATTATAGACATCTGTATTAGGTCCAGTCAGAGGGTTGCGTGTGCATGTCGAGGGCAAATACATGTGTTGCCCAATGGCATTGTGCTACCTCTCCTTTGCTAGTGCAGTCCACCAATATTATGCACAGTTAAAACATCGTGCATAGCCAAGACTGTTTCACCAATTTGTAGACCACACTCGATCACCATTTTAGACCACCACCTTTAAACCACTTATTTCAATTAATAGGCGACCCAGTCATATTTAAACATCAGCCTTCTCCCTGTTTTATGCCCTGGCGTGTCTGTGCATGCCCCAGGCTGTCTGTGCCCACTAGAGGAAAGCCGACCCTTCAAAGATAATGGTGCCATAGTTAATCGCCGTTCCTGAATTAGTAGGAGAATATGTTTTTTAATTTACCTACTGTGCGATGAGGTACAGTTTGCCCATGCATAAACGACTCCGCTCACCAGGGAATGACAGGAAAATGCTTCACCAAAGTGTTTACTCGCTCCCTTCTGGCACTGTGGCTAAGTGAAACCAGACTTGTATGTTTTGAACAATCATTTTAAGAGTGACTTGGATTTGAACAGCACTAGCAAACGTTCACCGGTTATGGACTTCCCCAATACAACAGTAAAAAACAAAACTTAGTATAAGTGTTCCGTCTGCTTTCCCCAACACGCTAAACATGGGACCAATGTGACCTGGGCTCGCTCAACTGTGATAGCGCCGCTATTTATACTGGTGTGTCTACTCACTGAGCTATCCTTACCTTAATTCCTTTCATGGTTGTGGGGAGGAACTGCAGGTCCCTCGTAGTTGATTTCAAAAATTCTGAGGGATCCGAACTGCGTCTATGTCGTGTGTCAACTCAGTGTGTCTGGACCCTTCCAGCTGTAGTCTCTTCTTTAACTGAGACAAATGGCCATCTTGCAGCATGTGAGCTGTTTCTGTGTGCCGCAGTATGCCCCATTTTGCTGTGTCTCTTTTTGTTCTGTTGAACTAGTGAACTGCTCAAAGCCACAGGAGCTCAACCTGCTGTACTATCTTAATAGCTGGCTCTACTTTCGTTGGTATAGCATTCAGGACCGTACCTTTCCATTTTTGGAAAATTCTCCTGTGCTTGGTGCCAGGGGAGCCAATTTATGAATTTCCCGGGGGGTGCCCAAATATAGGAAGTGACATCACTGGCAGTTATGACCGCATTTGCACGTAGTAGCCAACTTGGCGCAAGGCGGGGTGGTTCGTACTGCATATACTAAAGTCAAGTAAGAAGGAGGTTTAAGCCTTCTAGTTGCATTCCAGTAAGCCATCACTGCCCCTACTCCACCCTGCTATAATCATCCAGGTTGTAGTAGCCCTCAAAAGGCAGAGTAACACAACTAGGATGGGAGAACAAGATGTTTGCTAAACAGAAGGTACAGCTGCAAGGTGGAGTACCACCACCAACACCAAAAGGAAGTTCCCAATTCAAGGGAAAACGAGTAAAGAAGTTTCAACATCCCTCGACAGGCTGCTCTGGCATTGCCAGTTGGGGTACCCTGCATGTAAGTGCAATGCTTTTGGGACTCCAAAAAATTGCCGATTTCTTTGAAACAGTACCCTATTTTTAACTGAGTGCTTGTTTAATACTTGTTTAAGCTTATGGAATCCATTGTTGCCCCACAACGTTCATGTTACCTTGAGTTAAACTTTCTAGGCAGGCTTTAGACTTCTTAGATGAATGGAATCTGTGATGATTTCTGTTCTTGATGTCATGGCAATGCTCCAGTACCCCGGTGAGGTCAGAGTTCTCATTTAACTTGACGTCTGCACAGCTTTCGATACGACCAACCATGCCATCCTGTTTTTACTGTGAAGATGTGGTATGCTCTCCCACCTCAACTTCGAGAGCTGTCTGACCATCTCCATTTTCTTAAGGCCTTAAAGACATTCCTCAATGTTTAAATCTCTCGGTTAGGGGATCTTCGGCAGTCCTGCTCCTCAGTGCCCCGAGATCTTCGAGCCTTGGTTTCAGGCTTTATAAAGCAAAATACAATACAATACAATATCATCTAAAAGCTCTCTAATGAAGTGAGGTAAGGATATTGGTCCCAGAGAAAAATAAGCAAGATAGCTAAACAGAACAATGCACCACCTACAGATAGTTGTGTGCATAAAGGTTTTTCTATGTGAAGGAGTGGACCTGAAAACGAATGTATATTTACCATCTGCATTTTTGCATAGGGTAAAAAAATGGCTTTACCTCACCGGATGAAGATTATTGTATTTTTTTTTTCAAATTTTTCAAATCTTTAACATTTCAACATAAAACAAAACAATAAAACAAGAATTACGTATACACAATTAAAATATTCATATACAATATGCATTATCTCAACAAATCATCACATAGGCAAAGGTTAACACAGCTAAACAACAAAGCTAAACCGTGAAATAAATCATATATATTAAACATTACTAATTAATCATTAAAATAATTCAAATACGTGCAGTGTTGTATAAAAAATACATTTCAATCCGGTGACTCAATCTCTTCATTACAGTCAAAATAGAGATCTCTCTCACTATATTCCACACTCTCAATTCCCTGATCACAAATGATCCCCTTTGCCATTTGATTTTGTTACCTTTTGTAATATTATGTGGAATCAAAGTCTGGAACAGTTGTTTCCAGAAAATGTACAGTCGCAACCTTTATGGCAAATTTTGGGCTTGTGAAAATGAATCCCCAAATTACGCTCTCATCCAAATCAGAGTACAATATGAAGCAATTTTGAAATAGTTTCATACAAAGTGAACTTAAAGCAGAGCATACAATTATCAGATGTTGGAGAGATTGTTTTTGTTGTTTGTTTAAGCAATATCGACAAAAGTTTTGGTTTGGCATAATTACATTTCTCCTTTGTAGAACTTCTCGGGTGTGCCATAAATGAAATTGAAACCTCATATATTGCTGTCGTATATGCGGCAAGGGACATTTAATTAAGGATTCAGCCATCGCTCTGTGTCTTTTTGTCCCAAATACAGAGGCATCAAAATCCCTATATATTTGACAAGCTGCTAAATTCCTTATCCAATCACATTCAAAGATCTTTTTTTTTGCTAGTTCTGGATTGGACACCAACATCTCAATGCTTACAGCAGCATCGGCCATAGCACTAAATAATAGTGAACACCACTTGCTGGGGAATCCAGTTGACGTTGAAAGTAAATACTGTGCTACTGTACTTAGTACATTAGGTGCATTAAGGCCCAACAGACACTTCCGCAACAGAGCAGACATTTTCCACAAAGCCTGCGAGTGCAGGGACAATGAGCCCAACTCAGAACGTATCCTGGGATGCCGGGTACAATTAGGTGGTTGTAACACTTGCCTCCAAAATTTCGACTCTATTTTGTCCGAGTATACTCGATTTCGTGGACTTCTGGTCTCAACTCCGTATAGGAGTATTGGCACTACCATCATTTGATAAAAAGATAATATGTGCTTAAATGAAAATTTGCCAAATCTAGAGGCACGAATCTTGGTCTGAGAAGTGAGAGCTTGTAGTTTACATTGCAGTACCCAGTTCTCTACTTTTAGGGTGGTGGAATTTGTGAAGATGAAACCTAGATATTTGTATTGTTCCACCACTCCAAGTGCCTTGCCCTGGAGTGTCCAATCATAACTCTTTTTTCTGCGCTTGAGAGTGTTGTTGCACACTAGAATTTGTGATTTAGTTAGATTTATTTTCAAATTATTAACTGCTGTATACTGCTCCAGCTAATATAACATTTGTTGTAGACCATATGGCGTTTGGAACAGCAGAACCAAATCATCTGCATAAAGTAGATATCTGATTGTATTATTTCCCAACCTTGAGGGATCACAGCAGATGTTAGTTAAAATCTCTCCCATATCCAATATAAAGAAGTTAAATAAGCTTGAAGCCAATGGGCACCCCTGTTTAAATCCTCTCTTGGTGGCAACAGATGCAGAGAGGATGCCCTGAAAGGTCAGGCGCTCCTGCATTGTTGTCTCCGAATGCAGTAGCATCAATAGAGTTAATAGAGACTTTGGACAATTATGACTTGTAAGTTTCTTCTAGAGTAATGCACGATCAATAGAATGGAACGCTGCCCGAAAATCAATGAACGCTAAATAAAGCGGCTGTCCTCGGGCAGCATGTTGCATTTTAATCAGATTTAAACATAATATATTTGGTATTGTCCCTAACCCAGATACAAAGCCGGATTGATGACTATCTCTTAGTTGTTCTTGCATAGTCCATAAATTGATTTTTTTTAAAGCAATCTACCAAATATTTTCCCTGGTACATCAGGAAGGGAGATCAGTCAGTAGCTACTAGGAGCTTGCTGATAACCCTTCTTGAATATTGGTACCGTAATGGAGTGTGTCCATGTTTTTGGCAAAGCTTGTGCTGCATTGATTGCTAAGAATATTTTGTATAATATAGATGCCCACAATTCAGGATGCAATTTTAAGCTATAATTTGAAAGACCATCTGGTCCAGATGCTTTGGAATTGGATGATGTTTTGATTAATGATAATATGTCTTTATAATCAAAATCAAGATGAAAATGGCCATCCAATTCAGAAATGTCGAAACTTTTAGAACCCTGGGGAACTGAGTATAAGTCAGAAAAGTACTGTTTCCAAGATTGTTCAGTAACCGCATTAGATTGTAACGCGATTTGCGAGGACCCAGTAGCGTAGTTGATAATATTCCACATTTTGGCAGTGTTCTTTGTTGCCATGGTGTTAAGAAGGATTTCTCAACTCTGACCTGGAGGGGCAGAGGTTCAGAAGGCCAACCTAGTTCTTGGAACAGGGTAACCTCTGGACAAGCCAGACCAATCAGGGTAGCTATGGCAGGCCGCCAAGACTAAGTCTCAGGAGGGGTGAGGGTGACTGAAAGACCTCAATGAGCACACAAAGCAAGGACACTTACAAATTACTCCAGACAGGTGTTATATTAAAAATATAGACACATTTATTACAAGGCCTTTGTAACATAGACCATAGCAAAGAATCACTTTAACAATAGAATAAACCAAAACATCACAATCAACACAATATATATACAAGACCAATGGGGTTTAAGTGGTTAAATGCACGAAATATGTAGACCCCTAGATGAGGAGGAAAACAAGCAGTGCAAATAACCTTTAGACCCAGTTCTACATCAGAAGACACCTACCTGAGAGGCAGTCCCAGCCCTACGAAGAGAGGAGCCTTATGCTCAATATTACATGCACGCGCTTGTGCCAATGGACAAAATAGGGTCTCTTCAAGGGTCTCCAGCATCTCAGGAATGTGGATAAGGCGATGAAGAACAAGTTCCCACTATTCAAGTATGACCTCCACTTGAGGGTAAAGACGGTTTGAGAGTGCAGGATGGAGTCTCTATTTCGTAATAGCTGTGGAAAGGAAAGGGGCCCTCAGGGGCCACTTGTGCGTAAAAATGGGCTCCTGGGCTAGGGGCCACCGGTTGGGGTAAGGACTACTCACCGGTCCCCGATTCAGGCAGACCCAAACTTCGCCAGTACAGTGAACTTCGCTGGCAGGTTCGAATGCAACAATCAGGATGTCTCGACACCGTGTAGTATCCAAGATGCAGCGAGGATTCCCAAATGGGACAGTGGCAATTTCTCTGCTCTGGGTGGAGGAATCAGCCCAGTTCCACTGCAGCAGGCTTCAGGGGCAAGGGGGTCACAAATGCAGTGAACTTGCACAGGTCGTTGCCTCAGCAGGGCAACATGGTAACTGTATTTACTCCGGTCCGGGCGCACTCGTCTCACTTCAGACCTGGGAACGCCAAGTGTACGAAATTCAGTGTGAGGGTGCCGTGGACACAGAGCTAGCAGTATACCAAGTTTCGAGGGCCTCCTCGAAACAAAGGCGGTAACAGTACAAAGGTCCCGCATAAGCTGGTCAGCCCACTGGTTGGCCCAGGGACACTTCCGAACAGGCTTACTTGCAGGGTTTGGTGAAGGTGCCGAGAATAGCTGATCCCACTATTCCAATGGGTCGAAGTATCTTCGCAGACCTTCTAGGATGATCAGATGCGGAGGGTCCCACGGGACAACAGCGGGGGTAGGGTGCCAAACCTTCCAGCGGGTTACCAGTGGTTCCTTGACTCGGCTTCTTGTTGCAAGATACTTGGCTCCTTATCATTTGTTCAGTGTGAACTCAGGAGATGGACACGGTAGTGGTGTTTTCAGCCTCCTCTTATACAAAGTTCCCTTTGTGCCAAAACGGAGAGGACCCAATGGGAGATCTGCTCACAGACACTCACTCCATACGTGGACCAATCATGGACCACAGTGGTCCCAGGCATTCAGGACGCTCCAGTCTCTCTGGCACCCAGGATGTGCATTGGGAACAGGCATCCCAGCCCACATGCTGGAGGCACACACACAAGGCATGCAGAAGCCCGCAAAAGCATTGGGTTTCGCGGGAAAGTGCATGACCAAATAAGGACTGACCCAGGTTGACTCAACCTGAGGAAGGTGAAGGGGCAAGATGGCCAAAGGACAGGACAAAGAACCTTGTTGCATGGCCATTTTGGAGCCAGGCCACCGATTTGTGCCAAATGCGGTAAACGCAGTTACCATGGCAAGAAAGGGTTAAAAATATATGAAAACGATAGCTGTCCCCAGTCCTGTCCATGACACATATGCACATTTCATAAAAGGTCCAGCCAGAGTTTCTAAGGCTTTTGGAAATGACTACAGACCCAAGTGTGCTGTAAGGTAAGTTACATTGCACACTTGTTACATGTTGCACAAAAGTTGCAACATGAGGAAAGGACTAAGGGAAACAAAGTCTCCCAGTACTGACTGTCTTAAGGGCATGTCAGTTTCCCCATAAAAAGTGAGCGAAAGCCCAGAGGAGTTCAGCTGTGGGCTGTGCTTCTCTGGCAAACTCAGTCAAGGGTGATAAAACAGCAGCAAAATGTTTCGGGGTTGACATGGAGGAAAAATCACATACCATCATGAAATCTTTCCTAACACAAGGTACTCAACATAACAGCACCATCATTTTGATACAGCTGTGCATAATGACTTTTTACCCAGTTTGCACACTTCGTTTTGATTTTTCTTACAAGTAAGACCCTGATATCAGGAGGATGCCTATAAGCTTGCCTCAATTCAGCATGATGCAAAGCTTTCCTTAATTTCATCACCTGATCAAAACTATGCCGATATTTGGATTTAGTTTGCATATTTGATCTTGGGTTCTGAAACAGTTGCATTGTATTACTGTACTGAATACCCATATTGCTCACATCACTAAAGTTTTGGTTAATAGAGTCTGCCAGATATTGATTAAACTGTTGTAAGGCATCCTTCGACCATCAGAGTCTGTTTAGCCCTTGATTCACAAGTAAACACCGTTCTCGATGTACATTATCATCCACTTTTTTTAGGTCTCTATGCCACCATTTCATTGCTAAGATGTTATGATCACTCTGATTAGCGTCAAGGATCACAAAACTCTTGACCACAGACAGCAAGGTGTTACTAGCATAAATATAATGATTGAATTCATTTGACCATTATGCCAGGTTGCCCTTGGGGGAATATCTTCTTTAAACATACCGTTTAATATATGTAAGTTGCGAGATTTAATAAACATATTCCATCTATAGGCTCTTCCCCCAATCGGTAAGTTATTTTTGCTCAGGGCATTAATATTCAGATCTCCGGCTAGTATTAAATTAGAGACTTTATTGTCTAGGGCAACCAAATCAAGTAATGTTGTTAAATCCTCAAAAAACACATTACCTACTATAGCAGCTCAGTTCCAATATATGTTAAGCACAGCATACCCAGTTCCCTCAGCCATTACCTTTACCAAAAGCATGTGATTATTTGGACAGGCCCATAGTTCAGATGGCATTCCCTTTTGGATTTTTTATAGCAGTTAATAAACCAGAGGATGGTCTGCCAGAGGATGGCCTATATGCAGGATTAAAATGAATATCAAAACCGTGACAGACAGGAGGATCTATGAGCCAGGTCTCTTGCAATAGAATTACATCAAACGCTCCAATCTGATTTGGATCATTGTTGAGGGGGTGAGTAAAACCTCTGTTATTCCAGCTCAACAAGGAATATTGCATTAATAAACCAGGTGAAAGAACTTCAAATTGCAAGTTACTAGCCATGCATAAAAAGCCACTCGCCCCCACACATACCCACACACCATTTCTTACTCAGCACTAGCAAATTACCATTAGATAATAGCTAGTGGAAAGTTTGAAATTTGAGGCCCAAATAAACTCATATTTAAAGGGTGATTCTTGGTTGATCAAATGTTTATACAGTGCTCGGATACGCCGAAGAGGTCACCTAGTGCTGTCCACTACAGTAACACTGATGGAGATTTAAAACACTGTACCCTACTCTAAAAGGACTACTTCTAAGGGCAGTGTGGGCATCTGTAGAGTCTCATAAAGGTATTAAGAGGGTTGTTCACTCGGGAAACAGCAACTTCTTAAGGTGTCTCCAAAAGATGGTATGGCCTGTACTGAAGTCCCCTGTTAGGACCCTGGAGCATTTGTGAGGGCACCTCAAGGAGTTGGGGCCCACCACCCACTTCATGATGGAGGTCCTGGAGCAGTGTAGGGAGGGTCCCCTCCGCAACACAAGGAGTGGGCGGCATGTTTGCTTTTAACAGGAATTCAGTGCAAGAAGCAGATGAAAGGACATACCAATTGAAGGCACACTTGGTTAAGACATTTTTGTTTCACTACGATTTTTAGAAATTGAGGGACAGATGCAAAACAAGACCCTCTTGCTTTGCATCTGTGCCTCCATTTCAAAAAATAGTTTTGGGTTGAGTGTACCTCTACATCTGTGCACCTTTCTGCGGTGCACAGAAGTAGAAGTATACCCAACCCAAAACGATTTTTCCAAATGGAGGGACAGATGCAAACAAGAGCCTCTTGCTTTGCATCTATCCCTCAATTTCTAAAAATCGTTTTTTACCAGGCTATTACCCAGAACAGACAGAGACATAGTATGGATGGAACAAAGGGCAATCCATATTGCGTCTCTTCTCTACGGCCCGGGGGGGGGGGCTCAACCCTGACTTCATTTTGCAGGCGGGTGCCCGGGCCCCGAAGCACCCGCGTACTCGACGTCCCTGCTTGGCGCACATCCACTGCCCCCACCGTTGACCTGTAGCAGTTCGGGGGACAGCTGGTGGCAAAGCCACCTGTCACATGCTTTTCCAGCCAAACGAACAGGCTGCAGCTTCAGGTGTGTAGGATGCCAAGCTGTTTTTGCGGACTGTTTTTCTGCCATACCTCTGGACCGTAATGTGCCAGCTGAAAATAACAGGATGCAGCTTTGCCCAGTAGTGCCTAGCCTTTTTCTGTGTCTGTCAGCACGACCTGACCCTGCTGTGCCCGTCTGATTCCCAGACTTGTTTATCTTTTTCGGAATTACAGGTCCTTGTTTTAGGTGACTCAGCCCTCAGCACTCTTAAAAGCCACTTCTGCCGTCTGGCCTGTATTGGCCCACTCACTAGCTGCTGCAGCTGATCCATTACCAGACAGGGGCCCGGACATCTATCCCTTTGCCGTTATGTTTGCATTGGCTGATGCACCCGGGTATAACGTGCCTCAGCTGATCCATAACTCCACAGGGGCATGAACACCTCTGTTTTTGTCCTTGGTTAGGGAAAAGAACTATATGAAGCACCTGGCGTCTCACATGCCACCACTGATCCGTTGCCCGACGAAGGCACGCCCCTCTCCTTTTGTCATTAGTCACAGAAATGTAATGTATGTTGCACACTGGGGCTATAGCTTGATGCCCTGTTTCTCTGGGCGCACACATACCACATACCCATTCGAAGGCACTGGCAACCAGCGAGACCGGCGCTGTGATTTCCACTGAAAGAGTTTTTGGTTTCCTTGGTGCCTCATCAGCACTGAAGCGCCCGTCCCATGCATGGTATTGTCGTGGATGTGACACTCCAGCCCCACCACATCGTTATGTGGGAAGGCCCATGTTGGTTCCTGTGTGTACGTCAAATAAAGAAGACGTGTTTTTTGACTTCCCCAACTGCCTTGTCTTCTGTCATGGTCACAACCGTGACCTCCAGTGTGCCTGGTTGTGACGGGTGGTGGGCAGCCCCCCACCCACTTGGGCCTTGACATTGGCTACGAGGAGTCCTGAATTCTCGCGCAGTGCAACCCAAGGAATTTTATTACTGGCCACGGGAGGATGCCGTCGGGCACGAATGCGTGTCGGCGCACATCCCCATCGTGAGCCTGTTTTCCCTTCTGAGACAGCTTCCTGAGTGGCGCGGATGGTATCTAGGTCCTCAGAGCCGGCTAGGAGGTAAGGGCAGCACCCTTCCTCCTCCAGCAATACCGGAGGCCACACCAGGCCCGCCAAGGCTGTGGGAGGCATGCCAGCCTCACTATAAGGGGAGCGGAGCAACCTTTCTCCCCCGCCACATGTGGAGAGCAGCACGTGGGGCCTATAATACTGCCACATGAGCAGTGTATGGTGCGGCGTGCCAGAGGAGGTGCAGCATTTAGGAGCAGCCTCATCATCCAGGAGAGGTGACGCACACCTCGAGGTAGAGGGCCACGCAAGGCCTGGGAACTACACCCTCAGACTGAATACAAGCGATACACAAAGGCACAGAGTTCTGGTACAAGGACAAAGTGTGGGGCAGCCAGAAGGATGTCAGAACCCACACAGTGAGTAAACGCATACGAAGGACAAAAAGACCACGCACCATAGGCCAGAGAGGGGTCATCGGCACCACCCACCATGTCAGATCAGGTTTCCTCCGCATTGGCCGATGGCGCGTCGGGTGGCACTGCGGGACAGGCAAACACATCTGGGGGTGCTGCACAACTGGTACATCTACCCCTTGCTTTTGATCTGCGGGATACCAGCAACTTGGGGCATCGATGGGCAATATGGCTGAGAGACTTCAAATTCTACATGGTAACAATTGGCCTCACGGACAGCACATGACTGAAGAACACACTATCCATGGCAGTGGGACCTGCGGTGCGGGACATTGCCGGGGAACTACTCGAACTGGACTCAGCGTCATACCTTGACCTGCATGGCAAATTGTTGAAAAACTTCGCCCCCCACACCAACATAGACTATGAGAGGCACATCTTTCATACGATGCATCAGGAGAAAGGGGAGTCCCTCGACAACTACGTCATGAGGCTTCGCATCAAGTTCAAGTACTGCGAGTTCCACCGCTATTCAAATGAGGAGGCTCTGTGGTCACAAGTAATCGCTGTCTGCGAGTCGCAAGCATTCAGAAAGAAGCTACTGCAGAAGCAGCACTCCCTGGAAGATATCCTAGCGTTGGCCCAGATGCAAGCGGCTGTAGATTCCCAGCTGGACAGCTTAGGGAAGATCACCATACATCACAAACCGACGGATGCAGATGCTGTTAACAAACTGTCCACAATGCCGAATCAAATAGGCAGACGGTCGGAGGCCACATGCTTGCGCTGCAGCTACAAGTATCCTCATATGGGCGAGTGCCCTGCCCTGGGGCAGCAGTGCGCTGCATGCAGGGGAGATGACCACTTCTGGGCAGTTTGTAAAAATTCCCGTCCTACACGCCCAGCAGACAGAGACTCCAGGAACGAAGGAGAAGCTCCAGGGCGAGCCCCCAGGCAGTCGGCCGGAAGGGGAGCTGATGAGCCAGAGGAGAGAAGAATGTGAACGTCGGAATACATACACCGAGAAGACCACCGAGCTGCCGAGGGCAGTAGATGGACTGGCAGAAGAAGATTTGTCCGATATATAGAAATGAGATCCCCATCAAGCAGTGACTCCCCGTCATTGGGAGACAACCAGCATAAGAAAAGCTATGTGTGGGCTCTAAATGACAGTACCGCCACACAACACAGCCCCATACTGATGTTGCACATCAACACCACCCCGTTGGAGATCCTCATCTACACAGGGGCAACGGTCAATATCATAAGTGAAGAGGCATATAATGCCCTAGCCCAGCCCCCAAAACTCAAACGGGCAATGATTGACATTTACCCATATGGGTCGACCAAGCCACTACCCTGCAAGGGCGTGATAACTGCCTTGTCGACTCGCAAGATGTACGCTGTGAAAATATCATTGCACGTTGTAAAGACGGAGGCCAAGAGTGGCTGCATACTCAGCCTCAGGGCGGCGGTCGACATGAGGCTGGTGCACATCTTACACCAGCTGATGGCGCATTAGTACTTTGCCATCTCAGACAATGTGGAGGGGGCATTCCCCAAGTTGTTCAAAGGACTGGGAAAACTGAAACACTGGAAGAAACAACTGCATATTAATCCAGACGTCCAGCCAGTGGCCCAACACTACCAGGGCATACCCATGAACATTCAGAGGCAAGTGGAAGAGGAGCTGGATAAACTCCTACAACAAGTAATCGAGCCAGTCACCGGTCCTACCCTGTGGGTGTCACCCATAGTCCTGGTACCCAAGAAGTCACCAGACAGATCTATATGATTGTGCGTGGACATGCATACAGCCAACGAAGCGATCGAGTGCGAACGCCATCAAGCACCAAGTATCACTAATATGATCCACCTGCTCCACAGAGCAAAGGTATTTTGAAGCTGGACCTCACGAAAGGGTATCACCAGTTAGAGATTGCACCAGAATCTCGGTACATCACTACTTTTGTAACACACCTGGGGCTGTTCCAATATAAAAGACTCAGTTTCGGAATTTCCTCGGCCGCGGAAATATTTCAGGAGGAGAGCCACAAGTTCATAAAACACATACCCAACTGCCTCAACTGTTCAGATGACGTGCTGGTGTTCGGAAAATCTAAAGAAGAACACAGCGTAGCCCTCCACAGAGTGTGTGCAGCGCTTGAGGCCGCTGGCCTCACCCTCAACAAGTCCAAGTGTGAATTTGGCAAAGGATCGCTATGGTTCTTCGTGCATATCTTTTCAGAAAAGGGCATGCGACCTGATTCGGACAAAGTGGCGGCTCTAAACAATGCACAGCCCCTTCACAACACGTTTGAGCAGCTACGTTCATTTCTACGTCTGACAAGCTATTGCTCCAGTTATCTCAAAGACTATGCAACAGTAAGCAATCTGCTTTGAATACTCACCCGCAAAGACCAGCCATTCGAGTGGCCCAGTGACTGTCACAGTGCATTCAATACAATTTGCAACAACATTGCCCGGGCTGAAGACATGGCATAATTTGATGCCCAGAGGAAGACTGAAGTAATCATAGATGCCAGCCCGGTGGGGCTCATGGCCATCTTGAGGCGGAAAGACCCCGATAACCCGTCCAACATATTCATCGTCGCCTACGCCAGCAGGAGCCACACATCCACAGAACAGGCATACTCTCAGGCGGAGAAGGAGAGCTTGGTGTTGGTGTGGACCTGTAAATACTTCCAACGCTTCCTCTATGGGAAAGCATTCATGGTCGCCTACATCAATTATGTGGTGCACCACCTGCAACTACTCCCTGTTGACTGGCCCGACTTAGTAGCCGCACCTCGACAGGACAGGGCTCTCAGTATCGTCACACTATGCATTAAATCGGAAAAGCCCACTTTCCTCAAACATCAAGACAGAAACGAGACTGAGGCCGTGAGAGATGACATCCAGTCTCTGGACCTGGTGAAGGATGAGTTGTCCATTGTGGATGATCACATCATCCTTAAAAGATGCAAGGTGGTTGCCCCAGAGGCACTACGGGTAAAGATAATTGGGCTGGTGTGAAGACTGCAGGTGGGTGTCTGTACTCCTGCTCTCTATATGACAGAGGAGAGGCACAGAGGACCCCAGCCAAGATTCTCTATTATTGGCATCATGGTGAACAATCAAGGCTTAGCTCTCAGGAGGTGATGCGGGCTGGTTCTTAAGTACAGTGTAGTCCCCAAGTACCCACAAAGGAATGTCCACACACTGTATTAGTGAAAACACAGTCTTTATATAATTAAGGTTCAAGGTTATATACACAATCACAATAACTCACTTTGTGCTCAGTTAATCTACAATGGCAAATATATACACAGTTCTACGTGGTACCACAATCACTATGCGATTTCATTAACGTGCATCAACTGTACTTAGTTTAAATTTCACACAAATGAAGTAATAAGGAGAACCAACAATAGACCTAGGAGGAAAGCAGTTGGTTGGAACACTAGGCAGACTGCTTAGCTCCTACCACCAGGCACAGTTCTGTACGAGGATCCCCCCACCTGGGAACCTGTAAATAAAGATATGTCATACAAGCCCAGTCCATATACTGTTCACAGAAGTCTTATTTCCTTCTAAATAGTTCTACAACCCCAATGTACCTGGCATAGCAGAGTTTGACGTTGGGTCGCTGACGGATCCTTCTTGAGCGGCTCCATTTAAGACAGGAGCCACGGATCATCGAGATCCCACTAGGAAAAAGGATGAAAACTGTTGTTGCGGCAGATGTTTCGGCTCTTGAGGTGCTCATTGATGATCAGTCGAAAATTTCCTGCAAGCTGAGGTGTGCAGTGCACCTCAACGATGAGTATTCGCTGCCGCAAAGAGTCAATGAAGAACTTTGGCATAGCAAGGGTGTCGGGTCGTCGGAGTCGGCAAACGGGATAGGACCACGGCTGGCTTCAGTAGCTTTGTCGGCATCTCTGAGGTCTCCAGGTAATGGGAAAACCATTGGTGGATTCTCCTCGGTCATCGGCACCCTTGACTTTCTCTGGCAGGGCCAAAAACGGTCGACGAGGATGAGCAAGGGAGTCCTTGGACCAAGTGTCTTAGGCAAAGAGAGCACTGCAGCTCCGGTCAGCGACGGCGGTCAGCAACAGTGGACTGCTATCCGGTGCTTGTCTTCATTCTCCTCGGCGCTCCCCTTCTCCAGTCGGCAGCCTTTCGTAGGTCTGTCTACCAGGGAGCTTTGGAAAAGATCAGCTGGTGCATGATCATCCCTCATAGCTCGGAAAGAGGTCTCCTAGCCAGATCCTCTCTTGGATCAGTTCCTTGAAGGCATAGCAGCTTTCAGACTAGCAAAGGACAGCAGCAACAGTTCTTCTTCTTCCAGTGGGCTTCAAAGTTATGCATCAGTTTCAACTTCAGCTTCTGAATGGCATCAGTTTCGATGTCAGTTTCTACTTCAGCTTCTGAACAATTTCTAGTAGTGAGAGGCCCCCCCGATATACTGTTGATCTCACATTCACTCTGCTGGGTCACACTCAGGCAACCAATCACACAGAAGGGCATTCAGGCAGTCAGGCAGCCAATCAGGCGCACAGTGCATTCAGGCCATTCTTCTCCATCCAGACACTCACAACACAGAATGTGGATTCAGACAAGCACTCTGCCATTCAGCACTACACACTGCATTCATACCAGTTTTGGGCAGGGCTGTCTCAGTCATTGTGTCAAACACCAGATGCTAGACACCCATAACACAGAATGCATATTCGTCTCACACTCCATTCACCCAGGTCCCACCCCACAGGCGTACCCACAATATACAGTCATTAGCAATGCTCCAGCCAGTCTGGCCGGGACTTCCCCACAATACCATATATGGAACTTCCACCCAACAGCCAGTCAGGGGGAAGGGACAGAGTCAGGGCTTCCCGGGACTTCGGGAAAAGTAAGGTAACAGGCGATAGAAAGCAAGAGGCCACAGGGGCCATCTTGTTTCCCATCAGGAAACCACTGATTCCAATGACAGGGCCTGGGCATGATGCACAGGACACCTGTCAATTCAGCACGGAGCTACCACCAGCCCGTGCCCTGCTCTGCGGGCCACACGCAGGTGCCCAAAAACATACACTAGGAGTACAGGGTCGTACTCCCACCCATGGGTGCCATAAAGGTATCCCAAGGGTCTGTTCACCAAACCAAATACAGGAAGAGCCGCACCGCTAGGAGTCCCACATGAACTCCTGCATGGAAAACAAGTCAGAACACATGATAAAAAGCAATAAAGGACAAGGATTCGGAGGCCCTGTCCCTCCGATGCATTTCCAGCATTACAGCTGGCACATGAAGGTCACTGAGGGTGATGTAAAAGAAACGCCTCCTTCAGCAAAAAGTTTGATTCCCAAAGATGGACACCATGGTGGAGGAAATAGTCGGGGGATGTCCCACCTGCACAGAAGTAGCACTGTCACCACTCCTGAATATGCTACAAATGACTCCACTCCCTGAAAATGTCTGGGACGAGCTAGCAGTGGATTTCTTTAGCCCTCTTCGAAACAGCACCTATGTTCTCGTGTTAATAGATGAACACTCTCACTTCCCAGAGGTCCAGCTGGTTGAGAGCATGTCAGCCACGTGTGTGATCCCTGCGTTGGATCGCATGCTATCATCTTAAGGAATCCCACAAGTTATCAAGTCAGGCAGTGGCCTGCCATTCACTAGCAAGACTTTCAAACCTTTGCGAAGTATAAGGGGTTTCAGCATAGGAAAATGACCCGCGATTGTTGCAAGCCAATGGCACTGTTCAGAGGTTCATGGCAAGCATCAAGAGGACTCTGCAAATTAACCTTTTGAACAAGCCCTCTATCAGCTGCTAAGGGAATATCATCACACACCTCACAGTACGACAGAAGTTTGCCTGGCGGACTTAATGTTTTGGTGTCCCATCAAAACGAGACTACCCGAAGGACCCACCCAGACCTCGCTGACATCACTTGAACAGCAAGCGAGAGAAAGAGATCAGGTAGAGAAAAGCAAGATGCGGGACAGAGCAGATACTCAAAGGCGGCCTCAGGACTGCACGATTGAACTGGGAGACCAGGTACTTGTGCATCAAATGAAGGGTCGAAAGGAGGACGCCACTTTCACCTCTGACCACCTGGTGGTGACGCAGAAGAAAGGTTCCATGATCACAGCCGGTGAAGACGGACCAACAGCTGTGACAAGAATCTCGTCTTACTTCAAGAAAGTTGGGACCTCCCTGGCGCTCGGAAATGAAGAGGCATATGACAGTATTGAGGAAAGACATTCCAATGAGTCCAATCTCGGGGATGGGGAGTCATGAGAAGAGGATGCCAACGGAGATGGAGAAGACCCACCCCGCCGGCGATTCAAGGACTCCAAGACCTAAGCGATGTTGCATGAAACCACCGAGGTTGATAGAGGAGATGGAATAATAGATGGGTATGACCTATCGTATTAAAAGGGGGGGTCATGTTGTGGAAGTCACACTCCAGACCCACCACATTATGTGGGAGGACCCGTGTTGGGGCCGCATCCCAGGGGACAGTGACGTGCGGGCGAGGGCAGTGGGTGGAGAGTACAGGGGCAGTTTCGGTGTGTGCGTCGAATAAATAAGACATGTTGTTTGACTCCCCCAACTGCCGTGTATTCTGTTGTGGTCATGACTGTGACCTCCAAAGTGCCTGGCTATGCCGGGTGGTGGGCAGCCCTCCTGTCACCTGGGCCTCGAAAGGTATGTATAACTATGCAGATGACACCCAGATCCTCCTACCCCTTTCAGGCAATTACCTCAGAGACACGGCTCTCGTGAACAGAATCTGCCTCCTCATTCAGGCATGGATGGCCACTCATGAACTTCTAATACTAGGAACCGCGGCCAACCTCAGAAAACTAAATAATGATTACCCCCTCCTCCTTCAACATTGATGGCAACACCATCAAGGTTGTAAAGGAAGTAAAGACACTAGGATTTTACCTTGATTCCACACTAACCATGAACAAACAAGTCAACTCCTTAACGTCCACATCAGCATATAAGTGCAAAATAATCAGGGACTGTAGGCCATGCCTATCTTCATCCAGTTGCATCACCCTATCAAACGCCCTTATACTCTCAAGATTGGACTACTGTAATGCCCTTTACCTATGAGCTGATAAGTACATCCTAAATAAGATTGAAACACTACAGAATAATGCCTTAAGAACGGCATTAAACATCTCAAACAAAGATCACATATCTGAGGCTAGAAGACAAAACCACTGGCTGACAATTAAGGACATAACCCTGCTTAAAACAATCTCCTTGACCCATAAATGCCTGAACAATGCTGGCCCACGTTACCTTTCTTACCGGATAGTCAGGAAAACAGCCACTCGCCCAACCAGGACTGCCAATTCATGCTGCCTCAGTTTTCCACAATTCAACTTATCCAAATCTGGCGGAAGAAGCTTCCCAGTTATGGCAGCCCAAACATGGAACTCACCCCCCCTGCATTCCGTGCTGATCAAACTTACCCTAGCTTCAGGCGCAACATTCAGAAATGGATCAGAACTAATGACGCTCACCCTAGGACTCAATACTAAATAAAGTACTAATCCAAGTACATTCCATAGTACCTATCCTAAACGTCTACTTACACTGATGAATATATGTAGTTATCTTACTGTTACTCCACTCACATCACCCGTTACCTACTTATACTGTAAATGTTGGAACTGTAAATACCTTGAACAGTGTACCTAACACTGTACCCTGTAAACATTGTGACTGCTAATGTTTGCTCACCCACTGTAAATTCTGTAACTGTATATATCTTTTACAATGTACATATAATACTGTGAATTGTAATTATCCATTGTACCGCAATATTGTGACAGTTAACTCTGCAACCTAAGCCTAAAGCCTACTTGTACTGCTTGCGCCCAGTTACTTTTGGGTTTGGTGCGCCATACAAATAAAATACAAATACAAAAATGTGCACGGGAAAGTCTTGGAATTAACCCCTTCTCCGCTCTCCGGTGCTGCCCATTACAGTTTGTGGGCATGGGTGGTACTTGCGGCTGGTTTTCGCTTTGTCTGCCGAAGTGTTCCTGGCTATGTAATTTGTTGCCCACTGCTCTCCGCTGGCGAAATGCTTTCTGCTGCATCCAACAGCCCGTGCACGTGGGCAGTCCTCACGGCTATTGCCCAACTTGTTTGCCAACGTGTTTTCAGCTGTATGCTTGCCACCTGGCGACTTGGGCTGTCTTTGTGCACATTTTATATAATTTGTCAGCCGAAATATTCACTGCTGTCAGCCACAGCCCAGTAACTGCTGGACCCATATGCATGCATACATATTTGCCGGCCAAATACCCTCAACCAGAATAATTTGGCTGACACATTGTTTGTCAAGTGTTGGCAATAAAAGGCTGTAGGTTTTTATTGTACAGATATGGTTATGGAGATAACAATAATCACATATCATGTTAGTAACATACTTTTGGGCACTGGGTCTTGAGGTTACCCCGTTTGGCCCGTGCCGCCACACATGGGCAGGTTGACGGCTGACCGCGTTCCCCCCAAAAGTATCTCCTACTGGCAACCCCTGGAGACTAGAGTTTCTGTAATCTCTCGAAAGAAATGTTCCATGCCCTGTTTTGATAGATGGGTGCCATCTTTGTGAAAAAGGTCCGGGTCACCCAGTGTAATGGCTGGGTGCTTTATGAAGCCCAGTCCTCTTGCTATACAGAATTTCTCTAGCCCCCTGTTGAGTTTTCTTCTAGAAATATCTATAGTTTTGTAGCAGTTGGCCCCTTGCCATTTCTTTCTGGGTAGGGTGGCCGAGAAATATATTTCCGTTCCTTTCCAATTGTGTGAAATGCCTGCAAGGGAGGAACACATGTCCTCATATAAATTTCTCCTCCTTCCAATGGACATTAGGTCATTGCCCCCTAGGTGTATGACCAGAAATTCTGGCGGGTCTCTGTATGCGACCAGCTCTGCTAGTGTTTAGTGGATTTCTGCCCATCGTAGGCCTCTGTATCCCCACCATGAGGAAATGGTGTTTCTGAAAGGTGGCCTTTCTTTGGTCTCCTCTGCCCATCGGCCCGTCCTGAAGATAAAAGAGTGGCCGACTATCTATGCTGATTTGGAGAGAGATCCTCCCTTCCGTGGTGTTTCTGTATGAACGGGGGAGGAAGAAAATTGAGGGCGCTTGGCTATATTAGCTGTCGTCTGATGTATCTTTTGTAACAATCTGACTTCCAACCCCCTATGTTTTGTAGCTGTTGAGGAGCTAAACCTCCTTGCCATGCTGAAGTGGCGGCACCTATTCTGAAGGAGTGAGTGCCAAAATCTTTGCGGTCCCACCCTGCATAGCTGATTGCTTTCATCAGCACCCCTTTGAATTGGTAGCGGCTTAGTGCCGAGGCGTCCTTGTGGATTCAAAAACCTCCCCCCAACCTTGGGTCTTTTCGTGAAATAGAGGTTGGCGATACATACCGGGCTGCTTACTGCCTCATCAATGCAACAAATGTTGATAGTTCTTTATTGCCCAAGTTTTGTATTTCTATGCTGACGCTCTCCTGTCTGACCCTGACCTCCATGACGCCCAGACCCTTGGTAGCCTTGGTGCTGGAAGCAATGAGCTCTCCTACCCGGAAAGCCCCGAAGTACGCCAGGAAAAAGCTGTTTTGAACAACAAGATCTCCTATGGATGCCAGCATATGGCTTCCAGCTGGTTTGCGATTTGTACCAGTTTGTTGAAATCCAGGGTGCGGCGGGTGTCCACCTGGGGCCCCTCTATTCTACCCCAACCTTTTAATGCATAAGAAATGAGGGTGCTTTGGGTGGGGTCTGAATCACCCTGGATTCTTGAGAAATATGAGGTGGCAATTAGGTGTCTTTTTGCCCAATCTCTCTTAAGACGCTGGTCATGTGCCCATTTAAAAACATATTTCTATGTTTTTAATCGTTATTACCTCTACATGGTTTATGCCTGTGGCTTTAAATACTGTTTGTAAGCACTTACTGTACTGCGCTGCAGTGGTGCTTGCCAGTGCTTTCCCTGCCATCTCTGTGAGGAAGCCTAGGGAGTTGTTGGCACCCGTCTTTTAGGTGCCTGGTTCTGGTTGGACATCCTGGCCTTGGCTCTCTGGCACTGGCGTTGATGCCATTATTTTGTTGGTGCCCGATATTGAGGTGCCTGTTTCTTGCTGGGCATCCCGGCCTGGACTCTCTGGCGCTGGTGATGATGCCGTTATTTTGTTGGCACCCGTTATTGAGGTGCATGTTTCTTTTTGAACACCCCAGCCATTGCTCATTGGCGTTGGTGTTGATGCAGTTATTTTTTGGTTTCCCATTATTTCCCAGCATTCTGCCGGTATTGGCGTCATCTGTTCCTGGGCGTGCAGCTCTAGCTCCCGGAATCTTGGCCACTGAAAGCGCGATAAAGCATCTGCAATGCTATTATCTGCCCCAGCGATGTGCTTTGCTTTGACCACAATGTTTTCTTGTAATGTGACTGCTGTGATGGCTCGTAGGATTTTTAGCGCTAATGGGCATTTGGTAGACCTTCTGTTTATGGAGCCTACTACTGCCATGTTGTCGGACCAGACCAAGAGTTCTGTGTTAGCAAGCTGCCTGCCTGGGATGTCTAATGTTAGCCAGATGGGGAATATTTCTAGGAGGGTGATGTTTTTTGTCCACACTGCCTGTTTCCATGAGTTGTGTCAGTGTCCTGCCACCCACTCTGAGTCTAGTATAGCTCCAAACCCCAGCTCCCAGCTGCATCGGTAAAAAGGACCCTTTTTGTCCATAAGTTCAAAGGCGTTCGCCAAAGTGAGGTCCCGTTGAAATATTTGAGGAAATTCCCCCAAATTTCCAGATCTTGTTTCACCTCTGCGCCTAGTCGGATGTGTAGGTGGGGTTTGGTAAATGGTTTGATTTTTAGTTCCAGACTTCTGGAAAATACCCTCACTTGAGGGATTATTCTAGCAGTGAAGTTGAGACTGTGCCCTTGTCTTTTGTTGTCAGGGTTTGTATTTTCTCCAAGAGTTCTGCAATTTTTCTTTTCGAGATCCTGCATAGTCCTTGTGCCGAGTCAATTTCAATGACCAGGAAAATTATATTAGTGGCTTCTTTGGTCGTTTTTTCTTTTGCTAGAGGTATGCCCCAGTGTGCTGCCATTCCTTCTAATTTCGCCAGGGCCCCGTTGCATTCTTCTGAGTTTGCAGGGCCCATTACCATAAAATCATCTAGGTAGTGTATTACTTCGATCCCTGGTCTCTGTTTTTGGAAAGCCCATTGAAAAAAGGAGCTAAATTGCTCAAATAGGGTGCAGGATACTGCGCATCCCATTGGGAGGCATCTGTCTACATAGAATGTGTTGTTAAAAGTAAAACCTAACCATTGCTGGGAATCTGGGTGAACTGGTAAAAAGTCTGAAAGCGGATTCAATGTCTAGTTTGGCCATCAGGGTGTTCCTGCCACATTCCTGTATGAGTCTTACTGCCTCTTGGAATTGTGTGTAGGATACTGTGGATTCCGTGTGTGGAATGCTGTTGTTCAGTGATTGGCCTTTGTGGTAGGATAGATGATGGATTAGCCTCATTTTCCCTGGTTCTTTTTTGGGGACCAGACCTAGTGGTGATATTATATAATCCTTGAGAGGCATATGGTCCCAGGGTCCTACAATCCTTCCTAAAAGCAGTTGTTTCTTGATTTTGGTCTCCACTATTTGGGGGTTGTCCCTCACCAACTTTGGTTCAATGGGATGTTCTGTGACCCTGTGCCCTTAAAAGGGATGATAAAGCCCTTGGTAAGGCCCTGCCAGTTTGCCTCGCTGGTTTCCCTGTCTGGGTCGTTCATGAGTGCTTCTCTAAATTTGCTTGGGTTGATGGGAGTTCTGCCTGGTGCCAGGTCTGGGGTTGGAGGCGAGTGGGTGATGCTAATCTTTTGAATTTTTGGCTGGCAGTTTGGTGCAGTTTCTTGCTGCGTGATCGCCGTTGCAGTCTGTGCAAACGTGTTTGTACCAGCATTCCTTACCCAGGTGCACTGTTTTTTTCAAAAATTCCTGCATGGAATGTTGGCTTTTGCGGAATGGTTTTTGTTCTGCCTGTGGGCATTAGAATTAGCCGCCATGGCTGGTTCTTCCGAAACGGCTGTTCGCCCTTTTTGTGCTTACCATTATTGTTTTTTCTGGGACCTTGTGTATTTTTTTTATGTTTGGAGGAGTTCTGTGAGGCCTCTTCCTCTGCTAGGGGCTCAGCATTTAACATGTACAAACCATTTTGGACCTCATCCCATTCTATGGCTGGCCTCTCTGACATGCTTCTCCTAAATCTGATGTCGTATGCTAGCCAGGCCTTCCCTTTCTGAGCCACTTTCACTTTTCTTATTTTATCTATGTAGGCCCATATTTGTGTGCCGTCATGGGGAAATTTCTCCTCGTAGATTGTTGCCAAGATGGCGAAAGCTTGAAGCCAGTTGTCCCAGTTCTATTCTACCTGGGCGTTTCTGACTATGGCTTTCTCTTCTATCTTTTTGGGATCCCTAAAAGCATCTTTCCCTTTGCATTGGGCTTCTATTAATGAAAAGATTTCTATGAACTCATTGGCCCATATGGCCTCTTTGATTGTGGTGTCAATATTCCATATTAAGCATCTTTTATATCTATTCAGTATCTCAGTCTGGAAGGATTTCATTTTTAAATCTGATTGAGCATAGCAAATCATTGCTATGTCTGTTGGGTTGCTGCTGCTCTGCCCTGGTTGTTCTATTGTAACTGTATTGGGGGTTGCCCATGCTTTTAAAGCACCTGTTGGGCCTGCCGTGGCTGCGGTTGACGCAACTGTGGGGGCAGCTGTTGGTGTTGCTGGCACGAGTGGTAGTGTTGTGTCTGGTGCCGCAGTTGTTTGGGTTGTTGCTGGTGTGGGGGAGGTCACCACTATGGTAGGCTCTAAGGGGATGTTGTGGTTCCTGGGCCACTGTTCTTCTGTTTGGGGTAATTGTTTCTCCCTCATTTCCCGTAATAAATGCTGTATTTCTGACATGTTCTCGCACAATTTTGCCAGTTTTTTATGACCTTTTCTGAGGCCATCTGTCACTTTCTGTCTCTTTGATGGTGTAGCAACGTCATCTTGGATGGGTGGCATGGTTAGGCCTTCCTTTGGCAGGCCGTACATATTCTCCCTCACCCACGCCCAACCGTAGTGTTCAGCTGCCTCTATAGCTGCCAGTGGGTGGGGAGATTTGGGTTTTTGTGCTGGTGTGCTGGAATCCCGTGATTTTCATTTGGGACCCATGCTTTCTTTCAACCTGTTTCGATTAGAAAGGAGATATATTCAAATAGAGGGGAGGTGCGTTTCAGCCCCAGTAAGTTCTTAACAATGTGACAGCAGATTCTGCGCAGATGTCAAAATGTGGGCTCCCTGTTACTGCTTGATTATACCAAAAAGGATGGGACATCCGGATCTGAACCGGGGAGTTCTTGATCTGTAGTCCAATGCTCTACCTCTGAGCTATATCCCCGTGCGATATTATGTACATTTATATTATTAATGCGTAAAGTTGGGGTTTCCCGTGCTGGTAAAATGTGTAATGTTGTCGAAAATTAATTCGATTTAGTTTCGCAGAAATGCATGTAGTGTATTTCTGTGTGTAGCTTATTGTCTCTTTGTGCCGGTTGAAAGTAATGTATGTATCTGCCAGCAAAACCTTGTACTACAGTTCTTTAGCCTTAAACATAATGATTTCACAGGATGTGTTTCCCCCGCGGTTATTGTGTTTGCTTTTTGCAAGAATTCTATGCAAATAGTCGGGCAGCGCGTTTCCCGTGAATGCCGGTGGAGCGGCTGACCGCGGATGTTTATTTTCGCCTACTCGCGTAGGAAAACAAAATTTCTATTGCGCTGTTCGGTGCCCGGCGTGGCGGCTTACCTTGAAATAGAAAGCCTCCTCCTGAAGCCACCGCCTACGCCGGCCGCCCTACAGGCTGTCCTCCGCTCGCTCAGGCAATCTGGATTCTTGCTTCCTTCGTGATTCTTTCTGGGAGACTTTGTTTGTTTATTCAGTGTTCGCCGCTCGCTCACCGTGTCGAGTTGAACAGTGCAATGTTCAAAGGGGAACAAAAGATGCCGCGAAATGCAACAAACTTTGAGAGTTTGGGCTAAGAAAGCAAAGGTTTGGAAGGCACTGAGTAAACAGTGTACCTCCTGTGTGTTTGGGTCTCCGTTCAGGGTCCATAAACTGTGTGTGTTTTCTCAGAGCATGCCGTTCTGTATTTCTAAGACCCAGGCGAACTCTGGGTCTTTGATATGTATAGTAGTGGGGGCTGTAATGTTTCAGCCCCCGGCCAGATGCCGACTATCTGGCCCCCCGAGGGGGGGCAGGTCTTTGAACCTGATCCCTGCCTGCCTGTTGGTTTCCGTAGGTGCTTAGCACCTTGGTGCATGAAGGAAGGGTAAGGTGATTGCTCACACCTCACCCTTCCTCAGTATTGTGTTGCACAGACTGCGTGTCTCCGCAGCTCTGGGGAAGGAGAGGGGCAGACAAGAGGGGGAGGCTGTGTTGCCCCTCTCCAGGCCTGCTGATGGTAACAGCAGTTACCCTTCTTCGCTTTGGGTGGCCCTACAGCATTGCCCAGGACTTGAGCAGTTCTTGCCGGGCACGCATGACTCTTTGCGACCGCTCGCAGTTTGTCCGCCACAACAAAAGGACCCCAGGCCACTTCACTGCACACGCTGTAGATAACACAGGTTGTGTTTGCAGCTCCTTTGGCGTTTTTTGGCATTTTCTTCTCCCGCCACATGTTATCTCTCTCAGCTGAGAGAAAGATCAGAAGAAATATTTTCGTTTGCGCTCAAGGTGTGTGGCTGTGCCACTGTGCTGCAGAGGAGGAGATGCAAGGGAGCTCACTGTTCCTTCTTATGGGCCAAAACCCAGCCCGAGGGCAAATTTTCACCTCCTTGCATTTTCTTAGCGCACCATGGACCCCACACTGGCCCCTATTCAAAAAACGCTACAGGTATTTGGCACCTGCTCAGTACCAGGCCAGGGCACCAGTGAGTCTGGTGACTCCATTGTCATGAGCCAGGCCCTCTACCTGCACACACTGGTGTGAAGGAGAGATGGGCCTTTTTTAGCTTCCTGCGGCTCCTCCTCTCCCCCCTTTGTCTTGGGGTAAGGAGGCAATTCCTAACAACATGGCCACCTCCCAGTTATGTTCCTGGGCCTTTCAGCCGAGGGGCCAGGGTCATTTTGCCCACTTCGGACAATGACTGCACAGGAGACAGCACTACATGGGGGATGGATTGTTTTGTTTCACGCCGCAACACTGTGCAACTATGCCGCTTACCATTCTCCTGTACGCTTTTCTTTCTTCCCCATGGACAGGTCTGTGTTTGCCCCGACTCCTGGGTGTTTGCTTCCTCTCCTCTTTATCCACGTGCTGCTTTCAATTCCTTTTTGTCCTGGGGTGCACTGACCCTTTGCCTTTGCAGGAACGGTGTTCTGGACATCTATGGTGCACGTCAATTGTTCTCGTGGTTTCCCGTGTTATGTGGGAGGTGCAGTGACAGCATGCCCCTCACCATTTGTGGCCTGTACAGCTTGGCTTCTGGTCTTTAAAGCTATTTATTTAAAGGCTTTAAAGTAGGAGAGTACTGGGTTCGGGGTGGGTGCACCTAGGAGGTGGGTGAGCTATTTTGAAATTATATTATTACTGTGAATTTCAAACCTAAGTGCAGAAAGGATCTGATGCCAATTTTCAAGGGAGTAACGAAGAGAGAAGTTAAGTGTTATGTTTGTGTCTAGTTGTTTGAATGCGAGAGAGTGTCAATACATCGTCATGATGCCTCTCTAATAAAAGGGGCTCTGCCGGTATGCACAAGGCAGTGCAGCAGAGCCCCACGAAGCGGCAACTTGTGTCTCTGTCCCATTATTTATGGTGGGCCTTGCCATGTGATCGTGCCCTATGTTGTGTGCCTTGGCCTGGGTGCCCCCCGCCAAGGATGGTCCGTGCTGCGTGCCCCCATCTGGGATCGCTGAGTCCGGTGATTCGGACAGGACAGGGTGATCCCTGCCCTCCACCCACTGCTTGGCGACGAGCATGGGATCAGGGCGCAGATCATCTACGGCTGCGGTTCTTCCAAGCTGCGTAAGCAAGTCCTGATGGACCCAGCGCTGACCCTCGACCGGATTCTAGACCTTGGCTGTGCCCAGGAACTGGCAGAGGAGCAGGTCTCAGTCATGGATTCATCCAGACAACACCTCAGCGGGTCAAGCTGGAAGAGGTGTCAGCTGTCGGCAAGTGGCAAGGAGGAAATCCGTTGAGGAGGGGAGACTGGCCAAAGAGAGACCCCAGTGGCACAATATGCCATCAGTGCGGGTGGGATCTTCCACACCCGCGGGACTGCCCTGCGAAAGGACACATCTGTGGGAGGTGCGGGAAGGTTGATCACTTTGCACCGGTGTGCCTCGCCCCAACACCAGTCAGCATGGCTGGGACATCGGTGGGGAGTGAGTCGAAGGGGAGAAAGACCCCCAGAGTGGCTGCGGTCCAAGTGGTGGAAGACCAAAGGAGAATGAAGTATGATGCGGGAGAGGCAGTAGATGAGGAAAATATATTATTTTTTTCCTGCAGCAGCGCCACTGGCCAATTTGTCCGCACACCAGCCAAATCATGTGAAAACCCCACACGTACCCCAGCCACACCCCAGCAAAATCGTGTGAAAACTCAGCGTGTACCCCGTCCGCACCCCAGCCAAATTATGTGAAAACTCACTCCTTCGTACCCCATACGCACCCCAGCCAAATCACGTGAAAACCCTGTGCATACCCCGGCCGCACCCCAGCCCAATTGTGTGAAAATTCAGCACGTACCCCGGCCGCACCCCTGCCAAATCGCGGGAAAACTCCAGGCATACCCCTGTCGCACCACAGCCAAATCATGTGAAAACCCTGTGCGGACCCCATCCATACCCCAGCCAAATCACGTGAAAACCCTGTGCGTACTACAGCCGCACCCCGGCCAATTTGCGTGAAAACTCAGCGTGTACCCCTGTCACACCCTAATCGCTCCAAAACAAACCACAATACCCGCACTATTCCACTGGAATCAGACCCCTCCTGATGAGACACCCACACCCCAGCCCCCATGACCCTAGCCTGCATGCATGCCCCTCTACAAGGGACCCTCAGCCCCCATCACCTGTGATGCCACCAGGCAGGCAGCCCAAACCACATGGGACCCCCAGCCCCCATCACCTGTGACAACACCCTGCAGGCAGCCCACACGACATGGGACCCCCAGCCCCCATCACCTGTGATGCCACCCTGCAGGCATCCCACACCACATGGGACCCCCATGACCCCATCACCTGTGACACCACCCTGCAGGCAGCCCACACGACATGGGACCCCCAGCCCCCATCACCTGTGACAACACCCTGCAGGCAGCCCACAACACATGGGACCCCCCCACCCCCATCACCTGTGATGCCACCCTGCAGGCAGCCCACACCACATGGGACACTCTAGCCCCCATCACCCCAGTCTGCAGGCAGCCCGCACCACATGGGACCCCCCAGCCTCCAACACCTGTGGCGCCACACTTCAGGCAGCCCACACCACATGGGACCCCCCAGCCCCATCACCTGTGACACCACATGGGACCACCCCAGCCCCCATCACCTGTGATACCACCCTGCAGGCAGCTCACACCACATGGGACCCCCCAGCCCCCATCACCTGTGACGCCACCCTGCGGCAGCCAACACCACATGGGACCCTCCGCCCCTATCACCTGTGATGCCACCCTGCAGGCAGCCCACAACACATGGGACCCCCAGCCACCATCACCTGTGACGCCACCCTGCAGGCAGCCCACACCATATGGGACCCCTCAGCCCCATCACCTGTGATGCCACCCAGCAGGCAGCCCACACCACATGGGCCCCCCTGAACCCCCACCGCCTGTGACGCCATCCTGCAGGCAGCCCATACCACATGGGACCCCCCTGCCCCATCACCTGTGATGCCACCCTGCAAGCAGCCCACACCACATGGGTCCCCCAGCGCCCATCACCTGTGACACCACCCTGCAGGCAGCCCCCTCCAAACTGAACATCAACTGCGTGCTGGATGCTGACATCATGACACATGCACACTCCATCGATGGCGTGTCGAGCTCCTTGACTGCCATGTAGTGACACCATCCAGAACCTCCTGTCAAAAAAATATCCTGCAAACAGAAACAAATTCATACACCTGGCACACATCCTTGAGTGTGGTAGCTGCTCAAACACAATAGGTGTATGCAACCATCTCCCAACATACACATCACACAAGTGAATGGTAAAGTGAGGCCCTGCAGTCCCTTTGACAAAGTCATGCCAATAATTTCCATGTAGAAATAGTCACACAGTGATAGATCCCAAAGCACCCTCAATGTGTGCCACATGAACAGACACTGCCCAGGCGTGTCACGGCGTGAGACTCAATAAGCTGACATTATCAGAGCAGAGAACCCATTAAACACATCACTGTTCCTCTCATGTGTGAAGGACATGACATGACATGACATCCTATCAGATTTCATTTCACCCATAATGCGCATATACACAAGTGTAAGAAGCCACTAAGAGTCCGGGGAGGTCGAAGACAGTGACGCCAGAAATACTGAACTTGCTAGGGCAGGTGACATAGAGATGGGGCCAGTGCATGGGAGGTGGGCAGGCAGAAAAGGAAGTTTGAGGAGGGTGCAGTGCAGTACATGTGAAGGACATCATAAAACAAAATGAAAATTCATGAAAATAAAATACAACTGTTCCCAGCTGGTGTCAAGTCCAAGCCTAAGGGCAGACAGCAGGTGTGAAGTGCAGGTAGGTGGCTGTTGGCATACATAAAAACAGTCCAATTTTGGGGGATGCCAGGGAGGCAGTGCGAGTGTGCAAGTGGCATGCAAGGGGACCGTTGCCCAAGTCCAGAGGTTAGTCAGGTGACCAATGCAGATTCAGACACTTCATCAGGGCATAGTAGTACCAAAAGCACAAGCAAAGAGGAAAGTCTCAAGTCCTGAATTAATACATGGAAATCAGACATTAAGCTATAATATGATATGATATGATATTTTATTTATATTGCGCTCGTACACAGGTATTTCAGAGAGTGAGCAGGCTAGGGAGGGGAACAAGGGAGAAACAAAAACGACAATCTTACTAGGCCCAGTGACATTGAGAACGTGCAAGTGCATGGGAAGGGAAAAGGGGGGAAAGTGCATGGAAGAGGGGAGACATTGGAAAGTGCGGAGCATAGGAGGGAGCAGAATAAATAATAAGTCAAATAAATAAATAAAGGTGTTAAACAGTGGTAGTGCAGCCGGTAAGTGGCAAAGTGCTAGGTTAGTCAGATAGGGTGTATCTGATAAGTGCAGAAGAGGAGTGGGTGGGGGACTGTATGGGTACAGATACAGGCCCCAGTGCAAGGGGTGGCCAGGAGGCAGTGCAGCAGGGTGGCAGGGTGAGCAGGTACCTGGGCCCGAAGGACAGAGGGTGGCCAGGTGCCAAGAGAGAAAGCAGATCAGCAGGGGAGAAGAGGGGCAAAGGCAGAGGCGAAGAGGAAGGTCTTGACAGTAGTCCAACCTAAAGAGAATCAGAGCTTGGGAGACAGTAAGCTTCTGAGGGAAGTAAAGGAAGGGAAGAGTACCTCTAAGGAGGTGCAGTAAGAAGTTTGACTTTTTGGAGACCTCAGAGATGTGTGCGGAGAAGGAAAGGGTGGAGTCGAATATGACCCCGAGGTTCTTAGCCTCGCAGGTGGGGGCAGGAGGAGGGCCAAGGGAGGCCGACCAGAGAGTGAGGGGAAAGGATGGGGAAGGTGTACCAATGAGGAGGATCTCAGTCTTGTTGGCATTTAAACAAAGATCATTGGCAGCACACCAATTTTGAATGGCGATTAGGCAGTCAGAGATGATGGAAGGAGAGGAGGTGGCTGAAGGAAGCCTGAAAATGAGTTGGGTGTCATCAGCATAGCACTGGAAATGTGAGCAGAAAATGGAAATGCAGTGGGCAAGAGTTGCCAGGTATTGGTTGAAAAGCCAGGGCAAGAGGTTAGACCCCTGGGGAACACCACAGGTAGAGAAGGAGATAGAAGATAGGAAGGACCCAAGCTGTACCTGGGAGGGTCTGTTAGGCAGAATTATATGAAGGTCCCTTTGGGAACACCACACACAATTAGGACTAAAAGTGACAGTACAAGTTCACCTTTGGTACAAGCCTATACTACACAGTAAAGTGATAGAGATGGCTGAGCAGCCAGACTTATCTCAAGAGTAAAGTGAGCAGTATCAATAGT
Source organism: Ambystoma mexicanum (assembly GCF_040938575.1). Taxonomy (NCBI): domain Eukaryota; kingdom Metazoa; phylum Chordata; class Amphibia; order Caudata; family Ambystomatidae; genus Ambystoma; species Ambystoma mexicanum. The sequence goes on from NC_090922.1 coordinate 550,870,859, forward strand.
TACACAAAGAACATAAATTACTATGATTCAAACAAACACTGACTCAAGGTTTCTAAGTAAAAGAATATACCTTTATTTACACATCAGGTATTAAACATTTCACTATTATCAAGCAGTTGAAAAAATCATGACTTGAATACACTACAGTACACCTAATAGTTTCTGGACAATTTAAGCTCAAAATGAAGTGTGAGCAAAATGGCACTCCAGTAATTTAAAAAGGGATGGAAAGACAAAGTTAGACAAAGGTTGAGCAGCACCAACAAGTAAGTAAGCAGGGCAATCTAGAAAAAGGAACCACATTGAGGAAATCAAATCAAGAGGCCTTAGCCAAAGTCAATGGACCAAAGTCTTTGCAGAGGATCACACAGTTCAGAGTAGTTTGCGGTTAGGTCTTTGCCAAGAGTTCAGAATGAAGTTGGTCGAACGAAAAGTTACTTTAAGGAATAGAGAAGGACTAGCCCTCGGATTGGCGAAAGATTTCACACACTTTCACCGCGGTCGGACGAAACGAACAACCAGGTTGGCACAGTACCTTCAGAGCAGAAGAATGCTGTAGCTGAGGCAGACGTTCCTGGCAGATCCTGCAGGCTCACGGTTCCTGAAGCCGCTGTCGGACTGACAAGAAGGAGGAAGACTGGAGGGTCCTGCACTGCCCAGGGAAAAAACTAGCAGCGGAGGAAAGCGATGAATAAAAGGTGTGCTGCTTAAAACCCAATCAGGGTCCGTTCCTCCTAGCTATCGGGTTCACCGTAGCTCTGTACAGCAAATTCGACCAGAGGAGCGAGGCCTGGCTTGCAGTTTGGTGAACTGGTTGTTCCCACCAGCTCAAGGGGAGAAGATTCCTTGCATATCTTCCCTGTCGTTGAAGTTTGACGAATTGGATCTGCAGCAGGGCTTCACCGGGAGGTTCAGTCGTGGTAGAGGTCCTCTTCTGTTGTCTTCTTGTCGGTTTTCTCGATCCAGTGGCGGCTCTGCCTTTCCAGCCTCAGAGACCTGCTTTTTATGCAGTTTTCCCCCATTCACACAGCCTGGCTGTCAATCACACAGCAGGGTGGCTGTCCAGCCAGGGCAGTCACCACAGCCAATCATACCAGAGTGTGACATGGGTCTCCAAGGAGACCCTGTGCAGGGAGTCTCAAACCACTCCCCCACATCCTGTCCCCCTCAGACATTCAGGCGCCTAAGGAGGGCTTCTGTGCAGAAGGCAGCCAAATGTCGGCGAACAAAGGAATCAAACCTGGTTTGGCGCGCAGAGAAAAACACGAGAAAGACTTTTACAAAAAGAAATGGCGAATAAACCCAGCAGTAACCGTATAAAAATGTATATGGTCCAGCAGGATTAAGTTCGAGGCTACCAAGATAGCCTAAAATAATACCAAGGCTATTTAGAATAACCACGGTAGGAAAAATAGCGTAGTTACCACTGCCACCAGCCAAATCTCAATGAAAAGGGAACGAAACAATGGTCCATGAGAAACAGACAAAAAGGGATAGCTATTAACCCTTTCCAGAACTCTATGTAAGATAGTTTGTACAGGGTCTGTGATTTAAAAAGACTAATAAAGTCAATGGCAACTTTACATGTTTCTGGGAGACAGTAGTCAATCCCAGAAAATGGAGTCAGAGTTGGGAAGTCTGAAAAAGACAACCCTGTGTCACTGCACTGAAGGTGCTGGGTAATACACAGTAAAAAGATGATGCCTATGGAGTAGGTGAGGCTCCACAGTCAATGAACACAAAAAATGTTAAACACACACAGCAAAACACATGTAAAGTGGGACAAAGGCTCACACTCTTACAAGGTGGAGAAAAAAAAATCCTAGAAATCCAGCAAAGCTGCTGAGGGACTCAGTAGGTAAGGGAAATCAGCAATTTTGGAGAATTCTCTCTAACGCTCGCCCCCACCAGACTAAGGAACAGGAAGATTTAATCCATTCCTGGATGGATCTCTTCACTCTAGTCGGTTAAAAACATCCTAGAGAGACCATCAGCTTTTTGGTGGTGGCATCCTGCTCTGTGCTCAATGGTGAAATCAAACTCTTGCAGGGAGATTGACCATCTTAGAAGTTTTGGGTTCTCCCCTTTCATTTGCATTAACCATCTCAAGGGTTGGTGCTCAGTTTGAATCACAAAAGTAGATCCATACAAAAATGCTCTAAACTTCTTCAAAGACCACACAATGGCAAAACATTTACGCTCTATGGTTGTCCACCTTGTTTCTGGTTCCTTCAGTTTCCTACTGATGAAGCAAATGGGGTGCCCCCTACCTTTCTCATCCAGTTGACTAAGGACTGAATAAACACTTGTATTGGATACATCTGTCTGCACAATGAAGGGTTGGTGATGATCAGGAGCTCTTACGACTGGAGCTTGTCAAAGGGCTTTCTTCAGGTTTTCAAAGGCTTGAGTGCACTCCTCATTGCATCTAACCTTTTTAGGGAATTTTGGAGAGGAGATCACATTCAAAGGAGAAGCTTTGTTCCCACGGGTCTCTATGAAATTCCTGTAGCACCCGGTGAGTCCGAGGAAGGCTCTCACTTGGGTTTGAGTAGTAGGGGTGGCCCAGTTTTGTACAGCTTGTACTTTGCTAGGCAATGGCCTTATTTCACCTCCTTTTACCTCATGACCAAGGTAGACCACTTTGCTCTGACCAATTAGACATTTACTTGCCTTTATGGTAAGATGGGCCTGCTCAAGAGCCTGCAAAACATATCCTAAGTGATAAACATGTTCTTTCCAAGTAGTGCTGAACATTGCAATGCCATCCAAGTATGCCATGCAGAAGTCCTCCATCCCATTCAGAACTTGATTGACCATTCTTTGGAATGTAGCAGGTGCAGTCTTTAATCCAAATGGCATAACCTTAAACTGGTAGAGGCCTGCTGGGGTTGAGAATGTAGTTTTCTCCTTGGCATGGTCTGTCAGGGCTATTTGCCAATAGTCTGAAGTCAGATCAAATGTACTGAGGTAATTGGCTGCACCAAGTCGATCCACCAGTTCATCTGTCCTTGGCAAAGGATAGGCATCAGTCTTAGTGACTGCATTTAGAGCTCTATAGACCACACAGAATCTCAACTCCATGGATCCTGCCTTTGCTACTAGAACAACTGGACTAGGCCATAGACTTGTAGATGGCACTATGAGCCTGAGATCAAGCATCTTGTTGACCTCTCCTTTGATGTGGAATCTCACACATTGTGACATTCTGTAACCTCTGCCTTTCACAGGTAAACAGTCACCTCTGAGAATATCATGCTAGCCCCAAGGGGTCAGACCTGGTGAAAGTGAAAACAGGGAGGCAAACTGATTTAACAGAATTTTGCACTCCTCCTGTTGTTCAGATGTCAGTTGAGAAGAGAGATTGACTCATTCTATGTTTGCATCTAAAGGTTGGCCTCTGAGCAGGTCAGGTAGAGGTTCGCTCTCCTCCTCCTCTTGAGCTGAAGCTAGAAGCAAAGCTCCCACTTCTGGTCTTGAGACATATGCCTTCAAACGGTTGGTGTGAAAGACTCCAGGAGCCTCCTTAGGCCTGCCTAAGTCCACCAAATAGGTCACCTCTCCAAGTGTGCCCACAACATTGATGGGTCCTATTAATTTGTCCTGCAAGGCCCTCTGCCTTGTTGGCACCATAACTAATACAAGCTGGTCTTGAGTAAACTCAACCATGCTGGTCTTCTGGTCATGCCAATGTTTGACCAGAGCCTGACCTGCATTTATGTTATCACTAGTGTCTGCCATCATGTGTGACATTCTCCTCAGGAGACCTATCACATAGTCAGTCACTCTGACTGGCTTGTGGGAAGGACCACTCTCCAACCCCTCCTTAATCAGGGCCAAGGTGCCTCTGACTGGATGAGCACAGAGAAGTTCAAAGGGACTGTAACCAACTCCCTCCTGAGGGACTTCTCTATAAGCAAAGAGAAGGCATGGCAGTAGAAGGTCCCACTTTCTTTTAAGGGGTTCCTTTAAAGCACCTATCATACTCTTCATAGTACGATTAAAACTCTCTACCAGTCCATTTGTCTGTGGATGGTAGGCTATAGAGAATTTGTAAGTGACACCACAGTTTTTCCATATGGCTTGCATGTAGTGGGACATAAAATTGGATCCCCTGTCGGATATCACTTCCTTAGGAAACCCTACTCTGGTAAAAATACCAAGTAGAGCCTTAACCACAGCCTGGGCCAAAACAGTCCTCATAGGTATTGCTTCAGTATACCTAGTAGCTAGGTATAGTACAACCAGGATAAACCTGTTTCCTGAAGATGTGGGAGGGTCAAGGGGACCAACAATGTTGATGCACACCCCCTCAAAAGGAACACCCACCACTGGGAGAGGCATCAGGGGTGCCACAATCTTGGCTCCACTCTTGCCAGAAGTTTGGCAAGTGTGACAGCTCCTACAGAATTTGTCAACTTCTGAACCCATCTTAGGCCAGTAGAAGTATAAGGAGAGCCTTTCCTTGGTATTTTTGAAACTCAAATGACCAGCCAAAGGTATCTCATGGGCCAACTGTAGGAACTGGAGTCTGTTTGCTAGGGACACTACAATTCCTTTGCAGTCCCCAGGGATAGACCCGGTTGGAGGAGTCACAGGTGTGACCTTGGACAATCTTTGGGATGTCCGTGTTGGTAGCACAGAGGTGCCATCTGTCTTTTTATTGGAGGTCTTCGGTTTCCCCTTTGCCTCTTTCTTTCCAGAAATAGCAGTGAGCAACTCCTGTGGAGTAGGGGTGATAGTGTCCTCTATCAACTCCTCTGGAGAGCCTCTCATGTTCCTCTCCCTTGCAGGCCTAGTGAGCTCCTGTTTCCTTTTACTTTGAGGCCTGGGGGTACTAGACCCAACTCCAAGACTTTTCAGGTTATTACCCAACCGGACTCTCCCAGGCACTTCACTCTGCACACTAACAGGTATTTTGACAGTCATATCATTACACTGGATGAGAGCGGTAACTGGAGAAGCATTTGCACAGGGCCTCCAACTAACATGGTGAGGCGTTTGGGTGTTTTAGCAACATCCTCCACCTTGGAAAATGATTAATCTACCACAGTTATGCTGGCTCCATGGCAGGGGTCTCCTGGCCATTCCCAAGAACACTATCTTTATAATACTCTTTAGTATTATCTCAGATGGAATTATAGACATCTAAATTCTGTTGTTCCCACAAACCCAGGGACACTAAAGAAACACTAGCTGAGACTCTCATGGGTTCATCAGCCAGTAGGTGAAAGCTTCCATTTGCCATAGGTACTTCTTCCTCTGTGGAGAAGGCTAAGGAGACAGTGTGGACCCCTGAATGTTTACCCTTACATCTGGAATCCCCTTTCAGATGGTCAGTTGACCCACAAATATAACATTTCCTAAATGTTTTGATGAATGGGGCTTGTTCTGACCGCCATCTGGTTTGGGTCCAGATGGTACACTAGCCTGATTCGGTTTCCCTTGTGGTTTACCCTTATGTTGCTGTTTGTGGCCCTCTTTTGGATTGGAGGTATTAGAATTCTCCTTGTTATCTCTCCTTGGCTGCTTTCCCTCATCCTTCTTCTGAGTTGCACCAGAATCCTTGTGAGTAGCCCTATTGGTAACCCACAAGTCAGCAGCCTTAGCTAACTTCTTTGGATCTATCTCCTTAGAATCAGACAAGTGCTGTCTGAGCTCAGGAGAGCAGGCATCATAAATCGACTCGAATATAACAAGATTTATCATTCCTTCATAAGTGTTCATTCTGTAACCTTTAATCCAACCGTCTATGTTCTTGAAGCATTCACAAACCCAGGTAACCCAAGGGCTACCATCATGCATTTTGAGGGTCCTAAACCTCCTAAGGTACTGGGAAGGGGTCTTCCCAAATCTAGCAATTAAGCTAGCTTTACACACTCATAATCCATCCTATCCACCTCCCCCAACTCCATCACAACGTCAGATGCAACAGTGGGTAGCCTAGAGAAGAGCCACGGAAGCAACCGATTGCCTGTAATGTCTTGAATCCCATGGTTATATTCAAACATTGCCAACCAATCCAAAATATCAAGCTTAGCCTCATACATACCCACAATGGCTTTAGTCATACAGGGTCTCTTAGGACTGGAAGACCTAGAAGACTCTGGGATAGAATCATTTTCAATAGGCAACTTTTTCATTTCTAAGGCATGGTTCATCTCCATTTCTCTGAGCTTAAGTTCTTGATGCTTTTGTTCAGTTTGAGCATGTAAACATTTAAATTCCAATTCAAGCCTCATCTTTTCTAGATCAATGCATTCGGGACTGAGTGTAGGACCTGTAGGGGTCCCAGTGGACAAAAGTTGAGGTTGCTGAGCAGGTAAAGGAGCAGTGAGGCCTACATTGTTGGAGACATCTGTTTCATCTGACTCATCAATAATAGACACATTATCATCCTCTTCATTTTCCACATTTGCTGAGGGGTTAGGTATTTCAGACCCACCCTCCGGACTTTGTTTCTCTAACAACCTTTCAATCAATTCAGACGTTTTGCCTTTAACAGAGAGATTTCCTTCGCTACACAGATTTTTCAGATAATCCACAGTGTAACTAAGGATGGTCTCATGTCTGTAGCTTTCCATATCAGACATGATTAATATTGCTTTTTAGTGATGTTTAGCCTTGTAGTTGGTTGATCCAAGGTAATAGCAGCACTCTAAGTATAATCACTATACTTGATTCTCACTGCTGTACACCAGTGTTAGGCAGAATTATATGCAGTACCCGGTGGGAACACCACACACAATTAGGACTACAAGTGACAGTACAAATTCACCTTTGGTACAAGCCTGTACTACACAGTAAAGTGGTAGCGATGTCTGAGCAGCCAGACTTATCTCAAGAGTAAAGTGAGCAGTATCAATAGTTACACAAAGGACAGCAATTACTATGATTCAAACAAACTCTGACTCAACGTTTCTGAGTAAAAAATATACATTTCTTTACACATCAGTTATTAAACATTTCACTATTATCAAGCAGTTGAAAAATCACGATTCTAATACATTACACCACACCCAATAGATTCGGGACAAGTTAAGCTCAAAATGAAGTGTGAGCAAAATGGCACTGCACTTTCACCGCGGTCAGACGAAACGAACAACCGGTTAGCACAGTACCTTTAGAGCAGAAGAATGCTGTAGCTGAGGCAGATGTTCCTGGCAGATCCTGCAGGATCACTGTTCCTGAAGCAACTGTTGGACTGACAAGAAGGAGGAAGACTGGAGGGTCCTGCACTGCCCAGGGAAGTAACCAGCAGCGGAGCAAAGCGACAAATAAAAGGTGCGCTCCTTAAAACCCAAGCAGGGTCCGTTCTTCCTGGCTATCCGGTTCACTGTACCTCTGTACAGCAAATTCGACCACAGGAAGGAGGCCTGGCTTGCAGTTTGGTGAACTGGTTGTTCCCACCAGCTCAAGGGGAGAAGATTCCTTGCAGATCTTCCCTGTCATTGAAGTTTGAAGATTCGGATCCGCAGCAGGGCTTCATCGGGAGTTTCAGTTGTGGTAGAAGTCCTCTTCTGTCAGCTTCTCATTGGTTCTCTTGATCCAGTGCTGACTCTGCCTTTCCAGCCCCAGAGATCTGCTTTTTATGCAGTTTTCTCCCATTCACACAGCCTGGCTGTCAATAACACAGCAGGGTGGCTGTCCTGCCAGGATTCCACACCCAGTGCCACACGATACAGAAGATACAGAACCCCTCACTGATGCTGCAACCAACAATCACGAAGCAGCAATTTGCATCCAGAGTGCATTGGAGATTCTACCTGTGCCCGTGAAGCCTGGGGAAACAGCTATTTCGTCTCCACACTCTCCAACAGTTTTGTTTCCAGAAATTGTCCGGGGTTCTATCTCTGATCTTGCTTTTGATCATTCGCCACTTCCAGTGGAAAGTGATAACACGTACATTCATTCAGTACCTGGGATTGCAAGGTACAATTTGCGTCCAAGGAAATAGACTTACGGCACTGTTCGGCTTTGCATTCGAAGAAGAAAAGAAGAATCATCAGGGGCTTGCTTTTTGCCCAAATAATTGTTTGAAAAAGGGGATTCTGTTGGCTAGGGTTGTGGAAGGACTAAGAAGTCGCTCGGCCGGGAGGCCGCCACCAAAAAAACACTGGGGATTTCCATTTGAAGACTGCAATACCTGCAACCACTACCGCTCGTACAGGACTGTTAAATGATCGAGTGACCAGCGAGGAAAATGGAGAAATTGTCTGTGCCCCGAAAACATATTGCTGCCTCTTTATAATGTTAGTTGGGTTTTTAATAGTCATTGTCTTAGGTTTTTTGGCATCTCGAGGAAGTACATCCATTGGAAACCTTGCTACCATCTGAAAATGTACCCACTGTTTCTACTCCCTTTGAGCATCTGCATACCCTATCTCAGTTCAGAAGTTCATGTTCCTGAGGGAAACTGGGATCCTGGCGCTTGGTTCTGGGACTTCTTGCAATCTTGGGGTTGAAAGGTGCTTTCGGTCTTGCTGATCATTTTAGGAATTCTGCTGTTCCTTTGTTGCTGTATTCACTGTTTACCTAGTATATGTTCGATGCAAAAAAGACTAATAAAGTCAATGACAACTTTACATGTTTCTGGGAGACAGTATTCAGTCCCAGAAAATGGAGTCGGAGTTGCGAAGTCTGAAAAAGACAACCCTGTGTCACTGCACTGAAGGTGCTGGGTAACACACAGTAAAAAGATGAGGCCTATGGAGTAGGTGAGGCTCCACAGTCAATTAACACAAACAATGTTAAACATACACAGCAAAACACATGTAAAAGTGGGACAAAAGGCTCACATTCTTACCAGGTGAAAAAAATAAAATATTAGAAATCCAGCAAAGCTGCTGAGGGACTCAGTAGGTAAGGGAAAATAGCCATTTTGGAGAATTCTTCCTATGTAAAATCATGGCTTGGTACCACCAAAAATTGCATCCGCCAGTCACAAAGGTTTCAAAGGTTTATTCTGCGCAGAGTCAAATACCAAGATCAGATAGCTATCTGGATCACGATGCCTCACTGTGTGCACCAAAACACTGCGCGGAGAGTGAGTGCTGAACATCACAAAACAGTCAGTATTTCTACACAATCCACGTCATAGCTCAGCCCATCTTCATACTAATAAGTTACAGATTTGGGTTTGTACCCAGTTCACTTATGGCTTTTACTAAAATATGCACATGGATTATCTCTGGTTTGCATACAAACAAGTTTCAATGGCAACAGTGTGTTCTTGGACTTAACAGTAAGCCTTTGCACATTCCCTCCACAATGCAGTTCAGCCAGTGTCCTTGTTCGACATTTGAGTAACATTGTTTTAATGCATGTTCGTGGATCATACTTATTGGTGCAGTTAATCCCAAGACCACAAGTCAGGCATGGGACAAGGTCTCTTTGCTCATACTGACAAACCAGCTGTGTGTGTGTGATTGGCTTACAAATATACACAGAATCCCTTCAGAAACCCCAGCCTTAGTTTGCCTTCAATGTATTACACTGTTGTGGGAAGACGAAGTCAGTAGACACAGATTACACTTTTGAATGGGAGCTGCTCTGCTTGCAAGGTCTTGTTTACACAGGACAAACAGTCTGCTCTGCCAGCCCTGGTATTGACAGAGGCTCAAAGGTAGTTTCTACTTTGCAGCTGAAAACAAGGTTTAATCATTACTGGAGAGTGAGCATCAGCTGAAAACAAGTTGGAGGGTACTTTCAAAGATGGCGCTTGGAAGTCAATTCTAAGCCAGAACTTTGTAACACGGTTTTTCCCCATAGAGCAACTTATTAGTAGCTTGGCGTAGGCCAATATACATATTTTCATACAGTATAGGCACAATATGATTTTCCGTTCGACACCTAACAGGGTCGATCAGAGGGAAAGAGGTCAGCCAGGCCAGAGCCTCATCGGTGATACCCAGGTTTTCACAGAGACGATTGAGCAGGGTGGTATGTATGACCGTGTCAAAAGCAGAGGAAAGATCAAGTAGGATGAGGACAGAGGGAATGTTAGAGTCAAGGTTGGAGAGCAGGTCTTCACGGATGTTCAGGAGAGCAGTTTCCATGCTTCTGGCAGCCCTGAAGCCAGATTGGTGGTCATGGAGAGAGCCAGCATAGTCAGAATGAAGGTTAAGCTGAGAGATGGAAACCTTTTCCAGGAGCTTACCCAAAAAGAGAGCAATGGAATTTGGGTGACAGTTAGCCGGACAAGAAGGATCAGCTGTGGGTTTCTAGAGGGTGCACAAGGGAGTGCTTCAGAGGGGAGGGGAAAGATCCAGAGGCAAAGGAGAGGTTGCAGAAATTGGCAAGGGCCGGGGCGAGGGTTTCGATGTGGTCCTTAATGGTTTTAGAGGAACAGGGATGGACCTGTTTTGATGAGGCATTCATAGATCGACTTGTCCAGCGACCTCATCAGGGGAGAAAAGGGGAACGGAAGAGAAAGAGGGAGACGGGGTAGCTGAAGGTGGGTCAGCAGGCAGAGAAGGAGAGAGGAGCAGGAGTGGAGGAGAGTGTGGACAAGATGTCCTGAGTTTTAGAGATAAAGTGTGAGGGAAGGGCATTGCAAAGAGCCTTGGAGGCGAGAGGAGGGGTGGATACTGCAGCAAGGTTGTCCAGCTCCTTGCAGATTTTACAGAGTTCGGCTGAGTTGTTAGATGCCGCAGAGACACGTGCTTGAATGTGGACTCGCTTCTTGGTGCGTACAGACAGTCAGTACTGCCGTTGGAGCAGGCGGCAGGCTAGTTTGTCAGAGGATGAGCAAGAAGCCCTCCATTTCCTCTCAGCCGCTCTGCACTTACGTTTAATTGTAGCTCGGTCAGAGTCATACCAAGAATTGCACTAGACTTTGGACTTCAAACGGATCCTCATGACAGGGGCAAGAGCATCAAGAGTAGCAGAAATAGAGGAGTAGAGCAAAGACAGGGCTGTGTCAGGGTGTGAGTCAGCCTGTGATGAAGGCGGGGTTGAGAAGGTGGCAGTGAAAGCCTCGACTGACACACGCTTCATGGGCCGGATGTCCGAGAAGGTGGGTGGCAATCTTGGGGTAGGCTTGGCTTGAGGGGAGGAGATTGAAAAATGAGAGGAGAGGCGGAGAGAGGAGTGGTGAGGAGAGTAGAAAGGGGGAGGCCAGAGGAGATCAAAACATCAAGTGTGTGACCAGCAGAGTGAGTCGGGCCAGAGGGGAGGATAGAAAAGGAGAATGAATCGCAGAGGTAACGAAATTTCACAGATGAGGAACAGGCAGAATCAAGATGAATGTTGAGGTACCAAGGAGGAGGAGTTGAGTGGTAGAGGCCAGGAGGGTGGAGGAGAGGTCTGCCTACTCAGAGTGAAAGTGGTGATTTGACCAGGGGGTCGGTAAAGGGTAGCAACAGTAAGAGAGTGGCTAGGAGAGAGAGAGAGTACAGACAAGGCATTCGCTAGCCACCAAGACTGCTGCATTGGTCTGCCAATGTGTACAAACAGATAAATATCAAAATAGACTGCCAGTGCAAGATGCCCAACAACATCAGAGACAATGAAAACAGCACAAACCCATGCTGGTGAATGGCAAATGCACAACATGTGCGTTACACTGCATCAAGCAAATCCTGCAGAAAAAATGTGACCATTTTAAACTCTCATCTGTCACCCCACCCACCACCCTCGCAAACACAGTGAGGACAAATACACAGTGATGCTGCACATGTGAAAGCCAATGACACCTGACCATGCACAGCCAAAGTCACTGTTCATACACATCCACTGGTCAACCACATGTGCATATTCCCCACGCAAATGACTAGCAAACATGACACATGCATGCAAGTAAGCACATACAAGAACAACAATGGTCATTACAATGGACACCAAACCGAGTAACAAAGCTGCTAACTGTATGAATTAAAAGTCAGAGAAACAATTACTGTGAGTAGACAAAATAAAATATATTCTTCAGTTGTGTTATGTACATACACATGGTAAATACGAAAGCAAAATATGTGCAATAAGAAATTGTCATGTCTTCGGGTAATTCCTCCGGCCATGTCCCGACACCCAGTCTAGTGACCTGTCCCTCCCATTCACCTGTCTCCCGGGGCTCACACAGGCACCCCAGTTTGGCTCGCGCGCTAGCCAAACAAACGCCATACACCCTACAGTCACGATTGCGGCCGTTTCTCCATTGGCAGTTGCCATGGAGATTAGGCCACCGCACGATCAGTAACACACTCGCTCGTACTGTTGTGGCCCGATCACGTGACCCGAGGAAACGGTCACGTGCCCCGGTTTCACGGTCACGTGACTCCGTTTAGCATCATGTGACCAGGAAGTAGACGATATTTAAGCAGTGCAGTGCCGGTATACTACGCTTCACAGCTGGTTTACTTGGAAAACTCTGTTTGGCTTCCTTACCGTTGTTGCTTACCTGGCTTCCTTGGACCTGGCTTTCGTTTTCTGGACTTCTTGTGGATCACGCTTGGATTTGGTTGCATTGGCTCTTCTGCTCATCACGACTCCTGACCCAGGACTGAACTACGGACTTCCTCTGGATCACGTTCTTGTTTTTCCCTTTGGTTCGGACGGCTCTTCCTGGCTTCAGACCTTTTTCTGTAACAGACCTCTCCTGGGCCTCCCTGATTGCACCTCTGCACGGGTAATCTCACTCTCCAGTTGGTGGCTGCCATCTGATTACCTGGGGCCCATCTACAAATACACTCTCCAGGTGGAGACTGGCGAAGAACATCTTGATCTATCCCGCAGGGTGGGTCCTTTGCCTACGTGAGTCCCGGAACCATCCCCCCGTTCAGGTTCACCATTCCTTTCATCAAATCCCCGGTAAGACTCTGATTGTCTTCTGATTATTGTATGTAGTATCCTGTCTGCTTGGTATCTAACCATTGCCTTTTTTCACAGCTGCCTTGGGGTTCCTAGTACTTCGGTTCCGGCTTCGGATTATCTCCACCTGTGGCCTCAAGGGTTGCACAGGGAGTGAGCTAGTGGTTCTCCCTGTGCGGCACTTGGGGACGGAGGTCTCCTATATCTTCACGACTCTCAACACAAGACAGACTGTGAAGCCTAGTCGTGCAAGATATGGAGGGTGCCGCTGAAGACCCCCTGGCCGCTGTCATCCAAGCAATCACGGTACTACGGGCCGACATGGTGGCTGCTAATACCACGGTCCATCAGCGTCTTGACCTGTTACAGAGCGCCCAACATCCCTTACCCATGGATCCGGAGCTCGGAGACGCCCCTCCAGCACCGATATCCCTTGCACACCCAATCCTGATTCCCTCGGCTCCCGTTCCGATGGTTCTGCCTTCTCCCTTTCCTTTGGCTGCCCCAGAAAAGTTCCATGGGGACCCGAGAAGGTTTAGGACTTTCCTTAACCAGTGTAAGTTGCACTTCTTGTGTCGACCTCTTGTTTTTCTGGATCCTACCACCAAGGCGGCATTCACTCTCTCTCACCTAGCTGGCACGGCTGCTGCTTGGGCAAACCCGCTGTTAGAAACCGACCATCCTGCCCTCTATGATTTCGATCAGCTAGTATTAGAAATGTCCCGAGTGTTCGACACCAGGTATAAAGCACAATCCCATGATCTAGAACTGCTGGACCTGTCCCAGGGGAAGGGCTCTCTTATTGAGTACATTACAAGATTTAACCAACTGGCAGCAGAGACCTCCTGGCCTGAAAGTAAGAGATCGGTTGTATTCTATAGAGGGCTAAGCAGCCCTATGAAAGACGCCTTGGCTATGGTACCGTCTCTACCAGTCCAGTTCCCGGCCCTGGTGGACCTGGCTCTCCAAGTGGACGCACGACGCTCTGAACGCAGGGCTGAGGCCGGGTTTTCCCAAACGGCCAGCTCTGCTATCCCGTCGTCTTCCTCTGAATCCACCGGTGAGCCTATGCAAATAGGGGGTTTTAGGAGTCCCATCACCTCTCGAGAGAGGAAGCGCAGAAGGGCTGAGAACGCCTGCTTTTATTGCGGCTTAGGGGGGCATTTTGTGAAGGAGTGTCCTCGGAGACCCCGACCCAAGAAACAGGTTTTTCATCCAGCTCGATCCTAGATACGGGGGTAGGATCGAGTTCTCCATGCCCTTCCCCGAAAATCATTCCATCGTTTGGTCAGATCAGGCCCATCCAGGTAGAAGCCACCATACAGCCTGCCCCTGGGATTATCCACCCCGTGCGGATCATCATCGATTCCGGGGCCTCCGGGAACTATATTGATATCGCTCTAGCTCAGACACTGAATCTACCCCTGATCAATAAACCCCGACCCGAACCGGTTCAAGCAGTCGATGGGACGGAACTCGCTTCTGGTCCCATTAAGCAACAGACCACCCCCCTCGTCCTAACTATCCTATCAGTCCATAGGGAAACCCTCCACTTTGATCTGATATCCACGCCTCAGTTCGGCGTCATAGTAGGAATACCTTGGTTACGAGAACACAACCCGCATATAGATTGGGGAACGGGCCACGTCCATTTCGAATCTGAGCTCTGTCAGAACTACTGCCTCCCCGTGGACAGAGAAACAGACACCCCAGCATTAGCACTTGGTGCTGTTGCCCAACTCACGATACTGGGCAACAACATTCCCCCTGCCTCACATATAGTGGGTTTAGTCACCGCTCACATCCCTGTGGCCTATCAGGATTATACATTGCTATTCGATCAGTGCTCCTCTGAAGTGCTCCCTCCTCACCGCTCCTATGACTGTCCGATTGACCTTGTGCCCGGGGCCTTGGTACCTTCAGGCCGCATATATTCTTTGTCCCTATCGGAAGACCTGACTCTTAAGGAGTACATCGATAAGGCGCTGCGTCTGGGTCACATTCGTCCATCTAAGTCGGCTGCAGCCAGTCCCATATTCTTCGTGCCCAAAAAAGAGGGCGACCTCCATCCCTGTGTGGATTATCGTTGGCTTAATGCCGTCACGGTGAAGAACCGCTATCCGATTCCACTCATCTTTCCCCTCTTGGACCGATTAACCCACGCCTCCATTTATACCAAGTTGGATTTGCAGGGGGCCTATAACCTCGTCCGCATCCGAAAGGGTGACGAATGGAAGACCGCCTTCTGTACGCGGTATGGCCTTTTTGAGTATACGGTCATGCCCTTCGGCCTGTGCAACGCCCCTGCCACCTTTCAGCATTTCATGAACGACATCTTCTCGGACATATTAGACACGTTTGTGGTGGTATATCTCGATGATATACTCGTCTTCTCTCACACTCTGGAAGAACACATACAACACGTACGAGAAGTATTGTCCCGACTGCAAGAACACTCGTTGTTTATCAAACCCGAAAAATGTTTGTTCCATGTGTCTAACGTGGAGTTCCTAGGGTTTAACATCACACCTGGTGGTCTGGCCATGAATCATGCCAAAGTTCGAGCGATCCTCGAATGGCCAACACCAAAGACCCTAAAGACCTTGCAATCTTTCTTGGGTTTCGCTAATTTCTATCAGCGCTTTATCTCTGGGTTCTCTTCTCTCGTGTCGCCTCTCACGTCCCTTACCAGTCCTCTTGTTCCTTTTGAATGGCAGGAGATACACCAGCAGGCCTTCGAGGCGTTGAAGAACGCCTTTACCACTGCCCCTGTGCTCCAACACCCCGACCCCGACCAACCATATATCATTGAGGCCGATGCCTCTTCTTTCGTGTTGGGGGCGATCCTGTCACAGGTCTGTCCCGCTACAGGGCGGTTGCATCCTGTGGCCTTCCATTCACGTAAGTTCAGCCCCGCGGTATCCCACTATACCGTAACCGAAAAAGAGCTACTGGCGGTGATGGACGCCTTCCGAACTTGGCGTCATCACCTGTTGGGGGCCAAACATAAGGTTAAGGTATACACAGATCACAGGAACCTGCAAGACCTGGCAGCCCTGAAATGCGTAAACAGTAGACAGGTCAGGTGGCATCTATTCTTCGCCGCTTTCGACTTCCAGATTAAACATCGCTCTGGTACAGGGCATAGCAAGGCTGACGCTTTGTCTCGCTCCCCTCGGGGGGTTTCGTTACCAGTGTTTCCTGACACGCTCTTACCCCGGGGACATGTTGTCTGCACATGTACACCCCCTCTAGCACTACTAGAAGAGATACGTTCTTGGGTTCAAAAGCACCCCGATCAGCTGTCAGAATGGGATCCCACTTATCACAACGGTCTGCCATATGTACAGGATCGCCTAGTACTCCCTTCTACTGACACCAGAAACCTAGCCCTGGAGTGGTCCCGTGATGCCCCGATCAATGGTCACCCGGGCCAGGCCCGCACCTTGGACCTCTTGAAACGCTGGTGTTGGTGGCCGTCCATGAGACACGACGTGGGCTGTTACGTAAACTCATGCTCAGTCTGTGCTCAGGGCAAACATCGTAGGGGTCGTCCATTGGGGCTACTGCGACCCTTACCTGTGCCACCAAAACCCTGGCACACCCTGAGCATGGATTTCGTAACCGATTTACCCAAGATCCAGGGTTACGACACCGTATGGGTAGTGGTCGATGTCTTCACCAAGATGGCTCATTTCATCCCTTGTCATGGTATCCCGTCTGCCCCTGCCTTGGCCAAGATTTTCTTTGACACCGTTTTCTGTCTCTACGGCCTTCCCTCTGTCCTGGTGTCCGATCGAGGCTCTCAGTTCACATCCCGTTTCTGGCATGCATTGACCGCTCTGCTAGGTATCGATGCACGGTTCTCCTCCGCTTATCACCCGGAAACCGATGGCCAGACCGAAAGAACAAATCAGTCCATGGAACAGTATCTGCGTTGTTTGATGCTACAACAACAATCGACCTGGTTACAGAACATACATTACGCTGAGTTCGCCTACAACAACGCTACTCACTCCTCCACGGGTCTTTCTCCTTTTTACGCCATGTATGGCCAACATCCCAGGGTCCTCCCTATCCCCGACATTTCCCCCACCGAGAACCCTGCCACAGCAGCCTGCGTTCGGAATATGTCAGCCCTCCATACCCAGGTCCTCGTTCATCTGCAGGAGGCACAAGCATCCATGAAGGCCTCCGCAGACGCTAGGCGTACCATGGCCCCGTTGTATCCCGTTGGGTCCCGGGTTTGGCTGTCCTCCCGTCATCTCCACTTGAAGGGCTGCCGCAAACTTATGCCCCGTTTTGTGGGTCCTTATGTTGTTTCCCGTGTCATCAACCCGGCGGCCTATCGCCTGGTTCTCCCCTCCTCTTGGCGGGTGCATCCTGTGTTTCACACCTCCCTCCTCAAGCCCTGCCCATCCTCGACACGTCTTCGCCCTTCTCCTGCCCCCGTGTCCCTGGACGCGCCTGATGTTTTCGAGGTCTCAGGCATACTGGGGTCCCGTTTCCTTCGGGGTCGCCTGCAGTATCTGGTCGATTGGTTGGGTTTTGGTCCGGAGGAGCGCACCTGGGTCTCCCCCTCGGATGTCCATGCCCCTCGATTGGTTTCTCGGTTTCATCGGGAGCATCCTTCCTGCCCACGGGGTCGTGGGCCTTTGGGGGGGGGCTCTGTCATGTCTTCGGGTAATTCCTCCGGCCATGTCCCGACACCCAGTCTAGTGACCTGTCCCTCCCATTCACCTGTCTCCCGGGGCTCACGCAGGCAACCCAGTTTGGCTCGCGCGCTAGCCAAACAAACGCCATACACCCTACAGTCACGATTGCGGCCGTTTCTCCATTGGCAGTTGCCATGGAGATTAGGCCACCGCACGATCAGTAACACACTCGCTCGTACTGTTGTGGCCCGATCACGTGACCCGAGGAAACGGTCACGTGCCCCGGTTTCACGGTCACGTGACTCCGTTTAGCATCATGTGACCAGGAAGTAGACGATATTTAAGCAGTGCAGTGCCGGTATACTACGCTTCACAGCTGGTTTACTTGGAAAACTCTGTTTGGCTTCCTTACCTTTGTTGCTTACCTGGCTTCCTTGGACCTGGCTTTCGTTTTCTGGACTTCTTGTGGATCACGCTTGGATTTGGTTGCATCGGCTCTTCTGCTCATCACGACTCCTGACCCAGGACTGAACTACGGACTTCCTCTGGATCACGTTCTTGTTTTTCCCTTTGGTTCGGACGGCTCTTCCTGGCTTCAGACCTTTTTCTGTAACGGACCTCTCCTGGGCCTCCCTGATTGCACCTCTGCACGGGTAATCTCACTCTCCAGTTGGTGGCTGCCATCTGATTACCTGGGGCCCATCTACAAATACACTCTCCAGGTGGAGACTGGCGAAGAACATCTTGATCTATCCCGCAGGGTGGGTCCTTTGCCTACGTGAGTCCCCGAACCATCCCCCCGTTCAGGTTCACCATCCCTTTCATCAAATCCCCGGTAAGACTCTGATTGTCTTCTGATTATTGTATGTAGTATCCTGTCTGCTTGGTATCTAACCATTGCCTTTTTTCACAGCTGCCTTGGGGTTCCTAGTACTTCGGTTCCGGCTTCGGATTATCTCCACCTGTGGCCTCAAGGGTTGCACAGGGAGTGAGCTAGTGGTTCTCCCTGTGCGGCACTTGGGGACGGAGGTTTCCTATATCTTCACGACTCTCAACACAAGACAGAAATAGAATTGAAGTTAAAATGTCCAAAATAAACTTGACAATATGTACATGGAAAATTAAAAAGAAAGAAAAAAAGTCCATGTCCATAAAAGTCTTCTTCAAAGATAATGAAAATGAGAAAAAAAAGAATCCATTCCCGCATGGTGAGCACAAACTTAAAAAAAAAAAGTAAACTATGTAAAAATAAACATGGAATAAAGTCCCAAATGCACTCCAAATCAAGAATACAAATTGAACTTAATTCAAACTACAACAACTATGTACAACAAATTAAGTAAAGTCCGACGACCCCAAATAAAAAATAAATAAAAAGGAAACTTATGACTAAAGTACTGTTTACAAAGGCAGCGGGCTAGTCCTTCTCCTCACCATGCTCCCTCAATGTCTCAGCCAGGGCATCATAGAACCTTGCGTCCACTTCCCCTAGGCGGGCCTCCGCTCTCACCTTGAGGGCTTGCAGGGATTTCAACATGGTCCTCTCCATCTCCCTCCCACTCCTTGCAAGTCTCCTCATGGACCTCAGCCCGCCTCTCCGCCTGACGCAGCGATATCTCTGCCCTGGCCATGGTGAGTCTTGCCTCACGTGCCCTCTGCTGCTCTGCCCCGATTTGCCACCCCAAACTCTCCAACACGGAAGACATCCTTTGGCGAAGGTCCACTTTTGCATCCTGCCTGATGCCCAATACCTGCTTCCCTGAGATGGCATGCCCCGAGTCCCATAGGCTCCTACTCCGAGCCTGCTGCTGCCAAATTGCCCGGTGCCTGCTCCTTAAGGACAGCCTCTGTGATGATGACATCACTCGGGGCTGTCGTGCACGTGCCCTGCTCCTTGGTGCTTGCTCTCCCTCCATTGCCACAGCTCCTGTTGTCGGCTGGATCAGCGTGGTGACCACCTTGGATGATCCAATGTCGACTCCCGACTCTAGCAGGGATGAGATCTCCACCAGGCAGGCCGCTGGGGGTGGGACAGGTGCACAGGGGGCACTGGTGTCACCTGGGCCGGAAGGCGGCAGGGAGGACGACTGGCGCAAAGAGGAGGAAGACAACGAGAGCGGTGCATAAGTGGTCAGCCCATGCACCCAACTCAAGACCAGGAAATGAGCTAGCCAGTTCAGGAGATGCCACATCTCATTGTGATGATGTGCAAGGCCCGATTGGAAACCTGCACATCATCATGAATGGTGTCTGTATGCCTCGCGATACCGCCTAGCAACAGTTCCACCCTGTCTCGAATGGCGACATCCGCAGGTATTGGTGTATCCGTTTGTGTGGAAACATCTGCCACCTGCGGATGGGTCCGGCCTGGGGCATGCCCGCAGGTGCATACTGGTGCAGTCGCAGGCCCATGGGCAGGATTAGCCACAGGCACCTCCATGGCGACCTGCACTGCCTCCTGCCCCTGAGTCTGGACTGCACCAGTCACACTCAACTCATCACCCCCACCGGGCCCCATGTACTGGGCTGATGTGGCCTCCTCCTCCTCCTCCACCAACCTGGATGCTTCCCCACTCTCTTCCGCAGTGGATTGCCCTTGCGCGAGCTCACCTGTCCCTCCTGCTGCCGAGGAGTCCAAAACCACCTTTGGCCTCTTGGACCTCCCCTCAGCAGCTGCAGCCGTTGTCTCTGACGCTGCACCAATCTCCTCACTCCCCGAAGATGAAATTACCTGGGGGCATGACTGGTCCTTGCGTCTTTGCCTGGTGGAGGCATCTCTGCTGCCTTTGTCCACAGCACCTTCTCTGCCCTCTTCTTTCAACATTGCTGTGGATAAGGAGACATAGAACACAAACATCAGGGTACTGAAACTATGTGTGTTTGGCACAAAACATATGCACATGAAGTACACTGGCAAAGGTCACAACCATCATCATCTCTCCACAACACACAGGTATGTGCAATGTACACACATGCACATACATGTCTATCCTACACAACAATCACATCCTTGCACAAGGCACTGTCAGCACCTACACATTTTTCATGCTCCTAACATGCATCATGGGATATACACATGTCATTCACACACATCACCTGACAGTCCTGAAGCAGTGCACGGAGCAGAGTCCCCTCAATGTCAATGGGGCAGCAGGAGTAGAGCACACATTCAAATGCTCCACTTACATCAATGCAGGATTGTTGGCCAGTCACACTCTCACATCTCAGAGACATGCACATGTACACCATGCATGTCCATGATGTTGATGACAGCACCCATGTGTCACATCTCTCACAGGGCCACATCTCAGACACATTTAAGCAACCACGTGCAAATCGTTACATGCTGCAGCACATCACATATTGCAACAGTAACACCGTTGATATTACACATGCTTGAATGAACACACATGCAGTACTGTCTGGGACATGCACACAGACATCTGTACAAGAGGCATACCTGCCATAAGGTAAAGGTGCACACTCCAACCACACATCAACATGCACACGCACTGTTGATGGCACCAACACATGGACACTTACCAATCGACTCCAGACGGAGCTGCAAATCCATGACCTGGGCATGCAGCGCTGGGAAAACCGCTCCAGGACTGTCATGATCTCTGCTTCCAAAAGGTCAGGGTTTTCCCAACTCCCTTGGAAGCAGATTCATAACCCAGGTTCCGAGTGCCAACCAGTCCCAATTGGGACCTTTTGGACCCAGTCCTGGCGCCAGTGGCACCAGGCTCATAAATATGCCCAGTCCCAGCGCTGGAAGCGCCGGGCTCATGATGCTTGGGTGGACTTACCTGCAGCAGACCATGCTGCTTACTTGCCTGCCAGTTGAGCCTCTGATCCTCTTCTGTTTGGAACTACTTTTCCTGTTGGGTGGGGCAGGAGCCACTCCCTAGGTTCAGAACACTGGAACTCTTCTGGAAAGCAGGAACTCTTTTCTTACCTAGGCGTGGCTGTGGAAGGAGACACCTAAGCACTACAGGAGGCTATTTAAACCACACCCGATGGATGAATCTTGCTTTGCGTTATTCTGCATTCTCTGCAGCAGAATGCTCATCGTGTCTTCTGCATCTGATCCTGGGCCTAAGGAAAAAGGCTTACAATCCTGAATCCAGTCTTCAGCAACACCTATAAAGACAAGAAAGAACAGGTTAGCATTACGGTCTTCAGTGACAGCTCTTCACTTACCTGGGCCATCGGCTGTCACCAACGCCTCGCGCTGCATTCTGAAAGACAAAGGCTTACCTACTCTTCGTGCGCTCTGGAGGTCTTCACACTGCATTCCGGCATCTGAAAGACAAAAGCTTACCAACTCTTCGCACGCTCCGGAGGCCTTCGGCGCTGCATCCCGCATCTGAAAGACAAAACAAGGTGCGTTTAAAGACATTGGGGAACTTTAATACTCACGTGCCATTACTCCTTTCCACATCTAACCCAGTGGGTATTCCGGCACCTGCAGCCGCTCCGAACTTGTACCTGCAAAATAAAAAGACAGTTAGAGCGCATCGTGAAGCAGGCAACAAGCGCTTACTTACGTGCTTCCAGGCGCTTCTATTCATCACACGGGCTCCATCTTCAACTCACTGCAGCCCGTCATCCACCATCGCCGGAACCCTGCAAAACAAGAGACATCATTACTAAAGACTTTAAAGACATTAGAATTACTCGAAACTTACCGTTCGTGCAGTAAACGACGGACAGCAGTCCTCTGAAGTCAAGAGGCCTGCTCCCCTTATCCAGTGAAGAAACTGGTTACAGCACCCTGCCCCGAGGCAGATGGAGAGCACGGCGTTCACTTACCTAAGGTGAGAGCGTTAACCTTCGGGGTTCTACAGGAGAAGAGAAAGGGAAGAAGAGAGAGACATTCAATAACCTAGTTCATTAATACCATATTTTCTATCTGCAGACATCTTACCCTTCGAGTCAAACATACAGTGCACAGAGGTCCAGCCCAAAGAGCCAGCCGTGTGTTACACATCACCTTTGAAGATACGGTATACGCCCAGTCAAGACCGGCGCCTCTATGGGAATCAGGTGAGCGTTACAGAACGCAAAGCCTACCACAAAACTCCCGTCCAGGCGCTATGGAAACCTCGGATACCGACCAACTAGCCCAGTTACTTGGGGAACTAAGGGCAGAAGTGCATGCAGCCCGTCAGGAAACGAATGCTCTAAGAAGGGAACTGATTATTTCCAAGGAGCGAACAGATGATCTCGCTAGACAATTGCTACAGTCACAAGCCGGACAGACCCCGTTACCCGCATCTGGGTGAAATCTTCCTTCTACATCCTCTATGAATCCAGTGCAGATCAACCTACCTGGGAATGTACCTCTGGCTCCGCCCGAACGATTTTCTGGTGACCCAAAGAGGTTTGCAGTATTTATCAATCAGTGCTGGTTGCATTTCTTATGCCGGCCAGCAGCCTTTCCAACTGATCAAGCTAAAGTAGCTTTCGTGCTTTCGTACCTTAGTGGAAATGCGGAAGACTGGTCGATCCCTTTAGTAAATCAAGATGATCCGGTCCTCCATGATTTTCAAGCTTTTCAGCTCAGTATGGAAAAACTGTTCGCAAGACATTCACAGGGGCAGGCCTTGGACAATGAGCTTCTTTCGTTGCGACAAGGTAATCAAGACCTTTTGGCTTATATTGCGTCTTTCAACAGACTGATAGTGGAAACTCAATGGCCTGAGGACAAAAGGATTACGCTGTTTTATAGAGGTCTACGTGGAGAGCTCAAAGATGTGTTAGCCCAAGTAGTGAATCCCCCACAAGATTGTTCGGACTATATAGACTTAGTCGTTCAAATAGATCACAGACTGCAGAACAGGAAGGCCGATCGTTCCAAGTTTGATGCTCGAGTATTTTCCAAACCGCCAACTCCTTCCAAAGGAGTAGACTCCGGGGAACCCATGCAAATAGGGGGTCTGAAAGGTCCTCTAACACAAAAGGAGCGGGAAAGGAGAAAACAGTTGCAATTATGCCTCTATTGCGGAAACTCAGGGCACTTTCTTCGAGACTGTCCGGTGAAACCTGCTAAGAAGGCAGTAGGAGCTGCAGTTACCAAAGTTACAAACTCTGAGCAGGGAAACGACCTCGCCCGACAAGAATAGAGGTCCTCTTGCCGAGCGTGAAAACCAGTTCCGTGACCTCGCATTTCGTGATACCTATGGTCCTCATTAGCCCTGATAATCCGGATCGATTACATGCAATTGAAGCTTACGTCGACAGTGGTGCCATCGGCAATTATGTGGATCATGAAATGGTTTTGAGGATGAATCTAACTCTTTGTCCCAAGGCTGTAAAGGACGTCATTACTACGGTGGATGGTACGGAGATAGCCTCCGGGCCAGTAACGCATACCACTCAAGAAGTGACGCTAATAAGTCAAGATGGACACCATGAGAAGATCGTGTTCGATGTGATCAAGGCCCCTCAGTTTCAGATTATTCTAGGAATACCTTGGTTAGAGAAACACAATCCTCTGATCGATTGGCGAGCAAGAACGGTCCAGTTTCCAGAATGTGTCTCTACTTGTCACCCTCCACCTGGTGTTGCACTGGCAGCAATTTCTTCAGAGACTCCCCAGTTACCTCCCGAATACCCAGAATACCAAGATGTTTTCCGGAAGGATCAGGCTAACTCTCTACCTCCTCATAGGTCTTATGACTGCCAGATAGACTTGATACCTGGATCTACTCCTCCTTGTAGTAGAATTTATGCCCTCACCGAGCCTAAGAACCTTCACCTTCAACAATACCTGGATCAATACCTGGCAAATGGGTTTATTCGTCCTTCCAAGTCCCCTGCTTCTTCAGCTTTGTTCTTCGTTCCAAAAAAGGAAGGAGACCTTAGAACTTGTATAGATTATCGCTCCCTGAACCAGATCACCGTTAAGAATAGATATCCGTTACCTTTGATCCCTGAACTCCTGGACCAAGTCAGAAAAGCATGCATATATACAAAGCTGGATCTTAGAGGAGCTTACCACTTGGTACGAGTAAAAGAGGGCGATGAATGGAAGACGGCCTTCCGCACCAAGTATGGGCTATTTGAATATCAGGTCATGCCCTTCGGACTTTGCAATGCCCCGGCCGCCTTTCAATATTTTATGAACGATGTCCTCAGAGAGCTCATAGATGTGTGTGTTGTTGTTTACATTGACGACATCCTCGTTCATACTTCATCGGAATCTGAACATCGGAAACACGTGAAAATGGTCCTCGAAAGATTGCGTCAACACAAACTTTTCGCTAAGTTGGAAAAATGTGTTTTCAATGTGACTGAAGTTGAATTCTTGGGATTCATATTATCACCTGGCGGAGTGCGTATGGATTCAAAGAAGGTCGATGCAGTTCTCAAATGGCCATCACCATCCTCCGTAAAAGGTGTGCAAAGCATGTTAGGCTTCGCTAACTTTTACCGCAGGTTTATCCCCGAATTCTCTCGAAAAGTCCAGCCCATCACTGCCTTGTTAAAGAAAAACAAACGTTTTGAATGGTCTACCGAGGCGGAACAAGCTTTCCAGGATTTGAAGACTAAATTTATCTCTGCACCAATCTTAAAACACCCTCGCCCCGAACTCCCCTACATCGTGAAAACTGATGCTTCAAGCCTTGCCATGGGGGCAGTTCTATCAAAAAAGGACCCGGTCACCAATCAGTTGCATCCCGTGGCATTTTGGTCCCGCAAATTCTCGCCTCCTGAAATCAATTACACGATTACTGACAAGGAACTTCTGGCTATCAAGTCTGCCTTTAAGGCTTCGGTGGCATTATCTGCTGGGGGCCCGACACACCGTTACTGTGATTACGGATCACCGAAACCTGCAATATTTGAAAACCGCAAAAGCCCAATCCTCTAGACAACTCCGTTGGGCATTATTCTTTGCCGAGTTTGACTTCATAATTACCTATCGACCTGGTACAAAAAACGGTAAGGATGATGCCCTTTCTCGGGTGGGAGTGGAAGAACACTTGATCAACCCTAAACCTGTACCAATCATTCCCGAACAAAGAATTCTGGGTGTAATCGCCACACAATCCATAGAGGAAGTTAAGGATAAAGCCAGGCAACTTGTAACTCCAGCAGACATACAGAATTGGCATCTGCAAGGAAAGGACTTTGCAGTAAAGGATAACTTATTGTATTTCCAAGAACGATTATACCTACCCAGCACAGATTTACAGAAAGAAGTAATCTCTTGTTATCACGATTCTTTAATGGAAGGACATCCCGGTATAGCCAAGACCTCAGAAAAGATCAAGCGCTACTTCTGGTGGCCGTCTGGGAAAAAAGATATCAGAGACTTTATAATGTCCTGTGGAGTATGCGCCCAAAACAAGAGTCAAAAGGAAAGACCAGCAGGCCTCTTACGCCCTATTGACATCCCACCTCGCCCTTGGCATACGCTTTCTATGGACTTCATCACCGATCTACCTCCATGCTCCGGATACAATACGATTCTAGTAATCGTGGACTTATTCTCCAAGATGGCGCATTTCATTCCGCTCAAAGGCTTGCCAACAGCAGCAACTCTGGCCCGAGAATTTCTCGAAAACATCGTCCGACTGCACGGTTTTCCTTCGGTTCTAATTTTGGATCGAGGTAGTCAATTTATTTCTCATTTTTGGCGAAGTTGCTGTCGGTCGGCTCAAATTGATGTGAGACTATCGACCAGTCACCACCCTCAGACCGACGGACAAACCGAGAGGACCAATCAAACTCTGGAACAGTATTTACGCTGCATGCTGCAACAAACTGAAAAAACTTGGAAAGACATCCTTTGGATAGCCGAATATGCCTACAACAACTCTGTCCATTCGGGAACTGGGAAAACCCCGTTTTTTCTTTTGTACGGCAGTCACCCTCGAACCTCGGAGTTGGATCCCCTCCAAGATCTCGAAACACCAGCAGTAGACTACCTGCATTCTACAATCACCCAAGCCTTTAAGGAAGCTGTTTCTCACCTTCAAAGGGCTAAACAACAATACAAGAAAGGAGCAGATCAACATCGGAAGGAAGCCCCTCAATATCGAGTAGGGGATCAAGTCTGGTTATCCACCAAATATCTACCTCTAAAAGGGCCACGCACATTCAACCCAAGATACCTTGGTCCCTATTCCATCACTACCATAGTAAACCCAGTAGCGGTCAAGTTGGACTTGCCCCCGCACATGAAGATACATCCGGTCTTCCACGTCTCTCTATTAAAACCCGTGCAACCTCAAACCCGACTAACTAAATCTCCAAAACCTATCATAGTTGATGGGGAACTCGAGTTTGAAGTCAAAAGCATTCTGGACTCCAAGATCTCCAAATCTAAACTATTTTACCTAATTGACTGGAAAGGCTACGGCCCCCAAGAGAGATCCTGGGAACCTGCTGAATATGTCCACGCTCCTCGCCTAATCAAAAGATTTCACCGAACATTTCCTGACAAGCCAAAACCCCCGGAGAAGCCCGGTTTGGGAGGGGCCTTGAGGGGGGGTACTGTCATGATCTCTGCTTCCAAAAGGTCAGGGTTTTCCCAACTCCCTTGGAAGCAGATTCATAACCCAGGTTCCGAGTGCCAACCAGTCCCAATTGGGACCTTTTGGACCCAGTCCTGGTGCCAGTGGCACCAGGCTCATAAATATGCCCAGTCCCAGCGCTGTAAGCGCCGGGCTCATAATGCTTGGGTGGACTTACCTGCAGCAGACCATGCTGCTTACTTGCCTGCCAGTTGAGCCTCTGATCCTCTTCTGTTTGGAACTACTTTTCCTGTTGGGTGGGGCAGGAGCCACTCCCTAGGTTCAGAACACTGGAACTCTTCTGGAAAGCAGGAACTCTTTTCTTACCTAGGCGTGGCTGTGGAAGGAGAACTCTAAGCACTACAGGAGGCTATTTAAACCACACCCGATGGATGAATCTTGCTTTGCGTTATTCTGCATCCTCAGCAGCAGAACGCTCATCGTGTCTTCTGCATCTGATCCTGGGCCTAAGGAAAAAGGCTTACCATCCTGAATCCAGTCTTCAGCAACACCTATAAAGACAAGAAAGAACAGGTTAGCATTACGGTCTTCAGTGACAGCTCTTCACTTACCTGGGCCATCGGCTGTCACCAACGCCTCGCTCTGCATTCTGAAAGACAAAGGCTTACCTACTCTTCGTGCGCTCCGGAGGTCTTCACACTGCATTCTGGCATCTGAAAGACAAAATCTTACCAACTCTTCGCACGCTCCGGAGGCCTTCGGCGCTGCATCCCGCATCTGAAAGACAAAACAAGGTGCGTTTAAAGACATTGGGGAACTTTAATACTCACGTGCCATTACTCCTTTCCACATCTAACCCAGTGGGTATTCCGGCACCTGCAGCCGCTCCGAACTTGTACCTGCAAAATAAAAAGACAGTTAGAGCGCATCGTGAAGCAGGCAACAAGCGCTTACTTACGTGCTTCCAGGCGCTTCTATTCATCACACGGGCTCCATCTTCAACTCACTTCAGCCCGTCATCCACCATCGCCGGAAACCCTGCAAAACAAGAGACATCATTACTAAAGACTTTAAAGACATTAGAATTACTCGAAACTTACCGTTCGTGCAGTAAACGACGGACAGCAGTCCTCTGAAGTCAAGAGGCCTGCTCCCCTTATCCAGTGAAGAAACTGGTTACAGCACCCTGCCCCGAGGCAGATGGAGAGCATGGCGTTCACTTACCTAAGGTGAGAGCGTTAACCTTCGGTGTTCTACAGGAGAAGAGAAAGGGAAGAAGAGAGAGACATTCAATAACCCAGTTCATTAATCCCATATTTTCTATCTGCAGACATCTTACCCTTCGAGTCAAACATACAGTGCACAGAGGTCCAGCCCAAAGAGCCAGCCGTGTGTTACACATCACCTTTGAAGATACGGTATACGCCCAGTCAAGACCGGCGCCTCTACGGGAATCAGGTGAGCGTTACAAGGACCCGTATGTTGGTGGTTGTCAACCAGCCCTGGCGCCCCACTAGGTTGACACAAGCCTTGATGAAGCGCTGGGCCTTGGTATGGGTCCTGGCTTTGAAGTCCTCTCAGCGCCTATGCACATGGATGTAGACACGGGGTGCCACCCCCTCCGTGTTTATGGCACCCGCAATCTCGGCCCAGATCAGCCTCCGTCCTTCCTTGCCAACTTGCGTCAGTCCATGGAAGAGGGCATCATAATGCCCCAGGACTTGTTCCACCAGGATGTCAACTTCTCTGGCAGTGAAGCTGACAGCTCTCTGCCTCGCTGCCACAGTGTTGCCACTTGCCACAGATGATGTTTGTCCAGACATGGAAACCCCCGGGGCTGGTGTGGGTGGGCAAGGTGGTCCTGGGGCTGGGCTGTGGAGCAGTGGTCTGGCATGTCGGGAGTCTTCTGGATCAGCAGAGGTGGTCACAGGTCCATCGACAGGAGCATTGGCAATGGCTGTACAGCAGGAACCAATATTGCAGGGCACGTGGGAACGAAGGCACACACAGTGGGCAGGCAGCAGCCGATGGCTCGTATGAGGCAGCTCAGGACAGTTGGAGGCAGGTAAATTGGCAGGTAGCAGGAGTGTGGGTCTTCCGTGATACTCGCGTCGGCAGCCAGAAACAGAGTGACGGGTACTTTGCGTGTGCAAAATTTGCACATACATGTGAAATCAGAGGAAAGGGCCTAATCGTGTAACTTACGTGGCACGCGCTGGCCGTCGGGCGTTGGCATTCAGAATCGGGATAAAGGTCTGCATAGGATAGCATTACAACGCACGTTCAATTTGTAGCGGATGGATGTGTGGACTTCAGAGTATTTTGGGGTGCCACGTTAATTGCTCACTACTGTGACAGTGCATACTTTTGGCAGGGGAGTTGCCTCCAGGCACACACATGTGTATTTCTTTTTTTCTTCAGAGACTAACGGTGAGTCGCGTACGCATTATTCATACTCTGGGTGCCCCTGTGTATCGCGTACCCCATTCTCAACATCAGAGTAGCTTACCTGGGCTTCATGTACTCATTTTTTGTGAGCTATCTAGGGGTCGCATTTTTGATTTTGTGGGTGCCTGTGCATTATGCGTCCCATTAATTTTTCCACCTGGGTTGATATTGAGCCTTGCTGGTGCATAGTTGTACGTTTAACATCACGTACCCGGCTCTCTCACTGAAATTGCCCAGGACAATTGCTTGCTATTCCTCACTTTGTACAACTCCATCAGTTCCATGAGTGGGAAGGGCATAAGAGGGAAGGTCGGCTAACGTGGCCTTGTTGGGTGAGGTGGGTTAGGTGTCCGATGTGTCCAGGGTCAGGGGACGTGCAGGGAGTGCTATATACCCCGCCCAACAGGGTCAGGGAGCTGCAGGTGATGCTGACATCCCCAGCCCCCATGGTCCGGGAGCTGCAGGGGAATTGCAGGTGCAGTACCCACCACCCAGGCTCAAGGTCCCCCAGCCAGGCCTGTAGTGGTCAAGGCTCTGGTCCGCAGTGACACAGGGGCACATGCCGTTGTGTTTAAGGGGAAGGGACGTGCGTGGAAAGGTCCTGGCACCAGCACCCAGGTACGGATACCTACACGGCAACCTACTATCCCAGCATCAGTGGGTGATAGCCTAGTCCACCAATGCTCCAGCCCCTACTGACCCAAGTGGTCCCAGCCACACAGGGAATTCACAACCTTGCAATAAGGCGAGGCGTGCAGTAGCAGAACAGGCTCAAACCCAAGGCACGGCACAGGAGACCCACACGTCGAGGAAGAGGAGCTTCAATGATGAGGAACTCAAGGTCCTCGTGGACTACATGAGGGAACACGAATGTGACATGCTCATGCAGGCAAGGAGCACACACACACTGTTCAGTATATGGCCCACTGACAGCGCGTCACGGATAGAATCAACAACTTGGACAATGAGAGGTGCACCGCTACTGAG
Source organism: Ambystoma mexicanum (assembly GCF_040938575.1). NCBI lineage: Eukaryota > Metazoa > Chordata > Amphibia > Caudata > Ambystomatidae > Ambystoma > Ambystoma mexicanum. Next base: position 550,901,244 of record NC_090922.1, read on the forward strand.
GTAGTGAAGCATTGAAATAACCTCCGGTGCTGAGCCAAAGAGAGGCTGGCTGATGCCTGCGCCTCTACTCTGGTGACTGGAGGTGGTTCACCACGTGAGGAAGATGAACTCACTCCACATGAAGAACTCATTAGTGATATGATTGATGTGGAGTGGATCCAAGGCATGGGAGACCTGCCAAATTAAGAGGAAATGTCGGGCGAGTGGTGATGTGTGTCCGTCCAGGACATGTGTATGTTGCTTGGATGAAGTGTTATGATTGTCTGGCAGTTCTGCCTGCATTTACATGATTGCTATGAGTGAGACATGTCATGGTGGGCTGACACATGCTTGTTGTCCTGCAGACTGCATACACATGATGTTCTGCATACCGTGACAATCCTCATCACCACACCTGCTCCCTCCTTTCATGTCCAGCCACTCTTGGCCCTCTTCCTGCTTCAACCTGTGATGGTGGATAGCCTGTGATAATCTTTCAATCCACACTTGCCTTTTCTCCTCACATGTCTGATGTCTCTGAGAGGTCACCCTACCAGCTGCACCATCTCTGACGTATTCTTCCTTTCCTCTCCTTCCCCCAGCAGCTCGGGCTACTGCAGCAGCCTCTACTAAGACCTCTGTGCTTCTACTCTTTTTCCTCTCCAACACATGCAGAACTGGACTGTGGGAATTTTCTTTTTGTTTTGGGGCCAGATATTATATCTCCCTAGGACTGTGATGATGTAACTGGCTCCCAGTGCCTATGACTGTCAGTTCCAACCCTGTTCATTGTCCACAAGGCCTTATGGGTCCTGGGGCTGCACTTCCTTCAACTCTATCTTCCTAATTTGCTTCCTTCTCATGGTCTTTAATCACCCCTCTCCTACTGCCTCAGGGTCTGTATCTTCTCATAGCAATGAGTTAGTGGTTAATGTCTATCTTTTCGGCTGGGACCTCCCTCTGGTTCTGTCTCCCTGCCTCAATGGAACTGGAGGCAAACCTTCTCTGGGTCTGGAGGCACTTCTGATGCTTTCCTATGTGTTGTGCTTTCTCTCATCCTATCCCCTGCTGGAGTCCTGGATGACTGAGAGAATGCAATAGTCACCTGGCCACACTCTGATCTCCGATGCGGGCCTCTGAGCCACCAGTTGAACCCATGCACTGCCTCCTTGGCATCCTCCGCACTTGGTGTGCTGTTTACTGTATCCCTACAATCCGCTACCAGCAATTGACACCTCATGGCTGCACTTATACTTCCAATGCCACCAGCACGCCACATTTTCATTACTGATTATGTAGTTGTATTTTAATTGGGTGCTGTTCCCATGTACTGCACTGACCACTCCCACTTCCAACCCCAGGTCTCCCCTTCACTGTGCCTATTCACTTGTGTGATGTCAATGTGACCTGACCTTATGGTATGGGTGTGTCTGGCTTAACTCTATTCCACCACCCTTGCATCGTTGCACCTTGTGACACTTGTGTGTTTGGCGTTTGTGAATTGCATGTCACATCCATTGTACATGGCTCTAGGACAGTAGTCATCAAGTTCCATCTCAAGCTGTTTGACAGTACAGGCATGGTGGTATCTGTGTATTTGCATCAGAGTGATGTTGGTGACTCATCTATGCCAGTCAGGTGCTCGTGTGTGAAGCAGGTGCTATGCACCATGTACTGCATGTGGTATCGAGCCCTTCCACACACATCCATGGCTGCTTTCATGCTACCCTTCCCTTCCATTGACACTGTGTACATGTGGGAGTTTGTGCCATGATTGACATGGCAGATTAATGTGTTGCATGACAACATTGTGATACCATGTGTGTGGGCTATGCTATTTACATGGGTCTTCATGTATTTTTCTGTCCATCTGCAAGTGATGAGGCACTGGATGCAGAGGAGGAGGTGGAGGAGTAACAGGATACTGAGCCATCACCGAGCATCAGTGGAGGACGTGTTGTGGCAGCCCATGATGATCCACTGGTGCTACAGTCCATCCAGGCAACCAGGCCCTGACTCAGTAGGAGTCCGCCTCTGATGAAACCTGCGGCACTGGTGGTGAACCGGATATGGATTCCTCTGTGTTGTCGCAGGTGAGTGCATCAACTTTGGGTGTTGTTGTATCCCAAATGTCTGCAGGGGACGACGACCCCTCACAGGGCCAGTCAGTGTTGTTACGCCCCGGGAAACGACTGCACTGTTTTTCACAGAGCTACTACTCCCATTATTCATCGCCCAATCTGCAGAGCATATCGGCTGTGCATCAGCCTGCATCCTTTCATTGACAATTCTAGTTTTGACGTTTGAAAGGTGTCTCTGAAAAGAGCCTTTCTTTTTTTTTTCCGGATTGTTTTGTGTATTTTATGGTCTTGTAACACATGACACAGAAGGAAAGGAAGGGAACGGAAGGTTGGGACGGGGCACCAACCACAGAGATAAGATAGGGCATGTGCAGAGAGAGGAATATGTTGGGTGGCCCTCACTTAGGTAAGGGACACTCATTCTCATGCTCACCAACCAACCCCTCAAAAGCACTTCAAGGTTGTTTGCCCCTGCAGAGTGGCGCGTCACACTATATGCAAAATACAATGACCTTTGAAAGGTAACGTCTGCTCCGGTTGATATGGCCTGTAAGGCTGATTTATGGATCCATTGCCCAAAGGAGTGTCCCTGGTGGTGGCAGGAGCAGATGCGCAGGATGATGTAGAAGAAAGTAACCTACTGCCTTGTTCAAAGGACACTACCGTCCACACTGCTGCCTTCTGGTTTGCTTTCAGATGTTGTCGCATTGAGGTGCTGCAGGTCTTCTGAGACTGAGTGAGTGAATCTTACCTGGGTGGCACAACCTTTGGGCACATCTCCTACGCTGGTAAACAGTTTCCACACCCAGCACTCACGTTGTCGGAAGGTGTTGGGGATTTGCTCTACTTAATACTTGTTCTCCTCTTGATCTACATGTACATTGCCACACCTGTTCCCTTGTCCAGGCATTTCGGAAGGAAGAGGTGGTGGTGAAGGTCAGGGTTGGACGCTGCTGACTTTCAGGCAGTAGCAGCAGTCATGGTTGCCATTAGTTGCAAAGGTAATATAGCACAGTAGAATTGAAGAGAAAGGAATTCCAGCACAAAGCAATGTGGTCCCCTACCCTGCTCTGCACAGCCACGTGTGCCTTTTTGTAGGGCTGCCTTGGAGCAATTGGAACCGGAATGCGGGCCTAAATCATTTAAATAAATAGTTACATGCACAATGCATGGTGGGAGATGTTTGTAAGGGTGTACTTTCACAATAACATTCCTTATATTGTAGCAAACAGTACCTTTTTCATCTATAGGGGCCCCGATCGTGTCCGGCAAATAAGGGTCCATGCGCAGTGTGGATGCAGTCACATTGTGACGTTGCATATGTTCTCCAGTGGGACGGCTGTTCGCAGGACCTGTATTGGGTGGAATACTTTGTGGCCATGTGCATACGTGTCTTACAAACAGGGTTGGCCTCCCCGGACTCATTAAATGTTCGGCACATATCCGGTGACTATTTAAGCACACGCTGGTTGTTTGTCGGCTACAACAAGTGTATCATGTGCACAGCTGTCCGTAGGACGTGGGTGGATGCCTGGAAGGACTGAAAAGATGTCACAACTTTTTCCTACCATGCTGGATAGAGCCGCTGTTAACAGGACACAGGATGACATATGCATGCTGTGGAGTGGACGAAGGTGCCCTCCTACAACTAATTAAAGGTGCATCACAAGATGCGGAGATGTGGTCAGTGCTGGCGTCCTACGGATAACTGCATTGTGATTGCGCATATGCAGGGCAGGTGTGGTGTCCGTAGGAAACCTCCGTTTTCCTTAACTACAGCCATCGCAGACAGTACTGTGCACAGATTCATACTGGAATTTTAAAATAAAAGGAAAAGCCACTCACACACTCAGCAACACTTTACATCTACACCTTTCATTTCAAAAATACATACATACTATTAGGAAAGGGAAGGGGTAGCAGAAATGGAAAATACACAGGGGAATTGGGGATTTCTACAATTTTGTCATGAGGGGAGCCAACGATTGAGGTCACATCGTACTGTCTCTGATCACAGGGAATTTTTGGTGATGGTGGACTGGGAAATGGAGAAGGGGTACACGTGCAAGTGGGGTACTGCTATAGTATTTTTTCCATAATATGTCCTTGTACACACAGTAAAAAATATTTTTTAGGAAGGCAACATTATTTAGCAATTGTTCCATTTTGGCCTCCAGGCTGTCTACTTTGTTATTTACAGTTCACTTCATTTCCTGTAGCCGTATCCTGTTGTGGAAGAGGTGCCGCTTGTGGTGCATTCCTTTTATTTCCAGTATGTCCTGTTAAAGATACACAATTTTGTTAGGTGTATATGAAGCAATACAGATTACTCGTCTTACTTTTCCGACTGTGCTGTGTACCAATCGGGTTACTATCGTTAGTCATTTCGTCATGACGGAAATTTTCTTCCAGCCATTCTACGGTGCTTGCTATTGCTGCGTACAAAAAAAAAAAACATCATGGTTCTCTACTATTGTACACTTGTACACTGCACAAGCTGTGCAATTATAGGAGAAACTTTAGTGTACTTAAAGCGTTGCATAGACATTGTGCTCTGAATACTTAGAAGTCCTTACACTGCCACTTCCTTCTTCGTTCCTATGTAAAGCAGCAGAGCAGTAATATTGTTGGACGCACATGTTATTTCGCTTGTTGGTGCCGTCCATCATGGTGCATACCCTATGCCTTTGCTCAGTTTTTTTCAGAAGCACAGAGTTTGAAGCCCTACTTCATTTTTCCTTCCAATGCACATACATGGTGCTATTGGTATATGTTCCTTGTCTTTGATGAATGGTGCCACCATGTAAGAGAACCTCTGACTTCTTCAGCAGTTTGAATGCTACCCGATATTCGTGAGCAGATGGACAGTCCGCGAGTTACTGTGCCCATCGGTATGCTGTAATTCATTCGGTATGCTGTAAGGTACATCTATACAAACTAAGAGTATCCTGGTAAAAACCTTTCAAATTGTTTGATTGTGTGACATCATCAGTGATTTAATGACATTTGTGATGTCATCTTTGATGTCCTGGGTGTTAGTCTTAGCAGTGAACAGTGGTGGCGTAAGTTATGGTTGCTTAGCTTACCATAACTGGTGAATTTTAGGGGTTTTTCAGTTTTACTTGTAACCATAACGTCCCTTTAACAACGTTGTTTCATTGAATTTCATAGGTCTTTATTAGTGCAACTTAACCATAATGTCCCCTTAACAAAGTTTTTTCATTGAATTTCATAGGTTTTTATTAGTGCATCTTAACCATAACGTCCTTTAACAAAGTTTTTTCATTGAATTTCATAGGTTTTTATTAATCCAACTTAACCATAACGTCCCTTTAACAAAGTTTTTACAGTGAATTTAATGGGTTTTAACAGTGTGTGCTATTTTCCTACAACTTACTAATATCATACTTACCCAATATAGCAATATTTGTATCCAATTTACAGAGTGTCACCTTAAAACCCTGCCATTTCCCACATTCTAGAATCATTTTTAACACTTCTATATACTTTTTACAACTATTTCAACTAGTTTTGCATCCGTAGACGTCTATGAACATCTGACTTCATTGTGGACCTTCCAGACAGTGCCACATGACCATACGCTGGCACGTGGCATGATGACGTGTCCGAGAACCCGTCCGCACTTCACGATAAGATCCGTGCTTCGCAGACAGTTCGGTACTGCATTTTCTACTGATCTAGGAACTTTCAACTTCAAAATTTCCCTTGCACAGCTCCAACACCTATTCCCACTCATTATCCATTAACAATCTAGTACACAGTAGATACTTTTAGCAAAACTGCTATTTATCTTAAAATGGCATCAGCTAATGCCATCCCTCCTCCTCAAGAGACATCACCACTGCAGTAATCAAGGAGCATGAGGAACACTGCCTCCTACATTAGAAATAACACAGGCGCAACATTTTCCCTTGTCCACCCATATTAGTGTTTGGTGCCTCTTCCCTCATTTCCTCCCTAACTTTCGTTCTTAGCTCTCCTGCCAAGAAAAAAAAAACATCCAAAAACAACAAAAGAAATGTTCTTTTAGGAACCACCTTTCACAGTTAAAAAATAGAACTAAAAAAATCCTTTCCATTTCCAAGATGTTCCAACATTTCCATTTGCATTTTGTGTTATGCTAATGGAAATATTGTGGCGTTTATCCTCCATACTGGAAGGGTGGATACCGGCCCGGCAGCCCAAGTTATCAGCCCAAGCGAAGCGAGGGTGGATACCGAGGTCTCTGGACCATTATTCCCCCATTGAAGCCCCTTTAATGGGGGATGAAGGCCATTAGCACCCTAGGTTCCCAAAGCGGGAACCCAGGGTGCTAAATTAAGGAATTTTTTTCCATCACCGGGACGCCTGTGGCCTGTGGCATCCCGGTGTATGAAGGAAAATCCTTTTCCAAGATGGCCACCATGGAAATAGAAGGCAGGGTTCCATACAGGGCCCCTCTTTGCTTTCCATGGAAGCCTGTAGAAGGCGAAAAGAGAAGCCTATTACCTTATTACCACAAGAATTGTTTTTTTTCCCTTTCAGATCTATCCCAATTTCAAATAACTTTACCACAAAGCCAGTCCCAGTTGGACATGGCCACTTTAACCCCATGTGTTGTCCCTCGCCAGTAGCCAGATTGTCCGGATCATGACCTTATTCCATGACCCGGACAATCTGGCCACTGCCCATGGTCACAGGCTACACCTCAGTCACCAAAGATATATCACAATTCTTTGTACCTACATTATGACACTTGTCAATAAATAAAACATGGGCGCATTTGCAAAATTATGTTTTCAGGTCCTTGCCAATGCTCCTTACACAAGTTTGCTGGAAATCCACCCATGTATTATTTTTTTTAAAGTTTCAAATGTATGCACATACAATCGTCATATAACCTAGCCCCCACTTGACAAAATCCATTCAGACTTTACGAAAACATTTATATCTAGATCTATAATCTTTTTGCAAAACTTTGTGTAGATTTGTCAAATGGCACCACGTTTCTAAGCCTTTACAATATTTTGGGACTCCCCCTCTAATTTTGCCCCCTCTTGACAGAATCCCTCCAAACATTGCAAACACATTCAGAATCAGGTCGGGAATACAATTTCAAAATGTCATGCAGTTTCATTGAGTAGTGCCAAATTTTTATGCCACCCGTTTTTTTGCTTCTTGCAGCCATATCCCAACCCATCCTCATCAACCCTCACCTCCCCAGAGATTATTTGATAAGTTTGACAAGTGCAATATTGTGTTTTTTAATATGATTTTACCGTGATGTCCGCGGACACCAACCGCTGTCCACAAATCCAAGATGGCGGCCGTTTCCAAAAATCTGATGCACTTCACGCTTTTCAACATCCAATCAGTGGGCACATCCGATGTCCACATACACCACGTTGCCCTCTAAGCCAATCTGATTCCTGTCCGCAGACCGAACAGGGAAGTGTGTCCGCGGAGCAGATAACAACATTTTTTTCACTGAATTTCAAGGTTTTTAGTAGCACAACTTAACCATAAAGTCCCTTTAACAAAGATTTTTTTTCACTGAAATGGAAATGTGACAAATGTTTACTAAGACTCCATTACCTTACATTTATATAACATAGAAAATACTAAACCCCCTGTCCTGCTAGTGATTTCATGTCCACGGACAGTGCGCATGTCCGTGGGCAGACGTGGTCACCATCAGCACTATCCAAAAACTCAGGGGGGTATCTGTTACTCTCACCTGGCTCCCACATGGGCGTCGATCGGCCACGGACAGCTGCGGTCTTCACCAACGTGACGCGTAGTGCAGAGATGACAGACTGGACTGGCCCACCTAATCTCGTCTGCTTGACCCGTAGAAGTATTCTCCTGCAAGTGGAGAAAGGGATTTAGCCACCCGTGGATTCTAGTGATGGCACTCCACTGTTCTCCCCACTAATCACCTCCGATATTCCCTTTCAGTAATCTCACCTTATGTTTTTGAATGATGAGCTCTCCATCCTGCGTAGAATGCAGGAGCGCATAGATACTAGTTACTTCACTGGTTTGAAGGCATTGGAAGAGGTCTGGAGGAATATTGACTCTGAGGTTCTTGGCAAGGACCCGTAAGTATAAAGTTCAAAGAGTTCAATATATCCGATGTTCACTCTTGTCCCATTCCCTTCTTGTGTTGCAGCTGGGTCCAAGAGAAGATTGTCTTGTGGCAGCTGATGGCGTTCAGGTAAGAATCTGTATTACCCAACACTGTCCGGTAAAAGATGCATGTCTTTAACTTGTTGTTTTCTCTCTCCTTACAGGTGCGGCGTAAGAAGATGTGGCGTGTTAAAGAATAATGCCTCTGGTGGTAAATCAGGTAAGTCTATGGTGGTAAAAGAGATTGTATTTGTTGGCTCTCTCAGCTCACCTTGTTATTTCTTTTGTCCCCTAGATGTGGAGTTTGGCAAAGAAAATGATGGAGGCAGCGCCGAAACAAAAGATGCTGTGAGGACTGGTGAGTATGGCGCGGCGCTGCATCTGGCGATGCGACGCATATAGAAATAATGTCCTTTCCAAGTTCGAAGACGTGATGGATCCGGAAATAGGTGAGGAATTAAAATAATGTTCATGTTCTAACCTTTCCTTCTTCTTTCCTCTTTTTCTAGGAGCTCTGGATTCGAGGCGGGCGTGACAGAAGACTGGATGCTGACTTGCAGGCACAGTGAGCGTTATGCTGCTGGATGCAGAATAACGCAAAGCGTGTGCTGCTGTTCAGGTGTATTTAAATAGCCTTCAAAGTAGTCCCAGGTAAGAAGTTCCCCAGAACCACACCCAAGTAAAAAATAGTCCCTGAAGTAAACTAGTGGTGCATGGTCTGCATGAGGTAAGTAATGTATATGAGCCTGGCGCCTAAGGCGCCAGGACTGATTTCTTCTATGAGCCTGGTGCCTATGGCGCCAGGACTGTACCCAGGTAGCCCCAAGCCGGGGCTGCTTGGCTTTTAATAAGCACCTGGATGCCTGCTCCTGGGGCTGATGGGCTTGGTCCGGATGCCCGGGGGTAGGCAACATGACAGTATCTTACATTATTGTATCATACAATAAAAACACCAAACATGTTCAAAAAGCACTACATAAATATATTACATTTAATAATAAATAAGAAGTGGAAACTGTATATGTAAGACACCAACCATCCATTGAAGTAGCATTTGCAATATAATGGAATATACCAAAACAAAATAAATATGTCTCCAACTGAATTACCTCACAGAAACTGCAGAGCCAGAAGCAAGAGCATACTTACACAGCAGTAACAACAAAAGTTTCTAAACAAATAGCAAGTACACTACATTTATTTCATATACTTATACGTTTTCTGTATTAGGTACACTAAAATGAATATATATATATATATATAATTTTTTTTTTTAACACGGACATGTCCAGTACTTTGGAATGGCTGGAAGAAAATTTCCCACAAGATGAAATGAGTGAAGACAGTGATAATAATGGTAGACACAACATTTCCCTATATAAGCCAATTAATAAGCATTACTTTATATGTACTTAACACATTTTTTTGTTAACAGAACAGACAGCCAATAAATATAATATACCAAAAAGGATAATAGAAGATCCTCTGAAACAAATGGAACTAAAAATGGATGTGTTAATGCAACACTTCAATCAACTAAAAGTCTGTGTTGTGGACCACATTAAAGACAACATTAAATACCACTGTCCCACATGTACCTGTTCCCCCTCTCCATGTCCCAGCCAAATAGCCCCAAACCCTCCCCAGCAAGAAAAATGTTATGATGAGACTGCTATCCCTTCCTCCCCTCCCTTACATCATGTCCAAACCCCTAATTCCCCTGTATTTGTTTCAGTTTCTGCTTTCCTCTCTCTTTCCTAATTTTTATACTGTTAAACAATAATAACATTTTAAGTTTGTTCTTAGTACATGCCTGTGTCTTATTTTTTTTTAAAAAGGCAGTTAGGGTGTCCGCGGACAGCGCGACTGTCCGGGATGTCCTCAGTTAACCAAAATGGGGGTGTCCTAAGGACACCTGACCTGCCCGTACTGTCCATAATTAAAATGGAGGTGTCTGTAGAACACACAAGATATCCGCCTGTCCGTAAGTAACCAAAATGGGGGTGTCCTAAGGACAATATACCTCTTTGTACTGTCCATAATTGAAATGGCGATGTCCTCAGAACACACAAGATGTCCGCTTGTCCGCAATTAACCCAAATGGGGGTGTCCTAAGGACAATATACCTGTTCGTACTCTTCTTAATTAAAATGGAGGTGTCCTTATAACACACAAGATGTCCGCCTGTCCCCAATCACCTCCTAAGAACACCCCCGCTGTTCGTATTTTCCGCAAACAGAATGAATATATCCGTAGAACACATATCCCGTCCGCCTATTTGCAAAGTTTGACTCACATTTATTTTATTCTGGGACTTCAACACTGTTCGGAGAACACCCGCGCATATGTGCATCACACACTTGGGCCCTGCGAACATCGTGTCTCTCCGCAACTGTCCGCCGCACGTGAGTCACACTTTTAATTAGTTCGAGTACCCAAACACTGTCCATAGAACAGCTGCGCGCATGCACACAACCGTCCTTGTGCATTTGGTGTCCTGCAGACAGCAGTCTCTTTTGCGAATGAGTCCGCAACGTCATCATATGACTGCACCCACGCTGGGCATGTGTCCTTTTTGCGGTCAGTATCCGGGCCCCCGAACATTTAAAAAGTGCTTTTTTGAACAATCCAAGCTATTTTACAGTAGAAGTTCACCATTGCACATGTCCCAGACAATGTCCCTGCCGAACTACATACTTTTTGGACATTTTTGTGTCCTTTCTTGGTGTTTGAAGTGTTCGGGGACGGCACGGGTGTCCGCAAAGTGGGCCCCAGCACCCCTATAAAAGGCCACACCCCTAAGCTGATCCTCATTATGCTTTTGGATTTCCAAGAGTTAGAACAGGACAATTGAGCAGGTTGCTGTTCTTGGTTCCTCGTTCCTAGTTCCTGGTTATTAACCTTCCAGATGGCATTCCAAATAGCTTCTGCAGCTACTGCCTCCACATCAGCACCCCCACCCCCTTCAAAACCACCATGTCCCAAAGGACCTGCAGAGGGGAACAGGCGTGAGAATGCAGAGGAGACGGATGAAGAGGATGAAGCGGATGAGGTAGTGGGAGTCCCTACTACTAGCACTCATCGGGAGTCTTGGGTGTGGCGGTTATTTACCACTGATGATGGAAAGTCAAAGGCTCTTGCGAACAAGGTGATCTGCACTCATTGCCGCATGGTGCTGAGTCATGGAAAGCCTGGTTCATATAGCTTTGGTACTAGATCAATTAAGCGACACCTAAAGTCATTCCACGGTGGGGCTATTCTTAAGGTTGTACCTTGCAATAAACCTAGTAGGTTGAGTTCCTCTGCAACATCCTCAGTTTCTGCTCCTGTCACTACAAAAGACACTCCTGTGGGACAGTGCAGTGTTTAAAAAACAAAAATATATAAAATAACAAAAACCAAAAAATAACAAAGGTTCTTTTCAGAGCTGCTTTTCACACTTTAAAAATAGAAGTGACAAATAAATAGTGCAGGGCCCTGTGTATTTTTTAGAAGTCTGCGGACAGTCTGCGGACATCTAAAATATTGGGGCGCTGCCCCATCAGAACCAATACACTTTTCTATAGGAGGAAGTGGTGGCTCTGAAAAGAGCCTTTTTGTGGTGTTTGTTTGTGTTTCTAAAACTTGAAATGGTCAACACCTACTGCAAAATGGATTGCTGTAATTCCAAAAAAGGTTGCAATGCATTTTGTATATTTCCAGGAAAAATCTGTTTGCCGGCATAAGTAAGATGTACTCCATCTCTGCGAAAAATGTGTATGCTACAAAACATAATGTTTTCATTCTGAAAAGAGGACATTCCAACATCTCTCAAAAAGGCACAAACAGCCTTGCTAACATTGCGCCTTGCTTTCTCCATTTGTGGACCAAATGAAAAAGAAAGCAACGACATTTGTCTCTGCGCAATACGGGAAAAAATTACTCTAGAGTTTGGACACATGGTCATAACTTTCCCACGTCCTTCTTTCATTGCAAATTGCAAAGAGATTGCAGACACATAACTGTTCCCTCCACAATGAATAATAATAATGTCTGGATGACGCTGTGTCACCAAAGAAGCACAGAGAGGTACCAAATCCAACCACTTCATTCCATGCACTCCATGCCATTGCACTTCCACATGAGAGAATTCAAGATGTGCAGCCACTCCACAGCGATCTGCATGCACCTCCAACCAATTTATCCACGAATCTCCCAAAATCCAAACAATCTGCTTTCTGAAAAACACAGCCATAGCTATCTGCTCTTCTCTCAGGAAAAAGACCTACTGACAAACTCTCTCCTTACACAACACACCCAGTAAACCTTTTTTACCAATCCCTTGCTCTGCTCAGTCTCATTTGCATGACTCTCAGCCCCAAAATTCCTGCATGTAATACGTGCTGCCCGCGAACAACTGAGCGTGGGGAATTAAAATTTAAATAGTGTGCCCCATTTCCCATTTGAGGTTGGCTCTGAAAAGAGCCTTTTTTAGTTTTTTTTGCAGATGCTTCACTTGAAACTCTGCTCACAAAAATACCTTTTATTTTGTCCTTTTTTTTCTCCAGAAATCTTCACATTAGCTTCTCCAAAGAAATCCTTATGTTCCAAAACAGCATGGAATTTCCCATAAAAGTTAAAGAAATGCCATCTTCTTTAAAATAAACACCATTACCAGAATCAATGTTCCAATTATTACAAACATACCTCTGTTGATTGCACACCTAGCAATATTTTGCTGAGGACAAAACACAGAACTATTGTCCCATACTGCTCTAGGTAACAAAGCAGACAAAAATAACCTTGGCATTTTGAAGGACTTTCATGATTGCCTGAACCAAGTTTTGCAGATCTTGCAATAAAGTAGGGGCACTGACATAGCCCAAATGCACAGCAACACAGTGTAGGACAACTACATGTGGACTATGAAACCTAGCCATATCCTGACAAACTACTAGAATTGCCTGCAAATTCAAATCAGGCACATTGCTCCGCACCACATCCACTCCTTTTTGTGTCAAAATGGTTAGCAACATTCCTAGATTTACCATACCGCTCCAAACCATTCACAAACATATCTCCAACCACCAACACCCTGACTTTCTGCACCTCCGCCATCTTCACTACACACAGCCTCTCTCAATATGAAGAAGAACCTCAACACTTCATTGGTTAATCCTCAAAATACACTCCCACTTCATGCTCGGAAACCCCGGATGTGGCATGTCCTGCCTGCAACCACAGCGCTGTCCGCGGAGTGCGTAAGTAACACTGGGGTAGCCCTTCTACCCTTTCCACTGCACTCTCTGCACCATTTCCTCATTGGCTACTGTTAAGCAGTCACACAATCATCCACCAATCACATCCAAGAACTCTACATCTAACTCTGTCATTACAGATCAACACTTTAGATGTACTATTGATCACTCTCACTACAATTTGGCGGTGACTGCAAAGGACCTACTGCAACAACTACTATAAAACTCCCCAAGATTTCTACTTGCAGATTCATGCAAATCCACATGCATGAAAACACACACTACAGGTAGGAATATTTTCTACACAGTACATGTACACCTATTCTAGGAATACAATACATCCCGGGAGCATAGCTCAGCGGTAACGTGCGCGTCTTGGAAATAAAACGACACGAAGAAACACAGGTTGGATCCCCGGGTCCGCCTTAGAAACCTCTGGTTGTTTAAGCGCGTTATAAATACACAACTAAGACAAAATAATTACGCAACTAAAAAACAAACAATTCCTGTAACACCACCTCGATGCCCGCGGGCTGTGTAAGCTCTTTCAAAATGTGAAATTAAATAACTAGAAATATGAACAGAGCAACTGCCACATACCCTGTATAAACTGTAAAATGAACTTACTGTAATTTCTTCCATCTGCTATGATGAAGTGTCAATTGCAAACCTTTCAGCTCTCCAAAGGTTTGTTTACACACACACCTATCTAAAAAAATATTGTTTCTTATTATAAGATGGGAGAAATAACAGTATAATTATGAAATAGACTGTCCATTGTGTTATAAAATCACACGCAGCAAGGATGACTACATGCATCTTCATTCAAGCACACACACAGACAATATCATTAGAAGGGCTCCCAGATCAAAAAACACCACTGCCTCTATATGAAATCCTTCTGCTTTATTTCCCACACCTTCACAAAGGCATACATTGCCTGCTTTTCTGTACAATCTCTGCCAATTACCATGTAACAATAGAAACAATGCATGATTATTTCGTCTATCTCTTAACATGCATTAACATAACATTAAAAAAACAAGTGTGCTCTATACGTTTACTATTATACTCATTTGTAAAAACATATTCAACTAACAGATTCTAAATAAAATATACAGGATGCACATAGACAAAGGAAAGTGAATGTGCATACTATGCTCACTTGTAAAAAAACACTACTACTACAAAACCAAAATAAAAAAAAACACTGTCTACATTAACAAAAGTGCTATAAACACACATATTCACTAACTTCTTTGATTTACAATTGCAGTGAAGACCACTCTCCTGAAAAGCTGCAGCGTCTTAAGTATGAACAAGGACTAAGAAGAAACCTACTCCTTCCATACAAAAAAGTAAGTAGAAAACTAACATAATCTTCTGTTACTCAAACACACTAGCATGTTAGTATTGTAGAAGAAACAAGTATATTAACCCTTTACCATTAGATGTAGTGTTAGTGCTTCCCCTTACCAGTTGCATACTTTATATTGTCATCTGAAGCCCAGTATAGTAACACACAAATACAAGAATAGCCTTCCCAACTTGATGTAGCTGCCCATTGCACACCTCCACAATCATACTTACCATCATACTCAGACACTCATGCACAAAGCATGCATACACTGCACAACAGCCCAACCCACACTTTCTTTTTTTTCTCCAACAGACCCCACAGAATGCCTACCAAAAAGCAACTCTGTGGAAAGCAACACAGAAGTAGAGCAAATCAAAATAAAAGTGTCCAAAATAAGCATCCACCTCTAGCAGATTTTGTACAAAAAGTTCAATCAAAACAGCGAATAGTCATTAAGCGAATCAGAACAAGCTTCCAGTACAGAAACTTTCCCTCCTTTATCAACATGTAAAACGAAATAGAAAGCGATTAACAAGACTTCCACTACTGCTAACGCTGCACCTATAAATCTTGATGTAGTGGCAAGTAAGCATACCAAAATAAATATTTTACAAAGAAATTCTGCCACAGAGTCCTTCAGAACCTTTTAAAAACAGGGGAGAAATCAAGCACAACCCTTAAAACCTACCGCAGAAAATGTATCCTAGAAGCTCTCATAGACAGTGCAATCCTTCTCAAAAGGAAGTTATTTATTTTAGTTTTAAACAGGATGAAACCACTAACAAAGCTAACTACTAAACTACAAAAAAGACTTCTCAATAAATGGAATATCAACAAAAATACCTTCTTAAACATATGTGGAGGTGAGTGGAGTCCCACCACGACCACAGAACCATATTTTAATGAAGAAGCATATAAACAAAAGCAAACAAGCACAATTACCATACATAGCAGTGGACGATGGTATGAAAAACTTAATAACACCATTATGGAACAAGAAACTCTGCTCACAAAAATAGCCATGCACATCAATGTGTAACATTGCCCAAAAATCTTTCAAATCTTTACGCCAGTTCCTCAATCAGTATGTAAAAAGCAAAGACAAATTCAAAATGAAACTACTACAAAAAATGGATGCCTGTCGAAATGCGCAAATACACAGGACTACAAGGACATTCATTAGCCTGCATTTCAGGACCTATTTGCAAAAGCACCTTCCATCATATCAAAATGATATCAACACAGCATTCAACTATGAGAAATCTGGTCCAAATCTCTACTATGCTAAAAGTCCTGCTTTAGCACTAGCCAGTTTAAATAACAATCTTCTACATGGTACAGCCAAACAACTACTCAAAGAAATAGAGCATATCCAGAGAAAATATTTTGGAATTGAAAGCCACTTACAAAATGTAATAGATGTACAACAAACTAGCAACTACTGTACAAATAGCAACCTTCTATTAAACACATACAAAAAAGAAATACTAAAGTTTAAAAGTACCTCTGCTGAAGGATCAAGCCATGTATGTGTGTGTTGCCGCAGGACTTCTTATAAAATGACCACAAAAACTGTAGACATAACGTACAAAATAGAAGACAATGAAGATTCCAAATGATTCTAATTAGCTCTCTACCTTATAGCAGAAAGCAAATATGACATTACTGACCCCTTAATACTTGCAATTACTGCACTGCAAAACTTGACAATAACCAAACACCTTCACATGCTATCACAAATAACTTGGAATTATTCCCACTACCAAAACACCTGCAATAACTAAATTTATATGAGAGCATCATAATTCAAACAGTGCACCCATTTTAAGCAATAATACACCTCCAACCAAAAACAGCAAAATTACCTCCCTCTGAATTAGTGAAAGGCATTTGTGGCAAAGTAGTTCATATACAATTAGATCTCAAAGAAAATGTACACACTCTAGGAGTGCAACGGCCAGTAGATCAATCTTTAATTGTCTTAGTAAATGGCGCACCTACAAAAGACAACAAAATTCAGCAACAACTCCTCGACTTACATAAAGTTAAACAATCCCTGCAATATCTAAAAAACAACAATGAATACTAAAAAGAAATTAATATTGAAGAAAACCTGAGAGATACCATTGAAATAATTCAAGAGTCACCAGAAACTGGTCAATTTCAACTTCTAAATATTGCTACAGAATCCAATATTTTAGACCATTATACAATTCATCCTTTAAACTCTAAAGACATTATAGATGCATTGTAAACGTACCAAATGTGACAAGCCAAAGGATCGTCAATCAGCATATGGGAAAAAAGTATAGAGGCACGGCCATTCCTCTGCTCTTTTCTACAGGAAAAGGAGGAAGGTACAATGATAGACCCACACAGATGACAGCATCAGAATATCACTCTCTATGAATGTATTCTGACAACCCCAAGTCAGACAAAACATGGAATACATATTCCACCTTCTCTTTGAAAGTTAACTAGCAACTCTATGCTACGGAGTTGCACACACATTAAAATCAGGGACCCATTTTCAAAATATGTGAGCTATGCAATTATTACAAAAAGTGCAAGAAAAAGATGAGGTTTTACAGTCAACAATTACAAATCTTTTAGCGAACATGCGTGGTGCAAACGTATACTGGTTCCGACATCACAGGGATGTACGCTGTATGATAAGAAACCTTGGCCTACCCACTGGGTTTGTTACATTAAGTTGTGCAGAAAATGCATGAGAAGATTTACATGATTTCCTACGTACAGCAAAAAAACAATAAAACAAACATAGACATAAAAACACCAGGACAACTCTGATCTCTAGATCCTGTAAATGTATCAAGATATTTCCATCATTGCTTCATTGCTGTGCTACACTTTATTTGTAATAGGACAGTTCCTCCCTTGGAGAAGTTCAACTCTTCTTCTGGAGAAAAGAATACCAAGCCAGAGGAGCACCACACATCCACATGCTATTATGGATTAAAGATGCTCCCAAATTTGGTCAGGACAGTGAGGCCACTGTTTTGCAGTTCATCCAAAAATATGTAACTTGTGAAATCCCTTCACAAACAAAACATAGGGCCTCATTACGAGTATGGAGAAAGCCATGGAGCGGTTAGCTCCATGGCTGCCTCCATACCGGGCTCCATTACGTGTTCCTGCAATGGGGACTTACCGGGTAATTCTGACATAGGAGGACCCGGTAAGTCCTCCTTGCAGGAACCATTCCCCATTCCAATTTGAGCCCCCATAAGGCTCAATGGGAATGGGGAGGGAGGTAACAATGGGCACATTAAAAGTATCCCATTGTTACCTCCCTCTTCCCCTCGTGGGACCCGGAAAAGACGTCTGGTTTTACCAGACGTCTGACCCAGGTCCCGCGAAAGGGAAACTCATAATCGGCACTCCCGTAATGAAGAGGGCCGGTCCCGTACCAGCCCCCTTTATTACGGGAGCGCCACCCTTATAATGAGGCCCATAGTGACCTTCATGCACAAATTTTACAATTTCAAAGACACAAATGTGGAAAATATTGTTGTCGCAAATATTTAAATAAAAGGAAATACTACACCAAATGCTGCTTTGGTATCCCTAGACCAGTTTCAGCAACAGGTCAAGTAAACAACTTCATGTCTTCAGTCAGACATAGGCCCTCATTACGAGTTTGGCGGTAGCCATGGAGCTATTAGCTCCATGGCTGCCACCAAACTGGGCTCCAGGACAACTCTGATCTCTAGATCCTGTAAATGTATCAAGATATTTCCATCATTGCTTCATTGCTGTGCTACACTTTATTTGTAATAGGACAGTTCCTCCCTTGGAGAAGTTCAACTCTTCTTCTGGAGAAAAGAATACCAAGCCAGAGGAGCACCACACATCCACATGCTATTATGGATTAAAGATGCTCCCAAATTTGGTCAGGACAGTGAGGCCACTGTTTTGCAGTTCATCCAAAAATATGTAACTTGTGAAATCCCTTCACAAACAAAACATAGGGCCTCATTACGAGTATGGAGAAAGCCATGGAGCGGTTAGCTCCATGGCTGCCTCCATACCGGGCTCCATTACGTGTTCCTGCAATTGGGACTTACCGGGTCATTCCGACATAGGAGGACCCAGTAAGTCCTCATTGCAGGAACCATTCCCCATTCCAATTTGATCCCCCATAGGTCTCAATGGGAATGGGGATGGAGGTAACAACGGGCACATTATGAGTGTCCCGTTGTTACCTCCCTCTTCCCCTTGCGGGACCCGGAAAAGACACCTGGTTTTACCAGGCGTCTAATCCGTGTGCCGCGAAGGGAACCTCATAATCGGCCCTGACGGAATGAAGGGGGCCGGTCCCGTACCGGCCCCCTTCATTCTGTGAGTGCCTGCCTCATAATGAGGCCCATAGTGTCAAAGGTAAATCACCTAAGAACACATATTACATAAAAAGAACAGACGAATCAAAATACATCAGTGATTACAATGCAATCATTGCCCTCCTATGGAATGCAAACATAGATGTGCAGTACATTGCAGACAATTCCACTGCAGTTGCACAATATGTCAAAGCCTACTTAACCAAAGCAGAGAAAACAGAGCTTCAGGACCTCTGGGATGACATATCATCTGACAAAACACTATCACAGAAAGTGTACAGCTTAGGCATAAAAATGCTCTCTCATAGAGAATGTGGCTTCTATGAAGCTGCAGACCGTTTATCCGGTCCTGCCTTTTATGGAAAATATGACAATATAGTATGGCTAAGCAGACATAGAAATCACTAATTTTTTTGCCTTACTTTTTCGCCATTTAAAAAAAAACTACTGGACAGAGTTACACCAAATTAACAAAAGCATGCTTTTCGGGACTAAGCTGCCACTCCTGCAGCAAATTTGGTGGACATCTGTCCATTGGTTTGAGCTGTAGGCGTGCGCAAAGTTTTTTCCATTATCTCTATTGAAAAAAATGAAATTTGCCCGCCAGGACCAAACATCACCAAAAGAATTCCGAGTGGGCCATATACTTTTTTTGCAAAGTTTGGTGAGGATTCTTCCAGGGGGAGCGAAGTTATAAACCGCCCAAAAATCGCTCTTCCTATGGGATTAGCAATTTAACCATAACTACACAACCACTACCGTGGGCTGTGCAATATATATATATATATATATATATATATACATATATATATATATATATATATATATATATATATATATATATATATATATATTATGAGAATGAGGTTGATAATGTGAGAAAGGGTGAGTTTAGTAATTTTGTTATGGAGATGGTTTGTTACTAAAATATGTATAATCTCACCAGTTAAGCAGCTGTCAGACATTGTGCCTCTGAGCTTGGCCTGGCCCAGTGCTACATATTTCAAATTATCAGCAGTTGTGCTTCACATGACCCTGGGAATGGGAAATCATTTAGATGAACAGCAAATAACCTTTGGCAACATGCGTTTCTTTACAGTGATATTGGTCAATGAAAAGAGAATGGCTGCAATATAATGGGACGATCTACTGGGAAATTATGCGAAAAATTAAACTGCTAAAATATGTATTTTATAGAAAACATTCCTTGTGATATGAGGGCTACATACGTTACAGGTACAGTATGGAAATTGCAACTCCGGAGGAACACTCAGTATATAAAACATAATTTTGTTATGACTGCTATTAGTAACAATATTCACCCTGTCTCTCTTACCTGTTATTATCAAGCCTTGGAGTCTTGCATTGCCTCTAGGAGAGCGCTGGCTGGAAAGCAGACTCAGCATCTTGGATCAGATCCTGCTCTCCTTGCTTGACAGTAGCTGTGTTGTTGGTGTGTGAATGCAGTGCTCTGCTCAGCATGAACACCTGTATTGCAAGAGAAAGATGATATGTGCATTTTGTTGTTCAGTGGCATATCATAAAGTGCAATGCAGATATGAATTTTACAGATGAAAATGTATCAGCATTCTTTGGGCTCAATGCAGAAAATCGCTTGGGCTTCTGTTGGTGGTGAACTGTAGCTTTCGATCTCCATTTAAAGCTTGTGAGCATATGTTTCTCCGCAGTAGATTTGGGCCTCATTTTGAGTTTGGTGGTCTGGCAAAAATGCAGTGGTATTACCATATACCGCAGCATTCCTGCACATCCCAACTCCATATTTGGTGGAAAGTCAAAGGATTCACCTCCAGCCGAGATAAATTTGCCTTCCTAAAAACAAAATGCCATGGCAGAATTACTGGTGCAGTAATTCCAGAAAAAAAGCCACTTACAGTCCAATGGTCTCTCACAAAATTGAGATTTACTTCACCACCGCCACTTGTAATCCGGCGGTAATTCCGCCAGACTAAGTGGCAGTAACGGAAATATAGTTTGCTGGTATCCTGACAGATTTATCCCCAGTATACTGGCATACTTGTACTGTGCCCCAATGCCCTAAACCATATGAAGTGGGGGGTTGTGGGACTCTAGTCACCATTTAACTGCATCTTTTGGTATCAATGGTATTAATTTTGAGAACATATGTGGGCTTTAATGTGAACTGCAGCCTTTAATCTCCGTTTACTTCTTGTGAGCATATTTTACCTTCTCTGCAGGAGTTGGGTCACAGTAAGGACTTTCCGACAGTCCGCTACCGTTGCACTTCTATTTAGCAGTGACCGAAAGACAGCACTGTATGAACATAAACAGGACACAGCCCAGGAGAAGAGCTGTAAAGTGGAGGGAAAGTCATTTTTCCATAATTTTTCTGAAGCTCAGCATCATTCAATGATGTTATCACCAAGCATCTACATCCTGGAAGTGCACCTACAACTCACAGTAAAACAGCATCATTTGTGCTAAATGGTATCGATTGCGACTACAGCGGTTAGGTGAACTGCATCCTTCAATCTCCATTTAATTCTTGCGGGCATGCTTTACCAAGCACAACTTGAATAAGCTTCACAGTAGAATTAGCATGGAATCCAAACATCATCTTATTTATTTGGATTTATAAAGCACTTTGAGGGGTGCATTTAAAGGTCCCAAAAAGAAGTCCCTTTCACATGAATGGCAGGCATTTAAACACTGAAACAAAAACGGCCTGGTATTTGTTTTGTATTTTAAGTAAAGCTAAAGAGCCATGCGGAAAGGGGCCTATCTGTCATTACCAAAGGAAACAAAGATCCCTGTCACATGGAAAACAGGATTTTTAAACATTGAAAAAGAAAACTGCCTGCACATATGTGTGCAAATAAAAACGGCTTTCAAAAGCAAAAGTGAAAGAAATATCACTGCTCACAGAACAATGTTAGGAAAATAAAACATGATATGTGGGTTGACAAATACAATGAATATTATGTTTAACCTACAAAACTCCAGTGACATTTAAAGAGCCACTTTGTCTTCATGGAAAATGTCAACCCAAGGCAGACCCTGTTTCTGGTTGTGCTCAAAACTTCACAAAGGAAAACTCCCACTTCCAGCCTGGATGTCACATCTCCCATCTAATGACCCCCCCGCAATGAAAATGTGCTGTTAAAGGCATCAACATTCTATGTTCTCCAGATCTGCTGGCTATGAAAGCAGGGACTTCAAAGAAAGTCATCCTTGGCTGGAGCATGACTAAAAGGTGTGAAGAATGAGGGCTGCAACTTCAAAGAGCAGACAACCAACTTCAGAGAGACTCATAAACAATACTCTGATCACAGGCTGGCCCAGGGAGACAGATGGCTGTGCTGAAGGAAGCAGAAACTGCATTTGTCCCACATGAACATTCACAATTAATTTAAAATGATTATTATCATTTAGGCCTTTTTTTAAGACATCGTAAGGCAGATTGATTTTATTTTTGTACAATTTTTAATCTAATTTCTAGGCGATGTTGGGGATACAAAATGAATCTACCTTTGACTCTGGGAACTGTAATGGCCAGTTAGAAAAGGTTTCTGGCTGATCTGAACATGTTTCAAATGTGAGAGTTGGTGAGCTGGTGGAAAATGAAATTATGGATATGGTCGATAACTTACATATTCATAACTGTGGTGTTTTTTATGGAAACAGCAGAAATGTGCCACATGGCCTTGCTACATTGTACGGATTTGGTCGTCGGCTTATCTAATTATTCATGATCAGTTAAAACAGAAAATAGGTTTAGTATGGCAGTTGCTGGTAAAATTATGAAGTTGTGATACATAACAAGTTTTTGGCAAAAAAAAGAAAGGAGAACAAAGGGGCGATTACATATGGGACTGGCCATATGGTTCTCCAGACCACTAAACCAATCCTTACTTGGAGGTGGGGTTGGGAGGAAAGAGAAGGGTAACTGTCCAATCCTATTGGCAAGGAGTAGTGTAGGGTACTTCCCCAAGATTGCACAATTGGTTATATCATTTCTGCTATATAAGGGGGACTGTACTAGGACGGGACATACAAAAACTGGGGCGACAGAAAAAGTAGAAAGACAAGAGGACAGAGAGAAGAGACAGACCCTCAGGAAGGCTACTGAAACTTACCATCTGACAGCTGTTAGGAGCTACCAGAGGAGAGTGCTGAGAGTGCATCTGAGTGGAGCTGTCTATTTTTAGAAGGCCTCAAAGCTAACTGGGTCCTGTGATGAAGAGCGGGAGGCAATCTTTGAGAGTGGTGTGACCAGACCACTGCCTTATCTTTCCTGTCCTGAGATGCAGCTAGCTTTCCTGAACCTTAAACAGAAGCTTGCTATGTAAGTAGAACGAATCCCTGGAATGCCCAAAAGGTGGGGGAGTCTGCTTGCTTTGAATCCTTTCCCTTTATTGTGAGTGGGGGGGGGACTGTGTAGATCCTTACACCTATGTAACCAAAAATATTAATTACATTTATTCCCCATTTGGCAGAACACTACTGAATTTCGTTAAAATTTGAAATTAACAAAGCTCACTTCCCAATGTGGGCTGAAAACTATCGCCTATTATTTAATTGGGCAATCCTTGTTGAACAGATGACCCTGACTTCTTTAAGGAAGAGGGGTGTCTTTGTTCTTAAATCAGTCCAACCTTTTTATTTAGCTTCCCCAAGACAGGCCTTTCAGTAAGGGGGCGGGGGGGTGGCTGCAATCCAAAATTCCCCAAAGCATTCCAATGTTTCTGTCTGACTTCCCAATCTAGACCAAAGCAAGCAGGGTGGGGGGGGGGGGTTCTGCAAAACAAAGTGATAAATCACCCTGTGTTTATTTTAAACCAAAGGTTTGGGCAACATGATATTATTGATCAGTGTAATTATTTTGTGAAGTGTAATTTACAGAAAGGGAAGAATTTTGTCTGTGTTCTTTTTAACTCACATATGTGATTTATTTATGCTAAGAGGAGTTGATTGTTTTGTGCCATGGATAAAGTGTTGTTTCTGATATTTTTGTGCTAATTTCTATTAATTTTAATTTAAATAAATACCAATATATTTCCAATACACCAGCCTGGTTCTTGGCTCATTGTTAGCTAAGGGGCGAGGGATCCAATGGGCATGATATGTGTCTGAGATAGGGCTAAAAAAAAGAATCTGTTAAACAGTTTGTTGAATAACCACTTGAGTGGGGAGTAAAGGGACTCCCCGTGTTGAGGGTGGCTTCTCAATAAACAGTTACAACTTTTACCAAGGCCCTGTATAAAAAGCTTGCAATAGCAGTTAGATAATAAGGTACATAATAACGAGTAATAAAAAAAAAACATCTATTTAGAAGTTACATATAAATGTTCAGGGAGGAGCAAGAAGATAGGCTTTTGATGAAGAGCGAGAAGATAAAAGAAAAGAGGTAGAACTTGCAGACAAAGAAATGGCATGACACAGTTTACAGAAATACAATGAAACAAAAACAGGACTGATCACAGAGAAAGCAAGTAAAAGCTAGTAGAAGCATTGAAGACTGAAAAGTACAATTAGAAGAATAGCAGACACCGAAGTAGAGAGATTGAAGAGATCAAAAGGATGAATTTATAAGCAATGCATACATAATTACACTGGATATAATTGGGAAAGGAGAGCTAGCAAAGAGCAGAAAGAGACAGCGAGGTGTGCAAGCACAGAGGGACTAAACAGAGAAATGAAAGAAAGTGGGTATATTACCTTTAAAGTTGCGCCTACAGATTTCGAATAAAAGAATTTTTGAGTAACATGCAAAACACAAGTTGTGTATAAATTGACTTTTATTGTCGTCCACTCTTATTTTAAATGTGTAATCTTTGTACAATGGTTACTCATTGTTGAGTTTGTGTTGATTTACAAATCAAGATTTTCCAAGTCCCTAATGTTGCTTCACAGAAGGGGATCATTGTTTTGATAAAGTTTGTTGGTAGTCTGAGTCCACATCGTAGTCCTTAATGTTGCTTCACAAGAAGGTCCTTAAATCATATATAACCTCTCGGTTAAGTCGGCTTTAATTACTTGAGCAATAAATAGGGTCCTTAGTTTGGCTTCACAAAAAGTGTCTTTGTTGTTACTTATACCCTCAGGATTGGGGTCCTTTGTATTGCTTCATAATAAGGTCCTTGCTCCCTAATTCCCTCGACACGTGTTTCTCCAATGGCTTTGTATTGGTTCCTCAGGAGGGTAATTGATTGCTTGCGTGATTGTTTTTGTGATTTTTTTTGTTCTGTTAGAGCTTTACCTTGTTTATTGTTCCACATGGGTGAAATACAGTTCAATTGATTACTGATAAAGAAAGTAGAAATAAAAAGGTGATCAGTTGTAAAGTGACTAGTTATTCAATGGGACAGATGTGTTCTGCTTACTACTTGTATTTAAATAAGAGATTGGGCTGACCATCTTCACGTGCATAACTATCTGGTTTCTTAATTTTGTGTTAATTATGGGATACCAGGTTGTAATTCACAGGGATCCATGAATTGTAATTTGAAAGGTGGTACTTACTGATCAAAATTGTATCAGACGGGTTGTTTCACATTTCTCTTGTTGGTTCTGCGTCAAAATTTAAGGATTTAATAGTGATCATATTCATTATTTGGATAAATGCACCCTGGTTTGGGAAAATGACAGATTGTATATATTTAAGTACTGGAAGTTATTTTACTGAGGGCTTCAATATTTGTATTCAATACAAGATGGGTATCAAGCTTACCTTAATTAGAAGTTAGGTAAGATTCAGGGGAGCCAGTGTGGAAAGCGTTTGCTTGACTTCGATTTAATTTCTCGCGGCTAGGCGAGCTCTTGGCTGAATGCGTAGGCACCTAATTGGAAAGTGACATGTCACAGCCAACTTAGTATTTAGTAAAATCTACTGATTTGGGAGAGTTAATAGTGGGGTTCTAAAGCAAGCAAATAATTTTGAGCTATTAATGAGTTATTTTTCCCTATTGGCGCTCCTAAATTCAATTTTGAATACAGTCAGGATCCCCTCACTTTATAATTGTCAACCTATACAAATTATATTGAGGCTTATACATGCCCTTACGGATGCTAACACTCTGCTGCCATATCTATTCCGTGGTAGGCACTACCTCTGTCCACAAAACCATTGAAATGCAGGCTCCGCATTAAAGTAAATGCCAAAACTTAAAACTAGACTCCAACCCAATTCAAAATGTGACCATCACGTCCATGATGTTAATTCGCTAAAAGACACCACGCAACGTGATCACGTTACGTAAGTGTCATCACACTATTTAAATAAGACTAGCGCAATCAAAAATGGCATTCCAGCATTTTGAGTGGATCTCGGCTATCATACCAGCATTCGCTTGCTCTACTCCTGAAAAGTGAAGGTAAGCTGGGGCTCAAATTAGGTGGCTGCTTTAGAACCCCTCTGTTAACTCTCCCAAATCAGCAGATTTTACTAAATACTAACAGGGTAATTCATGGAAATTTGCACAAAAGTGGCGCAGGCGGCTGGCGCACAGTGTTCCCGTGCGATAGACTGCGCCAGCCGCATGCGATAAAATCCATTTCAGCGCACAGCGTATTCATGGATTTTATCCTCCAAAAACAGCCGTGGCGCAGAGTGGCCCAGCGACCCGGCAGCAGCGCCAGTTACGCCCCCAAGAACGCCCTCACGCAAGGAAAAGGAATCATAAACCCCCAATCCAGCGCAAAGGTCTGCAACAACCCAAAACCAGTTTACTGGACTGCCAAACAGCAAACGCCAAGCGGGGAACGTGTATTACGGGTTTCGCGGTAACTTCCACACGCGAAAGGGCCTGTGTGAGCAGGTATGTGTATAACTGGGGTTCGCGTGAAGTTTCACACGCGATTGGCCTGGGTACGTGTATTTCAGGGGGGTGCGCAGGAATTTTTACACGCGATTGGCCTGGGTACGTGTATTTCAGGGGTGCACGGGAAGTTTTACACGCGATCGGGCCTGGGGGAGCAGTGTACCTGTATTCCAGGGGTGCGCGGGAAGTTCTACACGCGATTGGCCTGGTTATGTGTATTTCAGGGGTGCGCGGGAAGTTCTACATGCGATTGGCCTGGGTACGTGTATTTCCGGGGTGCGCGTGTTTTTTCACATGCGACTGGCCTGGGTACGTGTATTTCAGGGGTGCGCATGTGTTTTCACACACGAATGGCCTGGGTACGTGTATTTCAGGGGTGCACGGGTGTTTTCACACGCGATTGGCCTGGGTACGTGCATTTCAGGGTTGCGCGGGAAGTTTCACATGCGATGTCAGCAGGGTACGTGTATTACTGGGGTGCGCGGGAAGTTTCACTCGCGATTTCAGCAGGGTACGTGTATTACTGGGGTGCGCGGGAAGTTTCACACGCAATTTCAGCAGGGTACGTGTATTACTGGGGTGCGCGGGAAGTTTCACACGCAATTTCAGCAGGGTACGTGTATTACTGGGGTGCGCGGGAAGTTTTACACGCGATCGGGCCTGGGGGAGTGGTGTACGTGTATAACTGGGGTTCGCGTGAAGTTTCACATGCGATTGGCCTGGGTGCGTGTATTTCAGGGGTGCCGGGGAGTCCTGCACGTGATCTGGCAGTGTGGGTCCTCCCAGGTGTTCCCTGTACACCCTCCACGGCCCCTGCAGGCAGCCCACACCACAGGGGACTACCCTGCATCCCTGGTCATGTCCCGCAGGCAGCCCACCCAACATGGGCATGCCCCCAGCAAAGGCACATGTCTCCTTGCACTACTGATCACCAACTCAAGTCCCCTTGCACCCCCACACCCCAGCATTGCGGGGCACCTGCCAGCAGGACCCCACTCATGTCCCACTCATGTCCCCCTGCACCCCCACCCCCCAGCATTGCGGGGCACCTGCCAGCAGGCCCCCACTCATGTCCCACTCATGTCCCCCTGCACCCCCATCCCCCAGCATTGCGGGGCACCTGCCAGCAGGCCCCCACTCATGTCCCAATCATGTCCCCCTGCACCCCCACCCCCCAGCATTGTGGGGCACCTGCCAGCAGGCCCCCACTCATGACCCACTCATGTCCCCCTGCACCCCCACCCCCCAGCATTGCGGGGCACCTGCCAGCAGGCCCCCACTCATGTCCCATTCATGTCCCCCTGCACCCCCACCCCCCAGCATTGCGGGGCACCTGCCAGCAGGCCCCCACTCATGTCCCCCTGCACCCCCATCCCCCAGCATTGCGGGGCACCTGCCAGCAGGCCCCCACTCATGTCCCACTCATGTCCCCCTGCACACCCACCCCCACAGCATTGTGGGGCACCTGCCAGCAGGCCCCCACTCATGTCCCACTCATGTCCCCCTGCACCCCCACCCCCCCAGCATTGCGGGCACCTGCCAGCAGGCCCCCACTCATGTCCCCCAGCCAACACGTCATCACAATCTAGATCCCTGACCCTTATGGGCAGCCTCCACATGCCAAACACCCACCCAAGTATTGCATCCACCCACTTAGAAATGCCAATTACATGATACAACCCCAATTGCAAGTATGTAAGTGAACACATGTCCCTCACATACACACAATGGGTGTAAGTGAATGTCAAAACCCATGTCATGATATGCATGAAACCAATGAGATGATACTACACATTGAAGTTTGATTAAATAAATGTATTAAAATCAACATAAATGGAATTAAAAATAAACAAATGACAATGGGAATTAAAAACCAAAAGCAGCATGTCCGTAAAATAATGAAAAAACACAAATCATAATCCAAAGGAAAGGTGTCCAAAGTTACAGTTCAAAAAAGTAAATCCAAGGGAAAAGCAAAACCGAAAGCCATTGCTCCATGCGTAAATCCCAAAAAAAAAAAACTAAAATCCAACAGTCAACTATATACAGATAAACAATCCAGGGTCCATGATCCCAACTGAAGAAATGAAACCTATCTAATAATACCTAATAAAAAAACTATATACAAAAATGTCGCCCATTGTCCAAAAGATCCAAAATAAATAAAAAAGCAAAGGAAACCTAACACTAACTACATAACTATTTACAAGGGCAGCGGGCTAGTCCGACGGCTCACTGGTTGTTGTCATGGGCCAGGGCATCATCGAACTCCTGTTCAATGGCTTGGAGGCGGGCATGTTCCCTGGCCCCGAGGTCTCGCAGGGATAATGCAGTGTCCAGCTCCAACTCCCTGCGAATACCCTCGAGGCACTCAGCCCGCCTCAGCGCCCTTCTCATGGAGTTCTCCGCCCTGACCATTGTGAGCCGTTCCTCCTCTGCCGCTCCGCACCTATCTGCTGGCCCAACCGCTCCCACACGGAAGACACTCCCATTCCAGGGTTCTCCTGCCCTCCGGCCGATGCCTGCCCCCCTGATGTTGATGGCCCCAAGCCATGATGCCTCCCACGTTGAGCCTGCCGCTGCCTCCGACGCAACTGCCTGTGCCAGCTCGACGGCATCCAGGCTGATGGAATCCACCGACGCCGTCGTGCACGTGCCCTGCCCGATGATGCCGTCACATCCTCCATCTGCTGGGGTCCAGTTGCTGGTGTGTCCACCCCTGCTGGACAGCCGACTCCCGACTGTGGCAGGGATGGGATCCCCACCGAGTTGGCTGCGTTGGTCGGGGCAGGTCCACAGGGGGCCCTGGTGGCATCTGGGCCGGAAGACGGCATGGAGAACGACTGGCGCATAGCCTCCACAGAGGAGGAGAGGGTCGCCAGAGTGCCCGACACATGTACGAAACCCCTGACCACGGCCACTCCCAACTGGGCCAAGTTGGCATGGTGCTCTTCATGATGACGTGCGTGCTCCCCCCGGGAAGCACGCACCTCATCACAAATGACACCCGTGCGCAACGCGACACCAATCAGGACCTTCTCCATACGGCCAGGGGTCCCCTAGTGCGCAGGTGGAGGGGAGTCAGATGACATGGACATCCCCCCTACCTGTGGACGGGCCTGGGATGGGGCATCCTGCAGGTGCATCGTGGTGCAGTCACAGTGTCAGGGACAGTGACATGCACAGGCACCTCCACGGCGACCTGTGCTGCCTCCTGCCCCTGCCCCTGGACTGCACCACTTGCACCAGCAGGGATGCCCCCACCAGGCCCCATGTGCGGCTCAGTAGCGGCTTCCTCCTCCTCTGTGGAAATCACCAACCTGGATGGCTCCACCCCGTCTTCCACCGTTGCAAGCCCCTGTGGGGGCTCACCCACCCCTTCCGCTGCAGCCATGGGGGCATCCCCGC
Source organism: Ambystoma mexicanum (assembly GCF_040938575.1). NCBI lineage: Eukaryota > Metazoa > Chordata > Amphibia > Caudata > Ambystomatidae > Ambystoma > Ambystoma mexicanum. The sequence goes on from NC_090922.1 coordinate 550,931,598, forward strand.
CGCTTTGCTCCACAGCGCCGTCTCCGCCCTCTTCTTCACTTTGCGCTGTGTAGAGGGAGACATAGAACACAAGCATCAGGGTACTGTACAATGGTCCCCTAGACAGGAAGCAATATCAGATGAGTGGCACTGTCAAAGATCACTTCCATCATGTCCCTCCACAACACATGGGTCAGTGCAGGCAAAACACATGCAGTAACAGGCATGCCGCATGCTATGGACATTAGCAAACATGTCCAAGGGACTCTTGAAACATACAATGTTGTTTTTGAACTAACATGCATCATGGGTCATGCCTATCACATGCACACACTTCACCGTACTTTCATCCATCAGGACTCGTACATCCCAGACACAGTGGATGCAAGGATAACTAGGCTGCATCAGTGATTCTGAACATTGTCACAGACATGTGTCATGCATCCATGGCATTCAAAAGTCACAGACACGCAGGTCAGACAAACAGACATGGACACCATACATGTACATGGCATCAGCACCCATCCCTCACCCCCACCCATGTCCAGGAACAGAGATTGGCATGCTCTCATGTGTCCATTCCGCATAGGGCTCCCCTTGTTGCATTTAAACACATACACCAACCGTGTGCTTCACACATTACTGGTCTCACATGCATGACCATAATGTCCCTGCACACACACACGCGTCCATGGCCTATGTCACACATACAGGCAAGTATCAGACAACCAGCACACTGCAACATGCCCTGTCTCACACAGCAATGCTTGGCCACTTACCGGTCGACTCCAGATGGGTTTGCCTCTCAAGGATCTGGGCATGGAGCACTGGGCGTACGTGTTCCAGGACCCTCAGCTGGATGGTACTCATGCTGCCCCGGCCCCCCTCCATGAGGCGCCAGGCCTTTATGAGGGTCCTGGACCTCAAGTCCTCCCAGCGCTTCTTGACTTGCTTGATGTTGCGGGTTGCCACCCCCTCCACGTTGATGGCAACCACAAAGTCGTCCCAGATCCTGTCCCGTCCTTCCTTGTCGGCGCGTGATGATCCGAAGAGGGCATCATAATGCCCCAGGACAAGCTCCACCAGGACACCAACTTCCTTCTGACTGAAGCTGGTGGCCCTCTGCCCCTCTGGCTGGGGGTCGCCAGTGGTCTTGGATGGTGTTTGCCCCGACATGGTGACCCCCGAGGCAGGCGTGGGTGGGCAACTGGGTCCTGGGGCTGGGCTGTGGAGCGATGGTATCCCAGTCGGGAGTCTTCTGTTCCAGCAGGGGTGGACACAGCAACTGGACCCCTGCAGATGGCTGATGTGCAGGCACCAAATGGCAGGGCACGGTGGCAGCAGGCAGGCAGGCAGGCAAACAGCAGCAGATGGCTCGTGGGAGGCTGCTCGGGGCTCTGGGGGGCAGTAATTAGGCCTTTTGGGCAGGAGCGTGGTCTTCGTGTGCTTACGCGTGGCCAGCTTGATACGGAGTGATTTGGCACGTGAAAATTCTGCACGTCAGCGTGTAAATCGAAGAAAGGCCCTTAGCGCGTAAGCGCGTCAGCACGCATATGCGATTCCATTGGACCAAAGGCCCTTAGCGCGTAAGCGCGTCAGCACGCATACGCGATTCCATCGGACCAAAGGCCCTTAGCGCGTAAGCGTGTCTGTGACGTATCGCGCACGGGCGTTGCCCTGGCAGGGCTTAAAGATCCCACGTGGATTTCCATTGCTCTGTACGTGCTTTTTGTGGGGTGCGGTGCGTGTGTTCTGCAGGCGTTGGGGTTCACACGCTATTACTTCACAGCGGGTGGGTGTTGGCTACGCGTTCTTCTACACGCAAGGCAGACGGTGAGTGGTACCCTGTTCCTCCAGGCCCGATCGCGTGTTAAACTTCCCGCGAGCCCCTGAAATACACGTACCCCTCTCCCCCAGGCCCGATCGCGATTTAAACTTCCCGCGAGCCCCTGAAATACATGTACCCCACTCCCCCAGGCCCGATCGCGTGTTAAACTTCCTGCGCACCCACGAAATACATGCACACGCTATTATTCACACAGCGGGTGTCCGTGTTTGTCGCATACCCCTTTGCACATCATTTAGGGGTGCGCGGTAAGTTTCACACGCAAATTCAGCAGGGTACGTGTATTACTGGGGTGTGCGGGAAGTTTCACACGCAAATTCAGCAGGGTACGTGTATTACTGGGGTTCGTGGGAAGTTTCACACACAATTTCAGCAGGGTACGTGTATTTCGGGGGTGCCGGGGAGTCCTACACGTGATTTGGCAGTGTGGGTCCTCCCAGGTGTTCCCTGTACACCCCCACGGCCCCTGCAGGCAGGCCACACCACAGGGGACTACCCTGCATCCCTGGTCATGTCCTGCAGGCAGCCCACCCAACATGGGCATGCCCCCCAGCAAAGGCACATGTCTCCTTGCACTACTGATCACCAACTCATGTCCCCCTGCATCCCCACCCCCAAGCAGTCAGGGGCACCCTCCACCAGGCCCCCACTCATGTCCAACTCATGTCCCCCAGCACCCCCACCCCCCAGCAGTCAGGGGCACCCTCCACCAGGCACCCACTCATGTCCAACTCATGTCCCCCAGCACCCCCACCCCCCAGCAGTCAGGGGCACCCTCCACCAGGCCCCCACTCATGTCCAACTGATGTCTCCCTGCATCCCCACCCCCCCAGCAGTCAGGGGCACCCTCCACCAGGCCCCCACTCATGTCCAACTCATGTCCACCTGCACCCCCACCCCCCAGCATCCAGGGGCACCCTCCACCAGGCCCCCACTCATGTCTCCCAGCACCCTCACCCCCAAGCAGTGCAGGGCACCTGCCAGCAGGCCCCCACTCATGTCCCCCCAACACTTCATGACAATCCATAATCATGGCCCCCATGCCCCCTCAATACACTGCCTGTGCCACCCCAGTCCGAACACACCACCAGGTATGACATCCACCCCACAAAGAAATCACCAGCACATGATGCATCCCAAATAGCTAGTCTGCACATCAACATATATCCGTCAAACCCACACAATGGGCCTCATTACGACCCAGGCGGTAAGTTACCGCCTGGGCCGTGACTTTACCACCATGGCGTAAACTACGTTTACGCCATGGTGGTTGGCGGACTTACCGCCCCATTCCGACCTTGGCGGGGCGGTAAGTCCCCAATCCCCATTTACCCTTCCCCATTCCCATTTTTGCCCCATAGGGCATAATGGGAGTGGGGAAGGCGTTAATTACGCCACCGTAAATTACGGTGGCGTAATTAACTCCATGGTCCCTTAGCGCCATGGATCTTAACGGCTGCAAAAAGCAGCCGTTAAGGTCTCCATGGCGCTAAGGGACCTCGTACTCAGGCGGTAAGGGTCGGCGCTGTTTACGGCGCCGTAAACCCCTTACCGCCTGAGTTGTAATGAGGCCCAATGACAACATGTGAATGATAAAACACACATTGTGACATGCATGAAACCAAAGAGAGAATACCACACATTGAAGTACCAAATGATAATGTATTAAACAGAAAAGCAAGGCAATGAAATGGAACAGAAGAAAATGGAAATAATAAATGAAATCCAGGATGTCCAATAAATGAAAAAGAAGCATGAAATCCAAATGAAAAGCAATCCAAAAGCAAGTCTCCAAAGTGTCAGTCTGAGAAAATAAATCCAAGGTTGAAAAAGTATTAAAAAACCATTGATCCATGGGAAAAAAAATCAACAATCCAAATCCATTGTCAAACTATGTACAAAGTGAACATCCAAGGTCAATGTGCCCAATCCTTCAAATGAAACCTATAAAATAAAATCCTACCTAATGAAGAACTATATACAAGAAGTTGGGGCATTGTCCAAGCGCCCCAAAACAAAACAAAACCAAAAGGAAACTTAACACTAAAGAACTATTTACAAGGGCAGCGGGCTAGTCCGACGGCTCACTTCTGGATGTTCCGGGCCAGGGCATCATCGAACTCCTGCTCAATGTCCCGGAGGCGGTCCTCTTCCATGGCCCCGAGGGTCCCCAGGGATGACAACATGGTCTCCTCCAACTCCCTGCGGATTGCCTCGAGGCACTCGGCCTGCCTCAGGGCCCTCCGCATGGAGTTCTCCACCCTGACCATCGTGAGCCGTGCCTCTTCCGCCCGCTGCCGCTCCGCATCTATGGCGTGGCCCAACCGCTGCCACACGGAAGACACGTCCTGTCCTGGGTCCTCCTGCCCTCTGGCCGATGCCTTCCCCTCCAATGTCGAAGGCCCCGAGGCATCATGGCTCCCACCTCGTTGCTGCTGCTGCTGTGCCCGTGCCCTGGCTCCTGCTGCCTGCACAACCTCCACCGGTCGGGGTGCAGTCGTTGATGTGGCCACCCCTGCTGGACATCCGACTCCTGACTGTGGCAGGGATGTGTCCTCCACCAGCCTGGCCGCACCGTCAGAGGCAGCTCCACAGGGCACCCAGGTGACAAATGGGTGGAAAGATGGCACGGAGGACGACTGGCGCATAGGGTGTTCAGTTGAGGAGGGGGTCGTAACAAGCTCCAGCAAACGGAGGAATCCGGCCTGGGTGACCTGTCCCAGTAGGCCGACGCGGTCAACGAGCCATTCGAGATGACATGCAGTCTCCTCATGAAAAGACTGCAGGTCACCTCGCATGGCCCGTTGACGCAACGCCACACCAGTCAGGACAGGCTCAACCCGTACCTGGATAGCCACGTCCGCAGGCAGAGGAAGGCCAGTTGTTGTAAGCTCATCCCGTGCCTGAAAACGGGTCTGGACGTAGGCATCCCTGCTGGTGCAAGATGATGCAGTGACAGGATCAGGGACAGGATTGCACCCAGGCACCTGCGCGGCGGCCTGTGCTGCCTCCTGTCCCTGGTCCTGCACTGCACCACTAGCACCAGTGGAATCCCCTCCTCCAGACCCCGTCTCTGTCGCTTGCACGGCCTCCTCCTCCACCAAACCCCCAACCAACCTGGATGACTCTGTGCCATCTTCCCCCGTTGGGCCCTGTGGGGTCCCAGCTGCCCCTTCTGCTGCCGAGGAGTCCAACTCCGACCTCCGCCTCTTGGACCTCCCCCCGGCAGCTGCGGCCTGGGACGCGGCACCAGACTCCTCACTCCCCGACGAGATGACAACCTGGGAGGGGAGCCGGGCCTTGCGTCTCCGGCTGGCGGTGTGATCCCTGCCGCTGTGCTCCACAGCACCTTCTCCGCCCTCTTCATCAGTTGACGCTGCAGAAAGGGAGAAATAAAACACAGGCATCAGGGCACTGTACAATGGACACATAGACACATGATAGTTGTACATGAGTGGCATTGGCAAACCTCAGACATGGCATCACAATCACCAACACACATGTCATTTCAACTCGCACACATGAGCCGTACCACAGCCATATCGCAACAGCCAGCACCATCCATACACATACAACAGCATGAGCAGGCAAAGGTGAGCCAGACATCACATGCAACACAAGGAGTGCACTACACATGCACACACACCACCACACTTGCATGCATGTGTACACCTCTGCCAACTGTTGCAGTGTTCAGATCGGCATCCATGTCACATCTGCCAATCAGGCTTCCACATCCCGGTTTCACATGCATCCATGTTGCATCACTGTTGCACCCTTGCAAATACACACACATGCACATGTACACAGTGCAGATGCATGCAGCTGAAACCAACATCCATGTGTGAAATCACAAACATGCCTACTTACATACACATTCATCCAAACATGTGTGCCCACACATCTGCATTTGGCATGCAAGCCTACACACACAAGCACCATCCATGTCTCACACATTAGAGCCCTTGCATGTGTTAGCCTCACGGCCCTGTACACCCCCCCATACTTGGCCCCATAAAAACACATGTGCAACCTGCACACTACTGGCACACCACCACACGCACAGCTTACAATCAGGATGCATGTACACTTACCGCTCGACTCCAGACGGGTCTGCCTCTCAAGGACCTGGACGTGGAGCGCTGGGGATATGCGTTCCAGGACCCTCATCTGATCTTCCGACAAGTGGCCCCGGTGCCCCTTAGCATCCGCTGCCTTCAAGAGGCGCCGTGCCTTGTTGAGGGTCCTGGACCTGAAGTCCTCCCAGCGCTTCTTTACATGATGGAATAGTCGGACTGCCACCCCCTCCGCGTTGATGGCAGTCACGATGTCCGCCCAGATCCGAGTCCGTCCTTTCTTGTCGGCGTGCAAACTTCCGAAGAGGGCATCATACTGCCCCAGGACTTGCTCCACCAGGACACCAACTTCGGTGGCAGTGAAGCTGGTGGCCCTCTGCCTCTCTGGCCGGGGGTTGCCAGTGGTGCCAGATGTTGCAGTGCCCGACATGACAACCCCAGAGGCAGGAGTGGGTGGCAACTGGGTCCTGGGGCTGGTCTGTGGAGCGATGGATTCCCAGTCTGGAGTCTTCGGTTCCAGCAGGGGTGGTCAGAGCAACAGCACCCCTGGCTGATGTGCAGGCAGCAAATGGCAGGGCATGTGGGCAGCAGGCAGTCAGGCAGCAGCAGATGGCAGGTGGGAGCGTGCTCAGGGCTCTGGAAGGCAGTAATTCGGCCTTCTGGGCAGGAGCGTGGTCTTCCGTGTGCTTACGCGTGGCCAGCTTGATACGGAGTGATTTGGCACGTGAAAATCCAGCACGTCTGCGTGTAATTCGAGAAAAGGGCCTTAGCGCGTAAGCGCGTCAGCACACGTACGCTAATTCATTGGCTCAAAGGCCCCCAGCGTGTAGGCGCGTCTATAATGTTACACGTGCGTGCGTTTTCCATGGCGCGTAGAAAAAATAAGCACGTCAGAGTGTCATAGCGTGTAATTGGTGGAAAGGGCCTCAGCGCGTATGCGCGTCTGTGCGTCTGTGACGTGCGTGCACGGGCGTTTCCCTGTGCACGGGTGTATGTTTCATGTCCAATGACTGCACGTCAGAGTGTCAGCTCGTGTAATTGGAGGATGGGGCCTTAGCGCATACACGCGTAAGTGATGCTGGACGTGTGGGCATGTTTAAAAGGTACGTGTAGAACGCCATTTCCTTGTACGTGCTTTTCGTGGAGAGCGAGTGGGTGAAATCACACGCGATTTACTTCACGGCGTTCCAAGTTCGTACTCCTTGTTACCTCTAACAGCTTTTTTCTTCTTGTCTTTTTCCTGGGCCTGTTTCCTCAAACAGCATTCACTTCTCCTGTTGTCCTGTCTCCTCAGACAGCGTACAATTCTTCTTTTGGCGGGGGTGTTGCCAACGCGCACACGTGCGTATTTTTCACGTGATTTTTCCTGGCAGACGGTGAGTCGCGCACGTATTTGACATCTGTGCTTGCCCCGTGTGTTGCCTACCCCTTCAGAGGTCAGTCTAGGCTGCGTGTGACACGCATACCTTCATTTTTGTGTTTCTGGGTGCCACAGCATAGTGCAGGTTTTTTTTCCACGCACGTGGTCTAGGAGGGGTTGCGTGCACATTATCTCTCTTTTTCGGGGTGCCTGTGCGTTGCGTGACCCGTCATCTTCCCCCAGGGGTCACATACAGCCTTGCTAGAGCACTAGGGTACGAATTCCATCTAGTACCCTACCCCTTTGACCCCCAATTGCCCAGGACAATAGTTTACTGCAACTCCCATACGCACAACAACATCAGTGCCATGGTTGGGAGGTGAGCACGCAGTAAGGGTGGCAAAGGTGGGTGAGCCACAAGAGGTGGCGTGGTGGATACGGTAGGGGATGTGGCCAGGAATTGCGGGGTGTCCCTAGCCCTCCATGTGTGGGTGACCAGTCAGGGACACCCATGCCCCCCCGCCCCCTGGTTGAGGGTAACGTGGCTGACACCATCCCTGCTCAGCCCTTGTTGTACCAGCCCATTGTGGCACCAGACCTGGCACAGGGTGACTCCATGGCTGACTTCCAGGTCAGCAGGTCTAGGCCACGTGTGGCGGTGCACATTGGTGTCACCAGCCCACGTGGATCAGGGGCAGCTATGTCATCTGCTGCCCCAGGTAGGCAGGGTGGGGAGGCTGCAGGGGCAGCTGTGTCTCCATCCACCCCAGCTCTGAGTCTCCCAGCCAGGACAGTGTCGGTCCTAGTCCATCCTGCTGACGTTCCCCCTGACTACATCACACTTCAGCTAATGCCTGCACCAAGTCCCATGGTGAGTGTTCATTCCCACACTCCTAGTCCACAGTCCACCGGGGCTCCTGCCCCTAGTGTCCAGAGTGGCGTAGGACACTCAGTATCACCACCACCTTCCAAGCGGAAGAGGAAGAGTGCTCGTCCAGTACAGGCTGATGCCCCAGACACGGCTACACAGTCCGGCCCACCAAGGAAGCCCAGCTTCAATCAGGCCGAACTTGATGCACTTGTGGAGTATGTGTCCGCACATGACAGCGAAATGGTGATTACTGCAGGATGCAAGAACACACCTGCACAACGTCATGCACACTGGCAGACCATTGCGGAACTCATAAGTGCCGTTGGATTCGTGAGGCGCACAGCTAATGATTGCTACAAGCGCTGGAATGACCTTAAGCACAGGGCAAAGAAAAAGCTGGCCTCAAGTCCTGCCACAACTCTAGTGACTGGAGGTGGGTCTCCGGGAGAGGACATAGAACTCACTCCACATGAGTATGTTGCTGGGACCTACGTCATGGAGGAACAGATCCAAGGCGTGGGAGACCTGCCAGATTACGAGGCATTGTCCGGTGAGTGCACATGCATGTGTGTGTCATCCATGTGCATGGTGTGTGTGTGAGTGCTTCTGATTGAGTGCCAGGTGAGGGGGTGTGTGCCTGAGTGGTTTGGGTCACCCATGTGCTTCATCAAATACATTCTGCGCACCAGGATTTGGGTGTTGCAGTATCCCTTCTGGCAACAGTAGACATTCAGCCCAACCTCACGCCAGTTACCCTTGAAGTGTCATCTTGCCACAACATAGTTGCATATTATTCTGTGTTCATTCAGGCTGATTGTCTGCATTCCACCACTTTCACTAGGCATTTCTTAGTCCTATTGTCATATGTGTGACACGGCTAGGGTACATGCCATCTGTGTGATGGCATGTGTCATGTATGTGTATTGGACATGCCAATCACAGGCCAATGTGTGATGGCACTGCTAGGCAGCATGCAGCAAATGTGTTGGTCTTCCATCTTGGTGTCATCAATGTGTGCCATTTGCCTCCCCTTCATACGCAGCGACAGTGCATGCATGGGAGGGTTATAGTCATGTGGGACATGTGTCAATGAAGTACTGTTTCTGTTGCTTCTCAGCCCTAATTGTGTTTCATGGTTCTAATGCCTGTTCCCATTTCTTTTCTTGCATGTCTTTGCAGGGGATGACACACTTGATACTGCTGGGGTTGTGGAGATGGTGCAGACCCAGGAGGGGTCTCAGGCCCGACCGGGCACCAGTGAGGGACGTGGTGTGGTGGTGGGTGAGAACCCACACTTGCTGCAGACCGTCATCTCAAGGGGTGTCTCTGGGTGCACCTCCCCCGAGCTCTATTCAGGTGTCGATTCGGATGATGAGACCTATGTGCCTTTGCAGGCAAGTGTTTCTGGGAGGGATTCTGTACTGTCCAACCCACCTGCACCAGGGGTAGAACCCTCAATGGGGATGTCAGTGTTGGTAGGTCCGCCTTTGGTGGTTACGGATGAGGGGTCACACTCCGCTACATCTGATCCTGTTCCTGGGCCAGCAGATCAGAGGGGGAATGCAGTCCTGCAGCCTCAGGCAGTGCCGGCACAGCAAGGCGCAGTTCGCCTTGCCCCAGACAGGTGTGGTGCCCGCCGACACGGTGGCCGTACGCCACCTGGCAATACCGCATGGGAGCAATCCATATACGGTATGGCAAACCAACAGGCAGCATCAACTGAGATGATGGCTCAGGGCATGGATAGGGTGGCCACTTCCATTGTCCCCCAAGAAAGGCTGATTGATCAACTACAGCAGACAACAGACTCCATTAGCCAGTCACACAGGGAGGACATGTTGGCGTCCAACAGGGACAGGCGGGCGGCACTGGAGACTCTGCGGGAAGCCATTTCTATTGAGTCCCAGGGCCACAGGAAACCCTGAGGGTGGAACTCCGTCAGCTCAGGGCAACTCTGGTTGAGCTTGAGGCTTCAGCTAACACGAGGACAGAACAGCAGCTGGAGCGGCTCAAACGTACGCTCTCAGCTGAGATGCAGGCAACTAGGGAGGAGGTCCGGGCATCCCGTGAGTTGTTGCATGGGGACCTCCGCACGATTATCCTCCAGAACCAGACCTTCCACACCCGCATGCTTGCTGCCATGGAGGACCAGACTAGGCCTTTGCGTGGGCTGCCTCCCATAGTGCCACCACCTCCTGATGCAGCTGCAGAGGGTGAGGAGAGCGACAGCAGCGATTCTCCCACAATAGGGTAGCCGTGCAGGACATGAGCCCATGGAGGTGTTTTTTTTTCCTCAAGATCCACACAGGTGGGTTTTGGTGTACACCCTGTCCACGGACCTGCTGGGTGGCCTCCCCCACCGCCCTGGGTCCATTAATGGCCATTTTTGAATTTCTTTTTTATTTATTATTTTTTTTTTTTATTCTTGATTTTTTGGACAGTGTGTTGCCTTGTGTGGCTCCCGTGGGCATACGCTGTATTGTGGCTGGGCACATGCAGGCTTGTCCTGAATTTGGGTCAGATGCTTGGGTTTGTGTGACACACACACCCTCCTGCTTCCCTTTTCCATGGGCTTGCAAAGGGTGTGCCCAAGTGACATTGACTTACACAGTGACGTTGGACTCCCATTTGATGTGTGGGCAGTCGGTAGTCAATACTGTGTATACATTCCTAGTGCATATTGTTGTTGTATTGTACACTGCATGGTGTATTGATATGTGCCTCTGCATCCATCTCATCCTCCTAATTTGCAGGTCCATTCCTCATGTCTTCACAAGGCGGTCTACTTTGGAAATGGAGTCCATGTTGTAAGCAGTGCACCTACACTTTTGCGTGGCGCTAACACTGTACAGTTGGAAGTGGTCGAAGTGCTGGCATTATCAGGTAGTGAGACTACCAATTTTTTAAATCTGTACTGTCATGTTTATGGTAGGTTTGAGGTTGGGTAGGTGATTTCTATTATTGCTAAATATTTGGTAATGTGTGTTGTTGGTCCTGAATTACTGTGAGCATTTCATGTGTGGCCAGTTTCCATTAGGGACAATGTACTTTGTGACACTTGTGTCATGTTGTGGGGATTACTTGGTTTGCTCTCACATAGCATGACATGCCATGGTGTATTGTGTGGAGGTGCCGGGGAGGGGTTGGGTGACATGGCACTGTTCTCATGTTGTATTTTGCAAGTGGGTATTCATTTTTGCTACATAGAAGTGTGTCTTTTGATGACACTGCATTGGTGGTGTATGTGTAGGTAGGGATGCACACATTGTGACACTTCCAGGTGAACAATCTCAGGCTGCTATGGTTCTGACAGTTGACTGTCCCTTCATTCATCATAATTGTCAGATTGAGTCATCATTGATTGTCAGATGGTATGTGCCAGGGCTGTGTGCACTCTACAAGGGTGTGATTTCTATGTGAAGTAATTAGCCACCAGCTGCGTATGGGCTGCCTCACCCCGTGCCCTTTCCCCTCCCATGCACAGCGGGCGTGCATGTGGTTGGGGATGTGGGGGCACCACCATGTCCACAGCCAGGCCCCGGTATGTTGCAACATTGTGCAGGACACATGCTGCCACTATGATCCTGCACACTACTGGGGGGGCGTATAACAGCTGCCCGCCAGAACGGTCAAGGGAGCGAAAGCGTGACTTGAGCACTCCGAATGTGCGCTCCACTATGCCCTGGGTTGCAATATGGGCTGTGTTGTATCTTACCTCGGGAGGGGTGATGGGGTTCCAAATTGGCGTCATCATGTGGGTGCTCAGAGGGTAGGCACTGTCCCCAGGGAAGGTTTTGATGGGTATCATTAGTGGGGTAGTGACATTACTCTGTATCTGACATGCATGCGTGTGCAGTGGCATTTATACTCACCAAGCAGCCATGCATTGCCATGCCGCCCAGCTTCCATGTCCTGGTTTAGGGTTGACATCCTGTAAATGAAGCTGTCGTGGGTGGACCCTGGATAGTTGGCATATACTGAGGTGATTATTCCCTTGGCATCACATACTACCTGGACATTGATGGAATGTCATTGCTTGCGGTTTCTATAGATGTGATCAGATGCCCTGGGGGGACGTAGAGCCACATGGGTGCAATCAATGGCACCTAGCACTTTGGGGAATTGTGCCACCCCGTAGAAATCCTGGATGACAGCCTGCCTTTCTGCAGGTGTTCTGGGCAGGTATATGTGCCTGCTGGCTGATGGGCGTGCAGTGATGATGGCCAACACCTGGTGTAGGCACTGTGACTGCGTGGCCTGTGACATCCCCCCCCCCCCACTATGGCACTTGTCTGCTGAAATGATCCGGTAGCCAAGAAGTGCAGTACATTGAGGACCTTCTCCAGGGGGCTGAGTGCTTGGGAGCACAGGGTGGGTGATGTGAGGTCATCCTCCCACTCACTGACCAGGTCGAGTATTATGTGAGGTGGAAACCTGTACCTCCCATACACCTGGTCATCAGGCATACCAAAAAGGCTGGTTCTGGGTGTAAAGATTCTGGCCCTGACTATCCTCCTCCTCCTCCTGCGGTATCCCACGGCCACTGCTGCTAGAAACGCTATATTCATACTGGCGTCTGTGCTTGTTTGTTGTTTGCGCACACTTTTATGCTGCACGGTTCGACGTACGCCTGCTTCCTGCGAGTCGACGTGCGCCTGCTTCATGCTGGCGTACGTGTTTCTGGATTGGACCGTCTTGGCGCGTTGTAGGCGACCGTGTAAATCTTCCCGCCCACCCCAGGAATACACAGGCCCAGTTGCATGTAAATCTTCCCGGCCACCCCAGGAATACACATACCCAACTCTCCCAGGCCCAGTCGCGTGTGGAAGTTCACGCGAACCCCGTAATATACGTACCCTGCTGATATCGCGTGTGGAAGCTCACGCGAACACGTAATACACGTACCCTGCTGAAATCGCGTGTAAAACTACCCGCGCACCCCTGAAATACACGTACCCAGGCCAATCTCACTGCTGGGGGGTGGGGGTGCAGGGAGACATGAGTTGGACATGAGTGGGGGCCTGCTGGCAGGTGCCCCGCAGTGCTGGGGGGTGGGGGTGATGGGAGACATGAGTGGGGGCCTGGTGGAGGGTGCCCCTGACTGCTGGGGGGTGGGATGCAGGGAGACATAAGTTGGACATGAGTGGGGGCCTGGTGGAGGGTGCCACTGGATGCTGGGGGGTGTGGGTGCTGGGAGACATGAGTGGGGGCCTGGTGGAGGGTGCCCCTGACTGCTGGGGGGTGGGGGTGCAGGGGGACATGAGTTGGACATGAGTGGGGGCCTGGTGGAGGGTACCCCTGACTGCTGGGGGGTGGGGGTGCAGGGAGACATGAGTTGGACATGATTGGGGGGCTGGTGGAAGGTGCCCCTGGATGCTGGGGGGTGGGGGTGCTGGGAGACATGAGTGGGTGCCTGGTGGAGGGTGCCCCTGACTGCTGGGGGGTGGGGGTGCAGGGGGACATGGGTTGGACATGAGTGGGGGCCTGGTGGAGGGTGCCCCTGGATGCTGGGGGGTGGGGGTCCTGGGATACATGAGTGGGGGCCTGGTGGATCTGTACTGTCATGTTTATGGTAGGTTTGAGGTTGGGTAGGTGATTTCTATTATTGCTAAATATTTGGTAATGTGTGTTGTTGGTCCTGCATTACTGTGAGCATTTCATGTGTGGCCAGTTTCCATTAGGGACAATGTACTTTGTGACACTTGTGTCATGTTGTGGGGATTACTTGGTTTGCTCTCACATAGCATGACATGCCATGGTGTGTTGTGTGGAGGTGCCGGGGAGAGGTTGGGTGACATGGCACTGTTCTCATGTTGTATTTTGCAAGTGGGTATTCATTTTTGCTACATTGAAGTGTGTCTTTTGATGACACTGCATTGGTGGTGTATGTGTAGGTAGGGATGCACACATTGTGACACTTCCAGGTGAACAATCTCAGGCTGCTATGGTTCTGACAGTTGACTGTGCCTTCATTCATCATAATTGTCAGATTGAGTCATCATTGATTGTCAGATGGTATGTGCCAGGGCTGTGTGCACTCTACAAGGGTGTGATTTCTATGTGAAGTAATTAGCCACCAGCTGCGTATGGGCTGCCTCACCCCGTGCCCTTTCCCCTCCCATGCACAGCGGGCGTGCATGTGGTTGGGGATGTGGGGGCACCACCATGTCCACAGCCAGGCCCCGGCGTGTTGCAACATTGTGCAGGACACATGCTGCCACTATGATCCTGCACACTACTGGGGGGGGCATATAACAGCTGCCCGCCAGAACGGTCAAGGGAGCGAAAGCGTGACTTGAGCACTCCGAATGTGCGCTCCACTATGCCCCGGGTTGCAATATGGGCTGTGTTGTATCTTACCTCGGGAGGGGTGATGGGGTTCCGAATTGGCGTCATCATGTGGGTGCTCAGAGGGTAGGCACTGTCCCCAGGGAGGTTTTGATGGGTATCATTAGTGGGGTAGTGACATTACTCTGTATCTGACATGCATGCGTGTGCAGTGGCATTTATACTCACCAAGCAGCCATGCATCGCCATGCCGCCCAGCTTCCATGTCCTGGTTTAGGGTTGACATCCTGTAAATGAAGCTGTCGTCGGTGGACCCTGCATAGTTGGCATATACTGAGGTGATTATTCCCTTGGCATCACATACTACCTGGACGTTGATGGAATGCCAGTGCTTGCGGTTTCTATAGATGTGATCAGATGCCCTGGGGGGACGTAGAGCCACATGGGTGCAATCAATGGCACCTAGCACTTTGGGGAATTGTGCCACCCCGTAGAAATCCTGGATGAGAGCCTGCATTTCTGCAGGTGTTCTGGGCAGGTATATGTGCCTGCTGACTGATGGGCGTGCAGTGATGATGGGCAACACCTGGTGTAGGCACTGTGACTGCGTGGCCTGTGACACCCCCCCCACTATGGCACTTGTCTGCTGAAATGATCCGGTAGCCAAGAAGTGCAGTACATTGAGGACCTTCTCCAGGGGGCTGAGTGCTTGGGAGCACAGGGTGGGTGATGTGAGGTCATCCTCCCACTCACTGACCAGGTCGAGTATTATGTGAGGTGGAAACCTGTACCTCCCATACACCTGGTCATCAGGCATACCAAAAAGGCTGGTTCTGGGTGTAAAGATTCTGGCCCTGACTATCCTCCTCCTCATCCTGTGGTATCCCACGGCCACTGCTGCTAGGAACGGTATATTCATACTGGCATCTGTACTTGTTTGTTGTTTGCGCACACTTATATGCTGCACGGTTCGACGTACGCCTGCTTCCTGCGAGTCGACGTGCGCCTGCTTCATGCTGGCGTACGTGTTTCCGGATTGGACCGTCTTGGCGCGTTGTAGGCGACCGTGTAAATCTTCCCGCCCACCCCAGGAATACACAGGCCCAGTTGCGTGTAAATCTTCCCGGCCACCCCAGGAATACACATACCCCACTCTCCCAGGCCCAGTCACGTGTGGAAGTTCACGCGAACCCCGTAATACACGTACCCTGCTGATATCGCATGTGGAAGTTCACGCAAACACGTAATACACGTACCCTGCTGAAATCGCGTGTAAAACTACCCGCGCACCCCTGAAATAGACGTATCCAGGCCAATCGCACTGCTGGGGCTGGGGGTGCAGGGAGACATGAGTTGGACATGAGTGGGGGCCTGCTGGCAGGTGCCCCGCAGTGCTGGGGGGTGGGGGTGATGGGAGACATGAGTGGGGGCCTGGTGGAGGGTGCCCCTGACTGCTGGGGGGTGGGGGTGCAGGGAGACATAAGTTGGACATGAGTGGGGGCCTGGTGGAGGGTGCCACTGGATGCTGGGGGGTGTGGGTGCTGGGAGACATGAGTGGGGGCCTGGTGGAGGGTGCCCCTGACTGCTGGGGGGTGGGGGTGCAGGGGGACATGAGTTGGACATGAGTGGGTGCCTGGTGGAAGGTGCCCCTGACTGCTGGGGGGTGGGGGTGCAGGGGGACATGGGTTGGACATGAGTGGGGGCCTGGTGGAGGGTGCCCCTGGATGCTGGGGGGTGGGGGTGCTGGGATACATGAGTGGGGGCCTGGTGGAGGGTGCCCCTGACTGCTGGGGGGTAGGGGTGCAGGGGGACATGAGTTGGACATGAGTGGGGGCCTGCTGGCAGGTGCCCCGCAGTGCTGGGGGGTGGGGGTGCTGGGATACATGAGTGGGGGCCTGGTGGAGGGTGCCCCTGGATGCTGGGGGGTGGGGGTGCAGGGAGACATGCGTTGGTGGGCAGTAGTGCAAGGTGACATGTGGGTTGGCTGGGGGGCATGGCCATGGTGGATGGGCTGCCTGCGGGACATGTGCAGGGGTGCAGGGTAGTCCCCTGTGGTGTGGCCTGCCTGAAGGGGCCGTGGAGGGTGTAGAGGGAACACCTGGGAGGACCCACACGGCCAATTCACGTGTAGTACTCCCCGGCACCCCCCAAATACACGTAGGCTGCTGGATTCGCGTGTGGATCTTCCCGCGCACCCGAAGTACACATACCCTGCTGAAATCGCGTTTGGAACCTCACGCGCACCCGAAGTACACGTACCCTGCTGAAATCGCGTGTGGAACTTCACGCGCACCCCGAAATACACATACCCTGCAAATTCACGTGTGAAACTTCACGCGCACCTTGGAATACACGTACCCTGCTGAAATCGCGTGTGAAACTTCACTTGCACCCCGAGATACACGTACCAAGGACAATCGCGTGTGGAACTTCCTGCGCACCCCGAAATACTCGTACCCAGGCCAATCACGTGTGGAACTTCCCGCGCACCCCCGAATCACACGTACCCAGGCCAATCACGTGTGGAACTTCCTGCGCACCCCAAAATACACGCACACGCTTTTTTTCACACAGTTGGTGTCCGTGTTTGTCGAGTACCCCTTTGCACCTCATTTGTCCTAGAGGGCCACAGTATGGATCATTCATCATAGCTGTATATAGGTGCTTTTTGTTAGCGCACATTTTGGCCACATTTATTTCAGGCACAGGGACACTACCGCCTGCTTTCTTGTGGCGGACTTGTTTGGCCCTGTGCGCGTCTTTGCCCGTGCGCTGGTTTGCCCTATTCGATTCCATGAATACGAGTTGTAGGCGAGCGTGTGGGCACTTGCCTCCTGTACTTCCCCCGTGAAGCCCATATTTTCACGCGTTGTTCCCCATTCCGAGTGTTACGCCCCGTGTTCCGCCTACTTTTGTTATGTGCACCGCGCTATGTGCGATTTCGCTTTGGCCGTGGTGCACGCCGTTGGATGACCTGTGCGCCGGCGTGCGCCGCGCACTTTTTCAGCGCACATCCATTTTTTTTCTCCATGAATCGATATGCGCTGGTTTCCCTGCGATTTTCGCACTTGCACTGCGATTCGCACGTTTTGGCACCTCTGCGTCAGAATTTTCGGCGCACATTAATTTCATGAATCAGCCTGTATGTTGTTTGTGACATGTCACTTTCCAATTAGGTGCCTACGCATTCAGCCAAGATCTTGCCTAGCCTCAAGAAATTAAATCGAAGTCAAGCAAAAGCTTACCGCACTGGCACCCCTGAATCTTACCTAACTACTAATTAAGGTAAGCTTGATAACCTTCTTGTATTGAATACAAATATTGAAACCCTCAGTTAAATAACTTCCAGTACTTAAATATATACAATATATCATTTTCCCAAACCAGGGTGCATTTATCCAAAAACTGAATACGATCACTAGTAAATCCTTACATTTTGAGGCAGAACCAACAAGAGAAATGTGAAATAACCCGTGTGATACAATTTTGATCAGTAAGTACCACCTTTAAAATTACAATTGATGAATCCGCATGAATTATAACATGGTATCCACCCATAATTAACACAAAATTAAGAAACCAGACAGTTATGCATGTGAAGTTGTTCAGCCCAATCTCTTATTTAAATATGAGTAATAAGCAGAGCACATCTGTCCTATTGAATAAATAGTCACTTTACAACTGAACACCTTTTTATTTCTACTTTCTTTATCAGTGATCAATTGAACTGTATTTCACGCATATGGAACAACAAACAAGGTAAAGCTCTAACAGAACGAAAAAAATCACAAAAACAAATCAAACAAGCAATCAATTACCCTCCTGAGGAACCAATACAAAGCCATTGGAGAAACACGTGTCGAGGGAATTAGGGAACAAGGACCTTATTATGAAGCAATACAAAGGACCCCAATCCTGAGGGTATAAGTAACAACAAGGACCCTTTTTGTGAAGCAACACTAAGGACCCTATTTTTTTCTCAAGTAATTAAAGCCGACTTAACCGAGAGGTTATATATGATTTAAGAACCTTCTTGTGAAACAACATTAAGGACTACGATGTGGACTCAAACTACCAACACATATTTATCAAAATTATTCAAAACAGTGAAAGCAACATCATGAAAATTCCCCTTCTGTGAAGCAACATTAGGGATTTGGAAAATCTTGATTTGTAAATCAACACAAACTCACCAATGAGTAACCATTGTACAAAGATTACACATTTAAAATGAGAGTAGACAACAGTAAAAGTCAACTTATACACACCTTGTGTTTTTGCATGTTACTCAATAATTCTTTTATCTGAAATCTGTAGGCACAACTTTAAAGGTAATACACCCACTTTGTTTCATTTCTTCCAAACATTGGGCAACCTCAATGGCCATATTGCCGTGCAGCCACAGATACTTTACCAGAAAGTACTGAATGCTAACAATAGTGAGCTCGCTTCGAAGATTGCGAATAGGTTGCACATTATCCATAGGACTAAACAGAGAAGGCTTGCAGCAGAACAGTGGCAAGAGAACATAGGTGGAGGTCTACAAGTAAAGATCACTAGTCAAGTCATGAAAAGACCACAGTAATATTATAAATGTTATTTGCATAAACGTGAAAAAAGGTCAGATTTTACGAACATCGGATTTGGAAACGACAGGAGAGACCAAGAGAAGTAGTGTGGTTAGAGAAGGAGAGCAAAGAGTTGAAAGTGATACCAAGATTACAAGCAGATGACGAATTAAAAAGATAAAACTTAAGGAAGTAGGTCATACATTAAAAGAGTGCATTGAGGAAACCGTTCAGTTTCCCACTGGAGTAGGTGAAATATTTCGATGAGTTAAGTGCTTGCTTCAGAGATATGTGTTGTCTGAGAAACCACCCTCACTCATCAATTTTGGGTGATGACAAAGAGAGACCGCTTTCTTGTTGTCTTGCAAGACAGGAAAAACAGCATCCTACATCTATGAGGAGCTGACCGCTCCAACGTGAACCACCCTCCAGAACCCTCAGCTTTAAAGGTCCCTATTTACCTAACAGATTCTAAACTGGGGAACACTTTAGAAACCATCACTGGGCTTTCAGGCAGAACAATCATGCCTTCCACAAACACAATACAGGCTTTCATACATGTTTGGTCCTTATCTGATAGCTACTTCCAGTCACTGCGTCACAAGACACAAAAGCTCTGATCCTTACCTTCTGTGCATGCTCAAGAGTCCAACAGAAAACAACCATTGACTCATTCCAACCTACTAAATCTCATTACCATGAAATAAAGTTGCTGAAAAGGAAAAAAGGAAAAACATTGAGGTTTTCATAGAACCAAATGAAGGAGCTGAGCAATGGGAACATTTTGACATTCCACAGTGTGCAAGCCATAGTCACAGGATGCAAGTTCAGCACTTCATTCTTCAAAGGTTGATACATTAAATATCTTTAAATTGGGTACTAATGACAGCTATTATTACAAAACTGAGAAATTCCAGTACACCCTCATTCAATGCTATACAAAAATCTGAATTGTGTTTAACAAGATTGAAGATCTGTGCTATGTGGTATATGTTAATTTTGTTAAAACTTTACTGGCTGAGGAACTCTACACCCACTAGACGTCTAACCCACCTGACATTGAAGCACAATCTCTTATGGTAAGAGGGTCAAATAATGTGGTCAAGCTATATCTGTATAACAACGTGCCAAGTGCACGTTGTTATGCAGTACATAGACATGCAAGGCTGTTTCTTACATATGACGACTATATAATGTGCATAATACTTGCATGTGAGGCTATTTTTGTCAGAACCTATCTACATAAGATTGTACTGGAATATGGGCTAAGTGCCCTTGAATTGCAATGGTTCTGCTAGATATTCTGCTGTCATATCATGGCTGCATCCATGGCATATCACGTGTTAATACATTGTTTGTAAGCAAAATAAAATACATTTTTGTTTATGTTTGAAATGATGTGTTATTGTATTAATATAAGATTATAGTAGGTATGTTTACATCAGTGATGCCAATGCCTGTGATGTCCTTGATGTTGAAGTTCATTGGACAGCAGTTCCTGAGATGTAAGTATCAGAGGTCACGTGATGTCATTGTTTAAATACAGGTAGAACCTTATCGAGGTTGCCGAGACAGGGTAAAACATTTTAATAGTATCGAATAAAAATATTGCCTAATTTTTAAGTAGCCGCAGAATGATAGTTACTAAAATAAAAATCCCACCTGTAGAGAATCCAAACATGCTCTGAATAAAATAATTTGGTCAGAAGCAGTGAGCTAATTTTTTTCCAAAAATGTTTTTCTTTAATAACAATGTATAGTTTTACATTCTTGTGAATTAAAGTAAACACGAATATATAGCATCATACACAATACAAAATAAACCATTTGAATTTTCAAGTTATGTGATTTTCCTGCACGCGATATCTGGCATCCTCCTGTTACAATACTGAAGAAAGTTGCTAAAAATGTCAACAGCCTATTCACATTTCAAGACTTGAAAATTCCACTCAGAAATGGCCTGTTAAGCATCATGTATCAGTACAAAACATATTTTATGTTAATAAGCAAAAGAAAAATTCACACATCTACAGCATAGAATAGGAAGTACAAAAAGAAAGTAAACTCAATAAAAACAATCTAGGAAGAATATTATGTAGCATAAATAAAATGTGTTTCTCTTAATTACTGTTAATTTGAATGTTCAGAATCAGCCCTATGGACAGATTCTCAGAGGCCACTATATCCTGGTGAGCAGGGAAAGTGACTACAGCCTGAACAATCTAACTGCATAATGTGACTGGGTAGAAAGGCTTAGACGTTTAAAGGAGACAGAATGGCAAAGGGTTCAGTTAAGCACACACAAAGCACTCTTTATAACACAAGTTAGGCAGAATGTATAAAAATACAGTTATTTATTTATGCCTTAGACAACTCTTATCAATTTTAAACCACAGGTAAGTAAATCACTAAACATAAATACTATTATATACACATTCAACTTTGGTGTGCTCTGGCTACAGAGCACCATCATTGTACTTTTAAATAGTTTAGATCAGAAATAGAACACTGTAATGTAGCAAAGAAAGAAGAACAAGGTGATGCCAGACCAAACAATTTGAGCAATATTAGAGAAGTCAAACAATTATTAAAGCAGCTCACACAGGCCAACACTTATAAGGCTCCACTCTTTAAAAGTACTTCTTCTGTCAGAGAACTGAAGTAGTTGGATCCTGCAGGAGTGAAGCTGGCCCACCAAGCCCCCTAAGCCTGCCTGCTCAACAATCCTGCTTCTTTAAAACTATTGGCCAGGCAAACCCAAGGGGAAAGGGGAATGGAGAAAACAACAAAAGACAAGAACTCCCACTGCAGGTATTTCAGACTGTCCTCACTGGAAGATTTTGACTCAGTAGGGTTCCTAAAAGGAAAATACAACTTTTAATATTATGTTTTCTATTCAGTCTAAATGTTCTCTCACTAACTATTTACTAAAATTACCTGTAGCCTAAACTTGATTTGCCTTTAGGCTGCTTAAAAGGATGTTAGAAGATGACTGTGGATACTCTTTATTCTTTATCTTCTACTTGTCTATCTTCTCATTGGATCTCTTCACTTCTTGACTCCTTTACTTAGTTCCCAAACAACAATGTGATTAATAGTGCTATAATACTAACTATTGTGAAAATAATATATATATATATATATATATATATATATATATATATATATATATATATATATATATATATATATTTATGTTGTATATTCTATATTAATTACCTGCAGTAATTTCTTTGTAGTCTTTTAAAATATTCAGAGCTAAGGTTTTTCGTTATCCAAATAACTGATGCGTGTTCTTCAAAAATGTCTTTAGTAAAACTCTGGTCAGCAGCTCTTACTTGCCATTACATATATGAGCACTCGTTTGGTTTTGATAAAAAATTAGGATGGATGAGACCCTCTAGTTCGTACAGCGTATTAACTTTGCAAGTCCCTAAATATTTTATATAGATTTATAAGCGGAAACTAAATGCTGAGTAAATAATAAAACAAATGCTTATCTCGAAAAGTTCTTTTCCTGGCAGTGCGCGTCACTGAAAACAAACGACGAATGTTTTTGAAGTCCACAAGATGGCCGCGACGCAAGCGTGACATTAGAAGGTCCTTTTCTCTAACCACGCTCGCCTGAAGTGAATCGCAATACACGCCGAAGGAAAAAATGTAAGAAAAAATGACTTTAATGTTAGTTACAAATATTAGTAACACGACGGTGACGATCCACGCGCTTAATTAATAAAAAATGAATATTTACAGCAAAAAATATTCGTCGAATCTTGTTTGTGAAAATTCTTAACAAATTTGTTTACTTTTCAATAAATATATGGAATTAGCTTTATATATATAACTTTTCCAAAACTGATTATTGTACGGTCTTTAAATAGAGCTCTGTTCAAAAAGTCCAGACTTTGATTATTTCACAAAAGAGAATTCACTTAGTTCTGTCCTTGAAAGATTTGCAAGGGAACTCAGCAACTCAGCATCAAGATACACTGGAAATCTTTCTGTAGTTTTCTGCTTCCTTGTACTTAGATGATCTATTAATATATC
Organism: Ambystoma mexicanum; assembly: GCF_040938575.1. Classification (NCBI taxonomy): domain Eukaryota; kingdom Metazoa; phylum Chordata; class Amphibia; order Caudata; family Ambystomatidae; genus Ambystoma; species Ambystoma mexicanum. The sequence goes on from NC_090922.1 coordinate 550,954,633, forward strand.
TTGAACTAACAAACTAGAGATTCTACAACCTTAAATATAACTTCACTGTAATTTACCTTAGAGCTAAGGAAAACATGACCTACTCTAAAGATTACTTTAATGAAAGGCAGTTTAGAACTGTTAGGAATATTCTAAATGACAACACAATGTTGCCTGCAGTAAACTAAACCAATCACTGCTGGGAAAGTGTTCCACCATCTTGGCTTGGGAGCATTTCATCTTTCTAAATGAAAGTTAGTTAAGGGAATATGAACAAACTGAAAAGGAAATGTTCTACTCTCTAAACAGAATTTATTTAATACTTTAACAAACCTCCCTTTCTAACTTTCCTGGAATAGTATTTGAAACACACTATTCTCCTAGGAACCTTGCCAATATGAGGTACAAAATGTGAAAACCTGACACTTGCTAGAAGACTTGGGGCCAAGTTCCAAAATTACCCTTTGCAAACTTTCTTGAGTATTTAAAGTAGTATGGACAAGTGTGGCAAAGTCAATAGGTGGCTGTGCAGTGTTTCAAAGTTGTAGAAACATAAGAGTAAAGTTCAAAGAGGTCCTCTCCCAATCCCACCACTTATTGGAAGGCCCGGGGCGCACACTTGACTAGAACTCCACTTATCGCTGTCATGTAATGGAGGCGTATGGTTGGGACTTCAACCCGTTTGGTGGATCAAAAGAAGGACACAGACTCTCAAAGGGCATCTTTAGCATGACTTTATTAAATGATATGTTGAAAACCTAACTAGCCCAATCATATGGGGTATTGCCTAACTACTTTACTAACTAAGGTGCTCATCAGTCATCTTGAAATGTCAAAAAAGAATGAGTCCACCGTCCAAAAACGAATGCTATCTGACCCTACCACTAAATTGAATAAGAAAAAAGAATAAAGTCAGGAGAATGTCTCCCTTCTCCTGACAGATGCTTCTAATATTGTTTTCTTTAGTCTTTTAAAGTGCAGTTTAATATGTAATTTTCAAATAGTCTGTTGTGATTTCTCGTATTAGCTCATACAACTCTCTCAACAGGCTCTTGGTGCTCCCTTTCGTTGGTGCAATACCTTTCCTTGAGTCTGGTCAGTTCTTTAGGTTAATCTTGGAAGGGTTTGCATATTCAGCCAAAATATAACTCTCTATGGGATTCTTATTTCTCCTGTCTGTATATTCCCCCTTTCTCTCCTCTGAATTCTCTTGCCAGTTATTATTTGTGAAGGCTTCTTGGGCCTTCTGCTCCTTATCTTCTGTTTTTTTTATATACCATTGGCTCACTTTACACACAGGGTTAATCTTCCCTCCTTTCCATGATAATACTGTACTTTCTTGTAAGTTGTTTATTATTAAGACCTCCCACCCTTTCTCACTTTCTTCGAAGTGTGTTTTAAACTCTCTTACAGTTCTCTTTCTCTTCCTTTGAGGAGTAGGTATCATTCTCTCTCTGTCATGTATGCAGTTCACATTTTGCAACAACTCCTTTTCATCTTCAGCTCTATTGGTTTCCCTTTTAGGATTGGTTATGCTTCTCTTTCTTTCATGCAGGAGGTTCAAACTGGTCAGATTTACTTCTCACTTTTCTCGTTTCTACTGGGACACGTTTCAGCATTCTTATAATGATTCCCGCCTCAGTTTCCGCTCCTTCCCAGTTCACTGTTGCCTTCTCATTCAGGTGGGAACGTCTCAGGGTTTGCGTATGGTTCAGGTGTCTCCTGGCGTTCCCTCTTCTTCGTTTGTCACCTTGCTGTTGTCTTTGCGCAACACAGGTCCTCCTCTTTCTCAACTTCGGTATTCCTCACTGGGGTACCGCAACATTTGTAGCAGTCTCCCCATTGCAGTCTCTGTGCCATTGCACGGGAAACCTGTAATCTCATTGCCACGCTACCATCACTACCCCGGCTCCACTTGGGTCAAAGTAATGTCTCTGTCAGACTCCACGCAGCTCGCTTCTCAGTTGCCGGCTTCCATCAACTTTGGATTCAGCGCTCGTCCACAGCCTGCCTCCAGATAGCGTAACATTACTAGGTGACCTCCCCTGCTTCACCATGTAATCCTCTCTTTTTAGCTCTCCAGAGTTACCAAGCATTCCTCTTTAAAACCACTTGTCTCAGTGGATGTAGGCTTTTCACTTAAAGAGCCAGCTGCTCTTTTCTCTTTTGGATAGCATATTTTCTCTTGTTCCTTCTTCAAGACATGATAATTGGAAGTATTGGGTATGGGGGCAGTCCTATATATGCCATTATATGGCTTAGATTTGGGAGCTTCCCACAAGAATGGGAGTCCTTGTCCCCTATGGGGGATGATCTCCTAGTGCAGTCCCACTTGCCTTGAACCCTAGAAAGGATGTTGCAGAGCAGGATCATCTCGCTAGTATCACAGGCAAAAGGCATGTCTTAAACAATGACTTATTACCAAGACAGAATGCTCAGTATCACTGGACCCCATATCAGAGACATGTAGAACATAAGGGGTACAAGTTGATCACTATGTGCATAGGAGGTTGGGTCCAACCACTCTATTTCCTAGTTGATGCTAATTTCTCAACAGCCCAAGAAAGGAGGAAGAACATACTTCTTAAGATAAAATATAAACATAACAGGACAGGCAGACATCACTCTGACCCCCTGGGTGTTGAGGTCTTATTTGGAGAAAATTGTGTTAAGGGCCTGGGGAAATATAGATCAGCTTTCACTTGACTAAATTGAACACCAACATTCCAGAAAATCAATTTCCTCCTAAGGATCTCAAACAGGCCCTTGCATTGCAGAAGTCAAAGCCATGTAGCAGGTTCATTAATTCAGGCCCATTGCCATCACACAGGCCCAAGGTGTTCTCATACTTATTTGCCCAGAGTGGTAGAAGCGATTGTGCGATGGGGCTCCAGAGAAAAATGCAGGATCTCATCAAGGTAAAAACACATATCTTTAGAGAGGAGCATTCAACACTTCAGGATAAATTGGAAAAGAATAATATCAGATCTATGGGTACTGGCAATATTGATAGGATTCCACATCAACAGGGTAATTCATAGAATTTCGCAGAAAAGTGTTGCAAGCGGCTGGCGCAGAGTGTCCGCGTGCGATTGTCTGCGCCAGGCACGTGCGCTAAAACCGATTTCCGAGCACAGCGTATTCATGGATTTTAGGCTCCCAAACCAGCCGTGGCGCAGAGTATCGCAGCGACCCTGCAGCAGCGCCAGTAACGCCCCCAAGAACGCCCTCGCGCAAGGAAAAGCCATCAAAATCGCTAAATCATTGCAAAGGGCTGCGCTAACCCTGGACCAGTTTACAGGGCTGCCAAACAAGGAACGCAAAGCGGGTAACGTTCATATCAGGGGTACGCGGGAAGTTTTACACGCGATTAGCCAGGGTACGTGTATTACAGGGGTACGCGGGAAGTTTAACACGTGATTGGCCAGGGTACGTGTATTACAGGGGTACACGTGAAGTTTTACACGCGATTAGCCAGGGCCCGTGTATTACAGGGGTACGCGGGAATTATCACACGCGATTTGGCTGGGTACGTGTATTACAGGGGTACACGGGAAGTTTTACACGCAATTTGGCTGGGTACGTGTATTACAGGGGTGCGCGGGAATTATCACACGCGATTTGGCTGGGTACGTGTATTACAGGGGTGCGTGGGAAGTTACACACGCGATTAGGCTGGGTGGGTCCTCACAGGTGTTCCCTGTACACCCTCCACGGCCCCTGCAGGCAGCCCACAAAACAGGGGACTACCCTGCACACCTGCTCATGTCCCCCTGCACCCCCACCCCCAGCAGTGCAGGGGCACCCTCCACCAGGCCCCCACTCATGTCCCATATCACCCCCAGCCACCAGGGGCACCCTCCACCAGGCCCCCACCCATGTCTACCACCACCCCCACCCCCAGCCACCAGGGGCACCCTCCACCAGGCCCCCACTCATGTCCCCTATCACCCCCACCCCCCAGCCACCAGGGGCACACTCCACCAGGCCCCCACCCTTGTCTACCACCACCCCACCCCCCAGCCACCAGGGGCAGCCTCCACCAGGCCCCCACCCATGTCTCCCACCACCCCCACCCCCCAGCAGTGCAGGGGCACCCTCCACCAGGCCCCCACTCATGTCCCCTATCACCCCCACCCCCCAGCCACCAGGGGCAGCCTCCACCAGGCCCCCACTCATCTCTCCCACCACCCCCACCGCCCAGCAGTGCAGGGGCAGCCTCCACCAGGCTCACACCCATGTCTCCCACCACCCCCACCCCCCAGCATCCAGGGGCACCCTCCACCAGGCCCCCACTCATTTCCCCTATCACCCCCACCCCCCAGCAGTGCAGGGGCACCCTCCACGAGGCCCCCACTCATGTCTCCCACCATCCCCACCCCCCAGCCACCAGGGGCACCCCCCACCAGGCCCCCACTCATGTCCCCCTGCACCCCCATCCCCCAGCAGTGCAGGGGCACCCTCCACCAGGCCCCCACCCATGTCTCCCACCACCCCCACCCCCCAGCATCCAGGGGCACCCTCCACCAGGCCCCCACCCATGTCTCCCACCACCCCCACCCCCCAGCCACCAGGGGCAGCCTCCACCAGGCACCCACTCATGTTTCCCACCACCCCCACCCCTCAGCCACCAGGGGCACCCTCCACCAGGCCCCCACTCATGTCTCCCACCACCCCAAACCCCCAGCCACCAGGGGCAGCCTCCACCAGGCACCCACTCATGTCCCCTATCACCCCCACACCCCAGCAGTGCAGGGCCAGCCTCCACCAGGCCCCCACTCATGTCTCCAACCACCCCCACCCCCCAGCCACCAGGGGAAGCCTCCACCAGGCCCCCACTCATGTCCCCCTGCACCCCCATCCCCCAGCCACCAGGGGCAGCCTCCACCAGGCCCCCACCCATGTCTCCCACCACCTCCACCCCCCAGCAGTGCAGGGGCAACCTCCACCAGGCCCCCACTCATGTCCCCTATCACCCCCACCCACCAGCCACCAGGGGCACCCTCCACCAGGCCCCCACTCAGGTCCCCTATCACCCCCACCCCCCAGCAGTGCAGGGGCACCCTCCACCAGGCCCCCAATCGTGTCCCCTATCACCCCCACCCCCCAGCCACCAGGGGCACCCTCCACCAGGCCCCCACCCATGTCTACCACCACCCCCACCCCCCAGCCACCAGGGGCAGCCTCCACCAGGCCCCCACCCATGTCTCCCACCACCCCCACCCCCAGCAGTGCAGGGGCACCCTCCACCAGGCCCCCACTCATGTCCCCTATCACCCCCACCCCCCAGCCACCAGGGGCAGCCTCCACCAGGCCCCCACTCATGTCCCCCTGCACCCCCACCCCCCAGCCACCAGGGGCAGCCTCCACCAGGCCCCCACCCATGTCTCCCACCACCCCCACCCCCAGCAGTGCAGGGGCACCCTCCACCAGGCCCCCACTCATGTCCCCTATCACCCCCACCCCCCAGCCACCAGGGGCACCCTCCACCAGGCCCCCACCCATGTCTACCACCACCCCCACCCCCCAGCCACCAGGGGCAGCCTCCACCAGGCCCCCACCCATGTCTCCCACCACCCCCACCCCCAGCAGTGCAGGGGCACCCTCCACCAGGCCCCCACTCATGTCCCCTATCACCCCCACCCCCAGCAGTGCAGGGGCACCCTCCACCAGGCCCCCACTCATGTCCCCTATCACCCCCACCCCCCAGCCACCAGGGGCAGCCTCCACCAGGCCCCCACCCATGTCTCCCACCACCCCCACCCCCAGCAGTGCAGGGGCACCCTCCACCAGGCCCCCACTCATGTCCCCTATCACCCCCACCCCCCAGCCACCAGGGCCAGCCTCCACCAGGCCCCCACTCATGTCTCCAACCACCCCCACTCCCCAGCCACCAGGGGAAGCCTCCACCAGGCCCCCACTCATGTCCCCCTGCACCCCCATCCCCCAGCCACCAGGGGCAGCCTCCACCAGGCCCCCACCCATGTCTCCCACCACCTCCACCCCCCAGCAGTGCAGGGGCAACCTCCACCAGGCCCCCACTCATTTCCCCTATCACCCCCACCCCCAGCAGTGCAGGGACACCCTCCACCAGTCCCCCACTCATGTCGACCACCACCCCCACCCCCCAGCCACCAGGGGCACCCTCCACCAGGCCCACACTCATGTCCCCCTGCACCCCCACCCCCCAGCAGTGCAGGGGCACCCTCCACCAGGCCCCCACCCATGTCTCCCACCACCCCCACCCCCCAGCATCCAGGGGCACCCTCCACCAGGCCCCAACCCATGTCTCCCACCACCCCCACCCTCCAGCCACCAGGGGCAGCCTCCACCAGGCACCCACTCATGTCTCCCACCACCCCCACCCCCCAGCCACCAGGGGCACCCTCCACCAGGCCCCCACTCATGTCTCCCACCACCCCAAACCCCCAGCCACCAGTGGCACCCTCCACCAGGCCTCCACTCATGTCCCCTATCACCCCCACCCCCCAGCCACCAGGGGCACCCTCCACCAGGCCCCCACCCATGTCTACCACCACCCCCACTCCCCAGCGACCAGGGGCAGCCTCCACCAGGCCCCCACCCATGTCTCCCACCACCCCAACCCCCCAGCAGTGCAGGGGCACCCTCTACCAGGCCCCCACTCATGTCCCCTATCACCCCTACCCCCCAGCCACCAGGGGCAGCCTCCACCAGGCCCCCACCCATGTCTCCCACCACCCCCACCCCACTGCAGTGCAGGGGCAGCCTCCACCAGGCTCCCACCCATGTCTCCCACCACCCCCACCCCCCAGCATCCAGGGGCACCCTCCACCAGGCCCCCACTCATGTCCCCCTGCACCCCCACCCCCCAGCAGTGCAGGGGCACCCTCCACCAGGCCCCCACTCATGTCTCCCACCACCCCCACCCCCCAGCCACCAGGGGCACCCTCCACCAGGCCCCCACTCATGACACCCACCACCCCCACCCCCCAGCAGTGCAGGGGCAGCCTCCACCAGGCCCCAACTCATGTGTCCCACCACCCCCACCCCCCAGCCACCAGGGGCAGCCTCCACCAGGCCCCAACTCATGTCCCCCTGCACCCCCATCCCCCAGCCACCAGGGGCAGCCTCCACGAGGCCCCCACCCATGTCTCCCACCACCTCCACCCCCCAGCAGTGCAGGGGCACCCTCCACCAGGCACCCACTCATGTCCCCTATCACCCCCACCCACCAGCCACCAGGGGCACCCTCCACCAGGCCCCCACTCATGTCCCCTATCACCCCCACCCCCCCAGCAGTGCAGGGGCACCCTCCACCAGGCCTCCATTCATGTCCTCTATCACCCCCACCCCCCAGCCACCAGGGGCACCCTCCACAAGGCCCCCACCCATGTCTACCACCACCCCCACCCCCCAGCCACCAGGGGCAGGCTCCACCAGGCCCCCACCCATGTCTCCCACCACCCCCACCCCCCAGCAGTGCAGGGGCACCCTCCACCAGGCCCCCACTCATGTCCCCTATCACCCCCACCCCCCAGCCACCAGGGGCAGCCTCCACCAGGCCCCCACCCATGTCTCCCACCACCCCCACCCCCCAGCAGTGCAGGGGCAGCCTCCATCAGGCTCCCACCCATGTCTCCACCCACCCCCACCCCCCAGCATCCAGGGGCACCCTCCACCAGGCCCCCACTCATGTCCCCCTGCACCCCCACCCCCCAACAGTGCATGGGCACCCTCCACCAGGCCCCCACTCATGTCTCCCACCACCCCAAACCCCCAGCCACCAGGGGCAGCCTCCACCAGGCACCCACTCATGTCCCCTATCACCCCCACACCCCAGCAGTGCAGGGCCAGCCTCCACCAGGCCCCCACTCATGTCTCCAACCACCCCCACCCCCCAGCCACCAGGGGAAGCCTCCACCAGGCCCCCACTCATGTCCCCCTGCACCCCGATCCCCCAGCCACCAGGGGCAGCCTCCACCAGGCCCCCACCCATGTCTCCCACCACCTCCACCCCCCAGCAGTGCAGGGGCAACCTCCACCAGGCCCCCACTCATGTCCCCTATCACCCCCACCCACCAGCCACCAGGGGCACCCTCCACCAGGCCCCCACTCAGGTCCCCTATCACCCCCACCCCCCAGCAGTGCAGGGGCACCCTCCACCAGGCCCCCAATCGTGTCCCCTATCACCCCCACCCCCCAGCCACCAGGGGCACCCTCCACCAGGCCCCCACCCATGTCTACCACCACCCCCACCCCCCAGCCACCAGGGGCAGCCTCCACCAGGCCCCCACCCATGTCTCCCACCACCCCCACCCCCAGCAGTGCAGGGGCACCCTCCACCAGGCCCCCACTCATGTCCCCTATCACCCCCACCCCCCAGCCACCAGGGGCAGCCTCCACCAGGCCCCCACTCATGTCCCCCTGCACCCCCACCCCCCAGCCACCAGGGGCAGCCTCCACCAGGCCCCCACCCATGTCTCCCACCACCCCCACCCCCAGCAGTGCAGGGGCACCCTCCACCAGGCCCCCACTCATGTCCCCTATCACCCCCACCCCCCAGCCACCAGGGGCACCCTCCACCAGGCCCCCACCCATGTCTACCACCACCCCCACCCCCCAGCCACCAGGGGCAGCCTCCACCAGGCCCCCACCCATGTCTCCCACCACCCCCACCCCCAGCAGTGCAGGGGCACCCTCCACCAGGCCCCCACTCATGTCCCCTATCACCCCCACCCCCAGCAGTGCAGGGGCACCCTCCACCAGGCCCCCACTCATGTCCCCTATCACCCCCACCCCCCAGCCACCAGGGGCAGCCTCCACCAGGCCCCCACCCATGTCTCCCACCACCCCCACCCCCAGCAGTGCAGGGGCACCCTCCACCAGGCCCCCACTCATGTCCCCTATCACCCCCACCCCCCAGCCACCAGGGCCAGCCTCCACCAGGCCCCCACTCATGTCTCCAACCACCCCCACCCCCCAGCCACCAGGGGAAGCCTCCACCAGGCCCCCACTCATGTCCCCCTGCACCCCCATCCCCCAGCCACCAGGGGCAGCCTCCACCAGGCCCCCACCCATGTCTCCCACCACCTCCACCCCCCAGCAGTGCAGGGGCAACCTCCACCAGGCCCCCACTCATTTCCCCTATCACCCCCACCCCCAGCAGTGCAGGGACACCCTCCACCAGTCCCCCACTCATGTCGACCACCACCCCCACCCCCCAGCCACCAGGGGCACCCTCCACCAGGCCCACACTCATGTCCCCCTGCACCCCCACCCCCCAGCAGTGCAGGGGCACCCTCCACTAGGCCCCCACCCATGTCTCCCACCACCCCCACCCCCCAGCATCCAGGGGCACCCTCCACCAGGCCCCAACCCATGTCTCCCACCACCCCCACCCTCCAGCCACCAGGGGCAGCCTCCACCAGGCACCCACTCATGTCTCCCACCACCCCCACCCCCCAGCCACCAGGGGCACCCTCCACCAGGCCCCCACTCATGTCTCCCACCACCCCAAACCCCCAGCCACCAGTGGCACCCTCCACCAGGCCTCCACTCATGTCCCCTATCACCCCCACCCCCCAGCCACCAGGGGCACCCTCCACCAGGCCCCCACCCATGTCTACCACCACCCCCACTCCCCAGCGACCAGGGGCAGCCTCCACCAGGCCCCCACCCATGTCTCCCACCACCCCAACCCCCCAGCAGTGCAGGGGCACCCTCTACCAGGCCCCCACTCATGTCCCCTATCACCCCTACCCCCCAGCCACCAGGGGCAGCCTCCACCAGGCCCCCACCCATGTCTCCCACCACCCCCACCCCACTGCAGTGCAGGGGCAGCCTCCACCAGGCTCCCACCCATGTCTCCCACCACCCCCACCCCCCAGCATCCAGGGGCACCCTCCACCAGGCCCCCACTCATGTCCCCCTGCACCCCCACCCCCCAGCAGTGCAGGGGCACCCTCCACCAGGCCCCCACTCATGTCTCCCACCACCCCCACCCCCCAGCCACCAGGGGCACCCTCCACCAGGCCCCCACTCATGACACCCACCACCCCCACCCCCCAGCAGTGCAGGGGCAGCCTCCACCAGGCCCCAACTCATGTGTCCCACCACCCCCACCCCCCAGCCACCAGGGGCAGCCTCCACCAGGCCCCAACTCATGTCCCCCTGCACCCCCATCCCCCAGCCACCAGGGGCAGCCTCCACGAGGCCCCCACCCATGTCTCCCACCACCTCCACCCCCCAGCAGTGCAGGGGCACCCTCCACCAGGCCCCCACTCATGTCCCCTATCACCCCCACCCACCAGCCACCAGGGGCACCCTCCACCAGGCCCCCACTCATGTCCCCTATCACCCCCACCCCCCCAGCAGTGCAGGGGCACCCTCCACCAGGCCTCCATTCATGTCCTCTATCACCCCCACCCCCCAGCCACCAGGGGCACCCTCCACAAGGCCCCCACCCATGTCTACCACCACCCCCACCCCCCAGCCACCAGGGGCAGGCTCCACCAGGCCCCCACCCATGTCTCCCACCACCCCCACCCCCCAGCAGTGCAGGGGCACCCTCCACCAGGCCCCCACTCATGTCCCCTATCACCCCCACCCCCCAGCCACCAGGGGCAGCCTCCACCAGGCCCCCACCCATGTCTCCCACCACCCCCACCCCCCAGCAGTGCAGGGGCAGCCTCCATCAGGCTCCCACCCATGTCTCCACCCACCCCCACCCCCCAGCATCCAGGGGCACCCTCCACCAGGCCCCCACTCATGTCCCCCTGCACCCCCACCCCCCAACAGTGCATGGGCACCCTCCACCAGGCCCCCACTCATGTCTCCCACCACCCCCACTCCCCAGCCACCAGGGGCACCCTCCACCAGGCCCCCACTCATGTCACCCACCACCCCCGCCCCCCAGCAGTGCAGGGGCAGCCTCCACCAGGCCCCCACTCATGTCGCACACCACCCCCACCCCCAGCCACCAGGGGCAGCTTCCACCAGGCCCCCACTCATGTCTACCACCACCCCCACCCCCTAGCCACCAGGGGCAGCCTCCAGCATGCCCCCACCCATGTCTCCCACCACCCCCACCCCCCAGCAGTGCAGGGGCACCCTCCACCAGGCCCCCACTCATGTCCCCTATCACCCCCACCCCCCAGCCACCAGGGGCAGGCTCCACCAGTCCCCCATCCATGTCTCCCACCACCCCCACCCCCCAGCAGTGCAGGGGCACCCTCCACCAAGCCCCCACTCATGTCCCACTGCACCCCCACCGCCCAGCAGTGCAGGGGCTCCCTCCACCAGGCCCCCACACATGTCTCCCACCACCCCCACCCCCCAGCCACCAGGGGCACCCTCCACCAGGCCCCCACTCATGTCACCCACCACCCCCACCCCCCAGCAGTGCAGGGGCAGCCTCCACCAGGCCCCCACTCATGTCTCCCACCACCCCCACCCCCCAGCAACCAGGGGCAGCCTCCACCAGGCCCCCACGCATGTCCCCCTGCACCCCCATCCCCCAGCCACCAGGGGCAGCCTCCACCAGGGCCCCACCAATGTCTCCCACCACCTCCACCCCCCAGCAGTGCAGGGGCAGCCTCCACCAGGCCCCCACTCATGTCCCCTATCACCCCCACCCACCAGCCACCAGTGGCACCCTCCACCAGGCCCCCACTCATGTCTCCCACCACCCCCACCCCCCAGCCACCAGGGGCAGCCTCCACCAGGCCCCCACTCATGTCCCCTATCACCCCCACCCCCCAGCCACCAGGGGCACCCTCCACCAGGCCCCCACCCATGTCTACCACCACCCCCACCCCCCAGCCACCAGGAGCAGCCTCCACCAGGCCCCCACCCATGTCTCCCACCACCCCCACCCCCCAGCAGTGCAGGGGCACCCTCCACCAGGCCCCCACTCATGTCCCCTATCACCCCCACCCCCAGCCACCAGGGGCAGCCTCCACCAGGCCCCCACCCATGTCTCCCACCACCCCCACCCCTCAGCAGTGCAGGGGCAGCCTCCACCAGGCTCCCACCCATGTCTCCCACCACCCCCACCCCCCAGCATCCAGGGGCACCCTTCACCAGGCCCCCACTCATGTCCCCCTGCACCCCCACCCCCTAGCAGTGCAGGGGCACCCTCCACCAGGCCCCCACTCATGTCTCCCACCACCCCCACCCCCCAGCCACCAGGGGCACCCTCCACCAGACCCCCACTCATGTCACCCACCACCCCCACCCCCAGCAGTGCAGGGGCAGCCTCCACCAGGCCCCCACTCATGTCTCCCACCACCCCCACCCCAGCCACCAGGGGCAGCCTCCACCAGGCCCCCACTCATGTCTACCACCACCCCCACCCCCCAGCCACCAGGGGCAGCCTCCACCAGGCCCCCACCCATGTCTCCACCACCCCCACCCCCCAGCAGTGCAGGGGCACCCTCCACCAGGCCCCCACTCGTGTCCCTATCACCCCCACCCCCCAGCCACCAGGGGCAGCCTCCACCAGGCCCCCACCCCTGTCTCCCACCACCCCCACCCCCCAGCAGTGCAGGGACAGCCTCCACCAGGCTCCCACCCATGTCTCCCACCACCCCCACCCCCCAGCATCCAGGGGCACCCTCCACCAGGCCCCCACCCATGTCTCCCACCACCCCCACCCCCCAGCCACCAGGGGCAGCCTCCACCAGGCACCCACTCATGTTTCCCACCACCCCCACCCCCCAGGCACCAGGGGCACCCTCCACCAGGCCCCCACTCATGTCTCCCACCACCCCAAACCCCCAGCCACCAGGGGCAGCCTCCACCAGGCACCCACTCATTTCCCCTATCACCCCCACCCCCCAGCAGTGCAGGGGCACCCTCCACCAGGCCCCCACTCATGTCGACCACCACCCCCACCCCCCAGCCACCAGGGGCACCCTCCACCAGGCCCCCACTCATGTCCCCCTGCACCCCCACCCCCCAGCAGTGCAGGGGCACCCTCCACCAGGCCCCCACCCATGTCTCCCACCACCCCCACCCCCCAGCATCCAGGGGCACCCTCCACCAGGCCCCCACCCATGTCTCCCACCGCCCCCACCCTCCAGCCACCAGGGGCAGCCTCCACCAGGCACCCACTCATGTCTCCCACCACCCCCACCCCCCAGCCACCAGGGGCAGCCTCCACCAGGCCCCCACTCATGTCTACCACCACCCCCACCCCCCAGCCACCAGGGGCAGCCTCCACCAGGCCCCCACCCATGTCTCCCACCACCCCCACCCCGCAGCAGTGCAGGGGCACCCTCCACCAGGCCCCCACTCGTGTCCCCTATCACCCCCACCCCCCAGCCACCAGGGGCAGCCTCCACCAGGCCCCCACCCCTGTCTCCCACCACCCCCACCCCCAGCAGTGCAGGGACAGCCTCCACCAGGCTCCCACCCATGTCTCCCACCACCCCCACCCCCCAGCATCCAGGGGCACCCTCCACCAGGCCCCCACTCATGTCCCCCTGCACCCCCACCCCCCAGCAGTGCAGGGGCACCCTCCACCAGGCCCCCACTCATGTCTCCCACCACCCCCACCCCCCAGCCACCAGGGGCACCCTCCACCAGGCCCCCACTCTTGTCTCCCACCACCCCCACCCCCGAGCCACCAGGGGCACCCTCCACCAGGCCCACACTCATCTCCCCCTGCCCACAGGCCCTGACAATCCTCAAGCATGTGCCTCATGGCCAGCCACCACAGCCCAAAGACACAACCAAGTATTACATGTGCCCATGACACTACTCCAATGGAAAAAATGTAAATCAACACATGTGTCTCACACACACACACAATGGTTGCAAGTGAACCTGAAAACCCATATCATGACATGCATGAAAACAATGAGATGAAACCACACATTGAAGAATGAAAAAATCCAAATAATGTATTAAAAACAACAGCAATGGCAATCAAAATCAACCAAAATACACAAGTAAAAAAATTAAAAAATTAAGAAGGATGTCCCTTTTCAAAATGAAATCAATAAATGACAATCCGAAAAAATATCTTCCAAAGTTCAAGTCCATGAAAAGTAAATGAAGGTAAAAAAGAAATAGAAAACCATTGCTCCATGGCAAAAAATATTCATAGTTAAAAAAATATCAAAATCCAAAGTCCAACTATGTACAAAGTATTCAGGGTCCATCATCCCAAGAGAAGAAATGAAACCTACCAAAAAATCTATCAAAAATGGAACTATATACAAAAGGTGGAGCAGTGTCCGTCGACTCCAAAGAAAAATAAACTGCAAAGGAAACCTATCACTAAATAACTATATACAATGGCGGCGGGCCAGTCCAGCGGCTCACTTAGTGGTGTTCCGGGCCAGGGCATCATCGAACTCCTCGTCTATGTCCCGGAGGCGGTCCTGTTCCATGGCCCCGAGGGTCCGCAGGGACGCCGACATGTTCACCTCCAACTCCCTGCGGATTGCCTCGAGGCACTCGGCCCGCCTCAGGGCCCTCCGCATGGAGTTCTCCGCCCTGACCATTGTGAGCCGCGCCTCTTCTGCCTGCCGCTGCTCTGCATCTATGGCGTGGCCCAACCGCTGCCACACGGAAGACACTTCCCGTCCAGGGTCCTCCTGCCCTCCGGCCGATGCCTGCCCCTCCGATGTTGAAAGCCCCGAGCTATCGTGGCTCCCACCTACAGCCTCCTGCTGCTGCAGCTGCTGCTGTCCATGTGCCCTGTCGGATGGTGCCTGCACATCCTCCACCAGCTGGGGTGCAGTCGTTGATGTGGCCACCCCTGCTGGACGTCCGACTCCCGACTGTGGCAGGGATCTGTTGTCCACCAGCCTGGCCGCACGGTTGGAGGCAGCTCCACAGGGCACCCAGGTGACACATGGGTCGGAAGATGGCACGGAGGACGACTGGGGCATAGGGGGTTCTGTGGAGAAGGGGGTCGGAACAAGGTCCAGGAAACGGAGGAATCCAGCCCTGGTGAGCTGTCCCAGTGGGTCAACGCGGTCAACGAGCCATGCGAGAAGACGTGCAGACTCATCATGAAAAGACTGCAGGTCAGCTCGCATGGCCCGTTGACGCAACGCCACCCCACCCTGGACAGGCACAACCTGGTGCAGGATAGCCACATCCGCAGGGAGAGGAAGGCCATGTGTCGTAAGCCAATCCTCTCCCTGAGAACGGGTCTGGAGGTAGGCATCCCCGCTGGTGCAAGATGATGCAGTGACAGGAGCAGGGACAGGATTGCACACAGGCACCTCCGCGGCGGCCTGTGCTGCCTCCTGTCCCTGATCCTGCACTGCACCACTAGCACCAGTGGAATCCCCACCTCCAGACCCCGCCACTGTCGCTTGCACGGCCTCCTCCTCCACCAAACCCCCCACCAACCTGGATGACTCCGTGCCATCTTCCTCCGTTGGGCCCTGTGGGGTCCCAGCTGCCCCTTCTGCTGCCGAGGAGTCCAACTCCAACCTCCGCCTCTTGGACCTCCCCTCAGCAGCTGCGGCCTGGGACGCGGCACCGGACTCCTCACTCCCCGACGAGACCACAGCACCTTCTCTGCCCTCTTCATCAGTTGACGCTGCAGACATGGAGAAAGAAAACACAGGCATCAGGGCACTGTACAATGGACTCATACACACATGACAGTTATACATGAGTGGCATTGGTAAACCTCAGACATGACATCACAATCCCCAACACACATGTCATTCCAACTTGCACACATGAGCCATACCACAGCCATAAGGCAACAGCCAGCACCATCCATTCACATACAACAGCATGAGCAGCCAAAGGTCATCCACACATCACATGCAACATAGGGAGTACACTACACATGCACACACAACAGCAAACTTGCATGCATGTGTACACCTCCGCCAACTGTCGCAGTGTTTTGATCGACATCCATGTCACACCTGACAATCATTCCTCCACATCCTGTGCCATGCAAGCCCACACACACAAGCAGCATCCATGTGTCACACATGAGACCCCTCGCATGTGTCACCCTCACTGCCCTGTACACCCCCCCTACTTGGCCACATAAAAATACATGTTCAACCTGCACACTCCTGGCACACCACCACACGCACAGCTTACAATCAGTATGCATGTACACTTACCGCTCGACTCCAGACGGGTCTGCTTCTCAAGGACCTGGATGTGGAGCGCTGGGGATATGCGTTCCAGGACCCTCATCTGATCTTCCGACAAGTGGCCCCGGCGCCCCTTAGCATCCGCTGCCTTCAGGAGGCGCCGTGCCTTGTTGAGGGTCCTGGACCTGAAGTCCTCCCAGCGCTTCCTGACACGTTCGTAGTCGCGGACTGCCACCTCCTCCGCGTTGATGGCAGTCACGATGTCCATCCAGATCCGAGTCCGTCCTTCCTTGTCGGCTCGCAACCTTCCGAAGAGGGCATCATACTGCCCCAGGACATGCTCCACCAGGACACCAACTTCGGTGGCAGTGAAGCTGGTGCCCCTCTGCCTCCTTAGCCGGGGGTTGCCACTGGTGCCAGATGTTGCAGTGCCCGACATGGCAACCCCAGAGGCAGGAGTGGGTGGGCAACTGGGTCCTGGGGCTGGGCTGTGGGGTGATGGAAAAGCAGTCGGGAGTCTTCGGTTCCAGCAGGGGTGGTCACAGCAACAGCACCCCTGGCTGATGTGCAGGCAGCAAATGGCAGGGCACGTGGGCAGCAGGCAGTCAGGCAGCAGCAGATGGCAGGTGGGAGCATGCTCAGGGCTCTGGGGGGCAGTAATTTGGCCTTCTGGGCAGGAGCGTGGTCTTCCGTGTGTGAACGCGTGGCCAGCTTGATACGGAGTGATTTGGCACGTGAAAATCCAACACGTCTGCGTGTAATTCGAGGAAAGGCCCTTAGCGCGTAAACGCGTCACCAGCGTATGCGCGTCTATGAAGTCACGTGCACGTTGAATTGGGCACACGTTGGAAAATGTTGCGTGTGAAAAAAATGAAAGACACGTCCGAGTGTCAAAGCGTGTAATTGGTGGAAATGGCCCTACACGCAGAAGTGACAAAGCGTGTAATTGGTGGGAATGGGCTTAGCGCGTACACGCGGCAGTGACAAAGCGTGTAATTGGTGAAAATTGCCCTACACGCAGAAGTGACAAAGCGTGTAATTGGTGGAAATAGCCCTAGTGCGTACACGCCGCGTAAGTGACGCTGGACGTGTGGGCCTGCATAAAAGGTACGTGTAGAACACCATTTCCTTGTACGTGCTTTTCGTGGAGAGCGAGTGGGTGAATTCTGTACTTGTCGTTTCACACGCGATTTACTTCACAGCGTTTCAAGTTCGTACTCCCTGTTACCTCTGACAGCTTTTTCTCTTTTTTCTCTTTTACTGGTTTTCCTGGGCCTGTTCCCTCAAACAGTGTTCCCTTCTACTGTTGTCCTGTCTCCTCAGACAGCGTACAAATCTTCTTTTGGCGGGGGTGTTGCCAACCAAACGCGCTCCTTTTTCACGCTCTTTTACCTGGCAGACGGTGAGTCACGCACGTATCTAACATCTGTGCTTGCCCCGTGTGTAGCCTACCCCTTCAGAGGTCATTCTAGGCTGCGTGTGACACGCATACGTTCATTCTTGTGTTACTGGGTGCCACAGCGTAGTGCAGGTTTTTCTTTCTGCACACGTGGTCTAGGAGGGGTTGCGTGCACGTCATCTCCCTTTTTTGGGCCTCCTGTGCGTTGCGTGACCCGTCATCTTTCCCCAGGGGTTACATTCAGCCTTGCTAGAGCACTAGGGTACAATTACCATCTGGTACCCAACCCCTTTGACCCC